>NC_133770.1:203039049-203063658 GCF_003597395.2 Chelonoidis abingdonii
GAGCTGGGGATGAGATAAAGAGGAGACAAGGGGAGGAGGTTGTTTTCCCTTTGGTGTGAGACTCAGGGGTTCTGAGTCTTGGGGTCCCCCAGAGAAGGTTTGGGGAGACCAGAGAGGGAGTCAGGCCCTGGAAATTCCTGGCTGGTGGCAGCGAGATCAGATCCAAGCTGGTAATAAGCTTGGGGGAGGTTCATACAAGCACCCAGATTTTGGACGCTAAGGTCCAGATTTGGAAAGATGCTTATGATAGGCCCCTTGTCTGGGGGCCATTTGCATGGCTGGCTGCCCAGAAGCCCTGGACCCTGGAAAGCCCTGGGATCCCCTGCTCTGGGGCAGGCCATATGGCTGGCTGTTCCAAAGCTAGGGACTTTTGAAGCCCTGGGGTCCCTGGCCTAGGCACAATTTACATGGCTGAAGCTCCCAAAGCTGTGAACCCAGGAATCCCGGAGTCCCTAGCAGTTTGCTAGGCTGGCTGCTGAGGATCCAGACATGTGAGCTGGCAGGAAACCAGGAAGTTGGCAATGGAAATCTGCCTGAGTTCTATCAGAATTTGGCCAAAATTGGACCATCTCCGCAAACTGTTCAGATTTCACTGAATCAGGAAATTCCAATAAAACATTGTTTCATCAGAATTGTTTCAACCAGCTCCAGTTATTCCAGCCATTTGGGGCAGTGGAATGTATGGTAAAGAATTGGAAGTAGTAGGAAACACAGTGGGCAGTAATAAGAGTAGCTTGGGAAGATAATGAGGTGAAGGAGTGGCATGAAGAAGGCAAAGATATAGGTAGGTCAGGATTAGTGTGTTCTGAAATGAGAAGTAGTTTTAAAATGATATATAAAAAGAGAGAGTGGTAGGCGGAGTACAGAAAAGAAATGGTCATAATTTTCCTTTCCCGATATTATCTTCAGTGCAATTTGAATTAACTGGAGTGGAGTGATAAGAAAATGGGTCACATTAGTAAGGAAAAGGCTGCAGTAACTGAGATGAGATTGAGAGGTAGGACTAATCTCAGACACTGGAGATGTAGAGAAAGCAGTAGCAGGATTTGGCAAGGTCCTGGACAGGGGAGAGAAAGGAGTTAAAGACAAGACCATGATTGTGAGTTTAGGTGATAGGAAAGATAGTGTTGATATTGATGAGGGGGGGGAAGGAAGGATGTAGGAGGAAAAGGTCAGGAATTTACTCTTTGCTTGTTGGCCTTTATGCTGCAATGTAATTAAGGTATTGTTTTTGTTACTTGATTCTAGATGTTGTCATTACTAAAATGTATGTGTTTATTTTTTTTAATTGTCTAATTTCTGCAGTCTGTTTCTGTTGCTGGCTCTGTGTCTAGGTTACCTTGGAAAACATTATACTGGAGCAGTTTATAGCAGTAACTCTATGTATGATGCATGCAAAAATGATAGTTTCAAAAGTTAGGTATGTTTTTATTTGTAAAAATGAGGAAATAAGAACAAATACTGTTGTAAAGTTAGGAACATTCTTTTGTACATCAGGGTTGCTGCCTTTGTAAATTGGATAAAATCTTCTTTTAGCTGAAAGTATTGTAGAAGCCATGTGGAGCTGAATATTGCTCGTTTGTTATCTGAAATCCTTTGTAGATGGAGCTGAGGTAACCAGCAGGGCAAAGGAGGTGAATGTTGGTAATTTCATCCACTGAGGGTGATGTGTTAGCAGTTGGGCTGAAAAGATATCCAAGATATTTTTTATTCCTTTTTCTGTTCATTTATTTTGCAACAACTTCTTAGGCTTCACATACTGCACTTCTTTTGTTTAGTGCACCTGTTTCATAATCTTTCTCCTCATTTGCTGAAATCATGAAAGACTCGAGAAATAGCATTTCATAACAAGCTGTATTTTAATAAATAAATGGCTTTCCTAATCATGATTTATCATCATTTGAATTTTAATGAAAAGTTCTAGAGATAATGTTTGCATTTAAATTTTAATAGAAGACAATTGAGATAATTTCATTCAAAATCTAATATTCCCATTTTAGCACTGGAGAGCAAGTTAACTTAGCTCCAAAGCTATTAAACCTAAAATTGGCTCAAAAGAACAAATCACCCACTTAATTTCTGAGCAGTTTTTATTTCAGGAATTGATTCAAGGTCCACTCAAGACTATGACTTGAATCAGGCCCCTGTATCCATTGACTTTCCAATGAGCTTTAGTTCAGCCCCCAGGGGAGCAGATGACTGAGTTGGTCACCTTGACAGGGAAAGGGGGAGTAGGCTGATGACTGGGAATGTGAAGGAAAGCACAAAAGGTTGAGTTCAGGTCACACAGGGCTGTCACAGAACAGGGTGAAATCAGAGAGCTGTAAAACAGAGGCCGCATGAGGAGGGACTGCACTGGTGAAGGCAGGTTATGGAGCCAACACATGCGGAACACCAGGCTCAAGAAAGGATTGACAGAGAGTGGGGGAACCAGTAGGATGGGGAGGAAGGAATGAGATGAGAATTAGAAGTGAAGGTAGAAAGTTGAAGGGAATGAACAGAATTAAAAAAAGGGATTCCATGTCTGGAAAGAAAGAAAGGAGAGAATAATATAAAGAAGAAATCAGATGCACAGTATTGATAGCATTTGAGGATCATATAGGTGTTACCACACTCTGACTTTACTCCTGTAAAGCTGATCCTATACCTAGTGAAGTTAGGGTGACCAGATGTCCTGATTTTATCGGAACAGCCCCGATATTTGCTTGTTTGTCCCGCGTCCCGACCAACGTTAGGTCCGGACACTGGACAAACAAGCAAACGCTCCGGAGCCCGGAAGGGCTCGTGCCCTCCTTCCCCCATTGGATCCCTCCCCAAATCCCCGCCCCCTCACTGGCGCATTGGCTCCCTCCCCAAATCCCGGCCCCTTGCCAAGCACGCCATGCGCTGGAGACTCAGGGGAGCGCGGGGTGGGGATGAGTGAGACTAGGGGGCGGACCGTGGGACTGGGCAGCGGGACTCGGCTCCCACTGCCGCGGGGGGAGGAAGTGGCCAAGCATGTGGTGCTTGACGGCTGTGGCTCTGGCGCCCGGGTCCGAACCCCCCGAGCCTGCTGCGGGGACCCAGCAGCGCGCACGCTGCGCCCAGGCCCTGGCCAGTCGCGTCTGGGTTGGCTGCCCACCTGGTGCAATCCCGCAGCGGCCCAGACACGACTGGCCAGGGGCTGGGCGCAGCGTGCACGCTGGGTCCCCGCAGCAGGCCCAGGCTCAGGGGGTTCGTGGGCGTCAGAGCTGCAGCTGCCGAGCTTGGTCAGCGGCCGCTTCCTCCCCCCGTGGCAGTGGGAGCTGCAGCATCGGCTGCTCCCGAGTCCCGCTGCCCAGGTGGGGAGAACAGCCTCCGCCTGGCCCCGCAGGCCGCCCCCTACTCTCTCTCCAGGTACGGCGCCCGAGTCCTGCCTGCTCAGGGCCAGGCTGGACTCACACTCAAGCCGGCCCCGCATCCCCTCAGTCTCCTGGGCCTCCCTCCACAATTGTGTGGGATTTTTTTTTTTTTATCTGCCGCCATTTTTTCCCATCTGCCCCCTGCCTCCCTGAATCCCGATATTTGACCTGGATGATCTGGTCATCCTAAGTGAAGTTGATGGCAAAATTCCATTAATTTTAATGGGAATAGAATCAAACAGGAAAAAGGGTCAAAACAGAATACTAGATTACTAAAATGAGGAATTATCACCAAAATGTATTACTATTTGAAACTAGATAAATTACTATTACAACTGACATTTGTTCAATCAAATTTGTCAGCAGTCAGTTATTATCCAGATGGCAATGTGGATAAACCAGAGTATTCAGATTGGCTGTTTTATCTTCCAAGGCAAGGCAGACATATGTCTTCTTAGCAGTTGCTAATGATTTTGACTTTATTTAATTGGTATCTATAGAAATACCACCTGGCTAGGGTCTGGACTATCTTTTTACATTATACTATTGCTATCATTGTATGAGTTCACTCAAATAGTCTTTTTATAGCAACTGGAGAATTCTCCTGTTTTCCTTGATTCCAAAGTAAAGTTGGTAGGAGAGAGGGTAATTTTTCCATGGAAAAAAAAGTCAAATTTCTATCACAAAGGTTTTTCTGCATTGATGTTTACTATAATTTATACCTTTTGGAGATGTGTTTTATTAAGGCTGTAGATTTACAGCTTTATGTACATGAGAGAAGAATGTCACAGTATTTTTTTTTTCCTTTCGGGCAACATGAATCAATTCTTTCCCTTGAATTACACAGCTTCACTTTTCAGGATGAGTTAGCAGTAGTGAGAAAAAATGTGCTCAAGAGATACATAATCTAGAGATGACTGTGATTAATTGAAAATGTGATTAATTGAAAATCTTCAGTAAAAGAAGAATTTGAAAAATATAGTTTAAAAAAAACAATTTTTCTTTCAGTAATGGAGAAAAAATGTTGCTAGTTTTTAGGAGTTTATGTTCCGTTGCAGAATTTCGGAAAGCAGCTGTAGATTGTGTTTGGTAATAAATATGTGTCAAAATTTACGCCTGACGAACTTGTGGCCTGATGCAGTTAAACGTATCTGGTTGAGGTTACACACTCCCCATGAGGCTATGGATACTGGCTTGTACTGTGGGACAGCCAATTCAAGGGAAAACTACTCATCCATGGAAAACTAAATCTTTTCCTCCCCAAGACAGAGAAAAGATTGGTGGTTAGAGTACCACGATTTTGAAACGGAGGAGGCATTTTACTTGCACTAGCTAACAAGGACAGGGAGCAGTGGGAGAGTATTTCTTATGAAAGACAGGGAGAGAAGGGGAAATTAATCTTTACTTTTAAAACCCCTGATAAATACAATTCATTCAGCTGATTTTCCTAATTCATTTCCTGATTCTTAAGATGCTCACTTCCAAGGTGGGATGGGCAGTCCGTTGGGGCAGGTTCAACTCTATAATTTTTGTGAGAACCAATGAGGTAATTCTTTTCTCCCTCATCAAAATTGAAAGACTAGTTGTCCACTCCCACCTCCATTGTGTAAATCTAGACTGGGCCTCCCTGTCTCACAAGTTATAAAGCTGAACTTGTTACAGTAGGTGTGTGTGTGTGAGTGTGTGTGTAGATAGATCTAGATTATCTACAGATATACAAACACCTGACAGGGATGATGTAGATTTATGTGGTCTTGCCTCTCGAGGCCCTTCCAGTCATACATTTCTGTAATTCTATACGCTAGGAAATATTTTAAAAATTATTCCTTAGGGTTTTCAAAACTGTAGTTATGAAACTGTTAGTTCACCACAAAAAGACTGTTTTTAAACTATGAATATCCCAACATTTCTGTGCCAAAATTGTGAATTTGCACCTGTTGCAAATTCTCATGGCATTTCATGGTGGATGTGCTAATTTTTTTGTCTTAGATAACACACATGGGGAAAAATGACTAAGAACAGCATTTTTGGCAAATGGCTGTTTAGAAAAGAAAACTAGTGGTTTCTCATTCTTCTACAACAAATATCACAGATGTCCCTACAAGCAGGATTTTAGAATTCCCAAAGTTTGCAGATAAGTCATTCCTTGCACATTTCTATTGTCATACCATTGAATTTTTGGTATAGCTGGCAAGCAAATCACTTAATATTGTACAATGAAGTGAAGTTTGTCTACCATTATAACTAGATCTGTACATTCATATTTGAAGGGGGAGGATTTGTTAGGGTTTATGCAGCCTTAGGTCTTCAAATGACAGAGATAATGCCTCACCCTCTCTTTCACACACAGATGTAGTAGATCTTTTCATGTTCTTATGTGTCTTTTTGTGAAATATTACATCATTTTAGGGAGAGAATTTGTTCTCAATCAAGCTCTCATGGAGAGAGTCTTATATCTTTTAAACAGGTTTTGTTTCATTCGGAGTTGACATTAAGCTGATGCAGACAGTATTTTATAGAATAGTATCCACATCCCTGGAGGGGGAATCTGGAATAAAAAACAAGCAACAATAACAACTCAAAAACCAGTCTGTAGAAATACTGCCGTGCAGTCCTGCCTAGGTTTATCTTACAGTACAACTGCAGAATCAGCAATGTATGTTCAATACAGTATGAAAGCATGAGATGTGCAATTCCCATTAACAGCTATCTCTTGCTGGAAATGTAATCCTTCCACCTTCTTGCAAGGACGAGGTATTTTAAACATCACAAGGCAAAGCAACAAATGAGGCTTTCACTGTGCAAAATTACAGCGCAAAAAACAGTGCAGTCTGGAAAGTAACTTGGATTGTGAACACATTAGTATTTTGGTGATCATATGAGTAAATAAACACAAAGATTGTGGTATGGGGAAGATCCCAAGTAAAGCCAAAAATCTGTGTTGGTGTTTGGGGCACAGCAAGCATAGAAACAGCTGCCCGAGGATCTGAGAGGTGCAGAAAGTCCCCGCTACCTCACAAGAGCAGGGAGTGCTGCTGCCTATTGCTCATCTTCTCCCTTCATGAACCCTCCAGCTTTTTCCTCACTGTTCTGTGCCACTGTTGGTGAGTGCTTGCTTCCTCTCCTGTGCACTGCTTCCATTCCCAGCCTCACTGTCCTTCCCAACCGGCACACTACTTCTGGTCCAGTCCTATAAAATCACTTCCCATGTTGTCACTTCTTCCTTCTTAATGCTGGGGTGCTGATGCCTCTCAAGTAGGCAGTACATCTCAGTACACAAGCATTTATGGCCTGAGGTCTTTAGGTGTAGAAGGCTACAATAAGGATCAGGATTAAATGAAAGATTGTCTAGTGAGTAGGGACTAGCTTGGGACTCAAGAGACTTGGGTTTAGTTTATTGCTCCACCACAGACTTCCCGTGTGACCTTAGGCAAATCAGTTGGGGATAGCTTTTTAAAAGATATTGCGACACCTAACTCTCACTGAAATCAATGGGAGTTAGACTTTTAAAGGTATTTAGGTGCCTGGATCTGGTCTGTTCCTCAGCTGCAAAATGGGGATAGGAATACTTTTCTTCATCAGTGGCTCTCAACCTTTCCAGACTATTGTAACCCTTTTTCAGGAGTCTGATTTATCCTCCATACTCCCAAGTTACACCTCCCTTAAAATTACTTGCTTACAAAATCAGGCATAAAAATACAAAAGTATCACAGCACTCTATTACTGAAATATTGCTCACTTTCTTGTTTCTACCATGTTATAAAATAAATCAATTGGAATATAAATATTGTACTTATATTTCAGTGTATAGCATATAGAGCAGTTTAAACAAGTCAATGTATGAAATTTTAGTTTTTACTGACTTCTCTAGTGCTTTTTATGTAGCCTGTTGTAAAACTAAGCAAATATCTGAATAGTTGCTCTTCCCCCTGGAAGATCTCTGCATACCCCCAGAGGTACATGTACCCTTGGTTGAGAACCACTGCTCTACTATCACGGGGTGTTCTGGAGATAAAAACAATAAAGATCGTGAGGTGTTCAACTATTATAGTGAAGGGGTCATATAAATACCTAAGACTGAAAAAGACATATGCCGACATATGCAGTTAGCCTGGAGTGTGGGATGCGGGGGGAGTCAACTGTTATTACTCAAAGGAATAGGCCAGCATAGCAAGATTGCTGGCTTCTGCTATCCCATCAAATAGCCTGACAAAAAAGGGAAAGAAGTAGTTTCAACAGAGAATAAAACAAATGTCTTAAAAGCTCCAGCCGTCTACAAAAAGCCTATGTATTAGCAATAAATTCCACTAACAGCTTGATGAAAATGTGAAAATAAGAAGTAGCATCCTTTCTCAAACAATCTTGTAGTGCAGAAAATTGCCCACTGAAAAAGCTTCCAACTGTACAGGTTAAATTTTTAATGTAACATTGTGCAGAATGGCGCTGATATGAATTCAGCTGAACTCTGGTAGTCTTGCATATTCAGATTTTATGAAGGAAAATAGAGCTTCCAGAATAAGTAGTGGTGTCATGAATAGGGCTTGTCACTAAATGTTTTGATTTTTTTTCTGTTAAATGCCAATTTAATGAAACAATTGTTTTTGTGTGTGGGAAACGGCCAGTATGATAAATATTGCAACCCTGTGTAATGTTTTTGTGGACGATGTAAGAAATGTTAAAATCAAGTTTACATTGACAGTGTGACACAGGCTTTCAGTAGTGAGGGATCATGGTACCTGTGGGCACAAATGGCCAAGTAGATATTTCATTTTATTACAGTTGGTTATTTGGAATCTAAGTCTCCATCCTGCGAACACTTACATATGAGTAACTTAATGAACATCAATAGTCCATCTGAGTTGCTGGATTCTGGGTCTGCTATTTATTATTATTTATTATTTTATTACTACTATTATTAAACATTTATATTGCACTAGTACCTACGAGCAACCAGGTTTGGACCCATTGTTCTAAGCACTGTACAAATATATTTTTATGGCAGAAGTCACAGGGTTTTATAAGTTTTAGTGAGTGAGTAGTACACAGTCTTTGTGAAAGTTTGCTCTCTGCCTTAATTTCTCTAACCTCAGATAATGTTTAGTGCTGTTACTTCATGGGAATCAACCATTGTTGTTTCAGCTGAGATTTCTGAAAAAGGGATTTGCCTAAGTGCCTCTTTTGACACCCAGTGTTCAATGGCTGGTGTATATAACATAAGTAAACAAACTGCACTAAGAAAATACCCAGATTCCATGTCACTGATTTCTCTTCTGAAAGAAACTGATCTGCATGGCCAGAATTTCTGCTACTACGTGGCACAGTGGCAACAATATAATAAATTTCAATCCTTTCCCAAGAGCTTTTAATTTAACAAAGTCATCATGGCTACAAACAAGTGGGAAGGAATGGGGTGAAGGAGTCAGAGGATAGTAGGATGTGTATGATTTTTTGCTTGTCCATATTAGCTTTCTACCTGATTAGCTGTTATCTGGTTGCAGTTTTCTGTATGAATTATAGACGGGTGAGTTTTTAAGTGACTTTTGATAAGATGGTAACTTTTCTGGGTTTGACTGGAAGCTTTTTCCATCTATAAAGATTAGCATGGAAGAAAACACAGAAATCACTTATTCTTTTAGTGCATCAGTTTACCAAACTTGTAAAATCAGTAAAACAATATTTATCTCAGTGTTATAATTGGGTTTAATTTCTTTATCATTAAATGACAGTTACATGTAAAATTCCAGATATTAAGTTGGTAATCTCGACCGAAAGCTTAATAGAAAGGAACTGGTATCAGGGAATTACACAATCTCCTGGTGGGGGAAGGCAGTTTACTGCATCGCTGACAGGGATGCCGCTTCCTTCCTTCCTTGGTGCAAGCCCAGCTCCCCTGGTTGCTGAGAGGAGAGATGATTCCACCTATTGTCACCCCTCCCTGCTAGCCCACTTGCTTGAGGGGAAAAATATTGAGCATCCAGCTTCTGCTCTGTCCTGCCATTCCATTACATCAGAACCCAACATGTAGAAAGTTCTTACAGGTTTGCACAGGAGGATGAGGGAGTGGAGATGTCCCATTTTTAACAGGATAGTCCTGTATTTAAGCCCTGTTCCAAATGTCCTGACTGTTTGTTAAATACAGGCAAACTGTGCTGTATTTTCTGCCTCCCCCCTGATTTCAGTACTGATGGGTCCCGCTGCTGGCCAGATCCCTGCTCATCACCCGCCTTCCCACCAATGGTGAGTCAGAGGGGGAGGAGGGGTCGACAATGGGTGTGGTGTGCAAGACTGGTGGTAGAAGCTGCAGCTCATGGGGCCAGGGGGCTCCCCTGATGGTTTGTCAGCACAGTCCCTGCTGTGTGCCAGTTTTCAGCTAGCAAGACCCTGCCCCCCATCCTATCAGGGCCGACTCCAGGCAACAGCGAAGGAAGCACGTGCCTGGAGCGGCACATGCTAAGGGGCAGCATTCCATCCATTAGTGGGGCTTCATGGTCTGAACAGCTTTTTTTTCCCTTCGGTAGTTTGGGCATGGTTTTTTTTGTTTTTTTTTTGCTTGGGGCGGCAAAAATGGTAGAGCCAGCCCTGCATCCTATTTTCTGCCATTGCTGGCTGCACGCTGCAGCAGCTGGTGAATAGGCGCAGGCAGCAGTCTCTGGCTGGGAAGACACAACACCAGGTACTGGGAGAGGCGGGCCTAGGAGGGTGGAGAGCACTGGGTAGGGAGAGTTTGATCAGTCGGTCACCCCCGGCCTCCGTGTGTGAGAGAGGGAGAGTGTGGCAGGGTTGCCAGGTGTCCATATAAAAACATTAGAAGATAAACTCTAGCACTTGCTATTGGTAATTTTTTCCAAGCCATATTCTGCCTGTAGGTATTACAACTCTTAGCAAAAAACCCACCACTTCAAAGGCCTGATCCTGTCATCCTTTCACATCCTAGCTTCCACATATTTGATCTCTAATATTAGCTGGCAAGAGATACAAATCTGTCTTTCTATTGTAACAGATTTAGGCTACATTTTGTTGAAGGAATGAGTTTTGAATTGTGTATCAGAGAGTAGGTTGTGTGGAATGTTAAAGTTTTTACCATCTGGAGCACAAGAGAACACTAAGTAGCAGTGGCCAGCTGCCAATGAATAACTCAATAAGCTTGCCAACAGCAAACCAGATGTTTGCCCTTAAAACAACCTCTTTTCTCTACTTGAAAAGAACTAAACATTAAGATATATCTTGTTCTAAATGCAGGCACAACATTTCTTTGGACTACGATTTTTTTTTAAAGTGTGGGAACACTTAAAACAAAGGTGTCCCTACTTGCAACAAATTATCACTTTTTTTATGCTAAAGTACTGGTCCCTTTTATAACTTAACCTGGTGCATAACCATTCTCTGGAAAAAACAAAACAAAACAAAAACCTGTTTGTTTTGTTTGCGAATATGTGGAAGTAAACTGGCATGATTAGAACTAGTGTTCGTTCATATGTTTCTTTGAAGATAGTACCTAAAGCCCCACAGCATGCAGGTCCATTTCCAAAACCAAAGAAAACACCAAACTAATGCCATTCAAAGAGTTATGTGAATTCTTTCAAAAGGAATTGAAGAGAGGTGGGTGTCTTTATTCTTGGAAAGAGTATTCTATAGCGTGCAATTGCTGTTTAATTCCAGGGTTCCTGCAGAGATCTACAGGTTGATATAATTGCTAGAACTGATAGAAAAAATAACTTTTTTGACTAAAAATGTTTTAATCTAGAAACAATTTTTGCCAGATGTTTTGTTTTGACATTTTCTAACCAGTGCTGGTGTTAACCCATTAAAGACCCAAATCATATTGCTTTATTCATGTAAGTTAGCCTGCTGAAGTTAATGGGACTATATGCATGCATGAGGCTAGTAGACATTGCCCTACCCCTTCTAATCTTCCCCCCATTTTTTTAAAGAAAATCCTACATTACCTTAATTAATGGCTGAGCAAATAAAGAGTCTTGACAAGGATGGTCTTGTGATTAAGGCACTTGAGTAGAATTTGAGTAATCTGAGCTTTATTCTCACTTCTGCAACATATATATTGTGTGAACTCTGTTAAATAAGGAATAAAATGTTCCTATTTCACAGGAGACTTATGAGGATAAATTCATGAACTTAAGTGAGATACTCTGCCTTTACAGTGATAGGGACCATATAAGAACCTAATGTGACAAAGTTCCTCCTCTACCTTGGTGGATCCTGCGCTTATTGGCAGATTTGCTCACCTCAGTGATCCTCCCCACAGTCTGGATCAAATCCTCCTGTGTCTGATCAGGAGTTGGGAGGTTTGGGGGGAACCCGGGCCCGCTCTCTGCTCCGGGTTTCAGCCCAGGGCCCTATGGATTGCAGCTGTCTATAGTGCCTCTTGTAACAGCTGCATGAGAGCTACAGCTCCCTGGGCTATGTCCCCATGGCCATCTCCAAACACCTTCTTTATCTTCACCACAGGACCTTCCTCCTGGTGTCTGATAACGCTTGTACTCCGTAGTCCTCCAGCAGCACACTCTCTCACTCTCAGCTCCTTGTGCCTCTTGCTCCCAGCTCCTCACACACACTTCTTCTTCTCTGGCTCCTCCTCACCTGACTAGAGTGAGCTCCTTTTTAAACCCAGGTGCCCTGATTAGCCTGCCTTGATTGGCTGCAGGTGATCTAATCAGCCTGTCTGCATTAATTGGGTCTAGCAGGTTCCTAATTACTCTAGTGCAGCCCCTGCTCTGGTCACTCAGGGAACAGAAAACTACTCATCCAGTAACCAGTATATTTGCCCTCTACCAGACTCCTGTACCCCACTGGTCTGGGTCTGTCACACTAGGTACTGTATATGCTGAAAGCACAAAATGATAATCATGTTAATATGAAAGAAACCATGATGGCCACTTAGAAAAGGAGCATAAGAAAAATACTACCATCCTTTCCTGTTACTTCACATTTTGATGGCACTACTGTCCATGAATTTTTACAGCCATTAACAGAGTTACTCCATTTTGAGCTTGGAGGAGCATTGGGAGCTTGGAGGAGCCCTTTAAATGCCGGCCCCAGCCTGGCCGCCGGAGCTGGCTGCGGCCGAGATTTAAAGGGCTTGGGGCTCCCCGCAGAGCCCTTTAAATCCCCGCCGCAGAAGCCGATGCAGTCTGGCCCGGCGTACTGGCTCTTGCTGGTACGCTGTACTGGACCAGACCGGCTTACTTTCACCTCTGGGTGATATGGGCTTCTTGTGGATCTGCCAGCTTTTTAAGCAAAGCTTGTTGCTTTTTCATCTCATTGGAATGGTATATTTGGGATCTCTATGGTGGGGTCTTTATGGAGATATCCTCCCGCAGAGCTGTCTCTCATAGTTTCCATCACTGGAGGAGATGCTATGGTACTTGGATTGAAGCTTAAGGGAGTCTATGTTGTTGCAATTTACATTTTCTAACATCCTCCTCAGCATATAAGTTGCATTAACTCAGATATCATTATACCCATACCCACTTACAAGTATGTAATTTACATCCCACTGTTCATCACCTCTGTATTTTTATCACTGAGGCTAAGGGAACTGACAAAACTGATGCTTCAAAGTCCATGAGAGTAAAATGGGGGGAGGGGAGAAATAGCAAGAGGTCATAAGAAGCTGTAAATTAATGAGGCCATCTCACAGTTCTTAAAATATATTTGCTTTAAATAGTCTAAAACCAAAACAATCCAGTGTATCTGCTGAAAATGTAAATGGTTGATTCATCCCTATGACACACAAACCAAGCATTGGTCAACAAGGACAGATTTGGGGAGAAGCTCAATCAAGCACCCAATGGAAACAAGTGTGACTTACTTTCTGATATGTCACAGCCCACACTTCCTGGGCCTTCCCTCAATACAGGCACATCAACTTGCTAAGGGCACAGAAACGGTTGTACCAGAGCAGCCTTCCTCATCATTTTCAGAATCTTAACAACTGCAAAGTGCATTGTGCCTATCTGTTTGTGCTTCTTGACCTGCATTACTGTTTAAATGGTTTCTGTTCAGTGCTAGTACCAATACCAGTTCATTTGCTGTTGATGCTGCTTTGGTTTTGGAGGAATGAGTTGAAAGAACTGAGATAGTAAACACGTGATATTAAAAACCACCACCATTAGTGAAGAGTTCAATAGAAAAAAAATGGAACACTGACCACTGAAAGACAAATGTAATTAAATTAGATCCAGTAAATTCAGCAATTAATTGAGGGTACTGTAAGGTTCAATGGAAGACAGGGTTTGACAAAAAACTTGTCAAAACAGAGCAACTCTGTTAATGGCTGTACAAATTCATGGGCAGTAGTGCCATCAAAATGTGCAGTAACAGGAAAGGATAGTAGTATTTTTCTCATGCGGTTAAAGAGGAAGAAACATACAAATTAAATTAAGGGAAAACTCACTTTGGAAATATGCTATACAACAAAGTCACAATGTTAGCATTAGCATAAAAAGCTGGGAAGATATGATAACACCACCTGATCAACTGGTTGCCTTAGTAACCCAGGCATAAATGTGTAGCTGCAGGTCAGCTCATCACTATCAGGGGATGCATGGAACATTCAGAAGGACCAAGACCACCATTTAGAGATCCCAGGAAAAATATCATAAAGTAGTTCTGTTGGTTAAAGCAGAATAAACAGAAAGGTAGATGAGCCCAGTTATTGCAAAAACTGATCTGGAGAGGAACAGACATATTTCTAGTGTGCCCATGCTGTTTGCAATTTTTAATTTCTGTTTATGAATTTGGGAGACAAACACATTTCTGCATCTTTTTTCTTAGAATTTTAACTGCTGTGGCTTTTGAAGATAAAATTGTGAATCTTTTTTGCGCAAGAATTGTAAGAGGTCCCTGGATGTCTTGTCTCTTGTTGATTTCTGCTGCATGAGTGCCTTGCAGAATTATTTCTACTCTCTTTTGCTTGAAGTATATTAAAACCTTGAGCCTTATTGTAACTAAAATCTTTTTTATTCCAAGATACAAAATAGAGATTAAAATAATAATATATTAAAATAAAGAATTTACTTTATATAAATAATATTTGACTTTAAATAAATATTAAATATCTTTTAAAAGACCCTGGGTCATAGATCATGTTTTTCTATGTCTTCTATGAATTACTGAGCACACTCTTGGGCATTCAGAAATAATGAATCATGATATACATATAGTTTAAAACACATATACTAGTAAAAAGTAATTTGTGTGAATGGATCTTGGAAACTTCCATTTCTCTTTTATTTTTCCTTGAAACTGTGTTTGTTTCCCACATAGTCTGCCTTATTTAAACAACGGAATATTAAAATAGGAAATATATATATTTTCCTCAGTTGACTGTGGATGTCCTATTAGTACAGGTCCTATTAGTACAGGTTTATTTCTAAACTATATTATTTATATTATGGTAGTGTTTACAGGCCACAATTAGGTTTCATATGTATAATGTAAAGATGGTTCCTGCCCCAGTGGGCATACAGTGTGGTGTAGGACTGACCTGCCCAAGCGTATGTGTCTCTTTCTCTATAACATAGTGTTACAGCTGAGATCAGCAGAGGTGCTTGACCTGTAGTCATGTTAATAAAAATAGTAGTGTTTAGCTAGGGCTCTTAAGTGCTATGGTAATACAAGTAATAAATAATGAACTGTTGTCTAGGAATTCCTTGAAGGAGCTCCCTGGCTTTGGAATTTGCTCTGCACTTTGTTACAAAGTAACTTTGAAATCTGTTGACCTTCAGGGCACACTGACAGGCATTTTAAAATAATGGAGAATTGTGAGGTGGTGGATTATTGGAGGGAGAGTTTGACTTTAGCTTTTAATTTTCATGACTTTTTTAATTGTTGGTGATATTGGATGGCATTGCTGCAGTACAGTTAAGTTGGTGTTCTCACTTTTGTGAGTTGTTTTTTTTAACATTGCTTCAGTACTTCTGCTAATGCCTAGGTAATGGTGATCTACTGAAAAGAAACATTAATTATCTGGGGGACAGATTGGGGAATGGGCAATCTGCTACTTCAGATTCTCTCTGAAATGAGTTATTCTTGACAACTAAAAAAAAGTTGATTGTGGAGCTAGAATTTCCTGTGAACATATACAAACGACTTTTGTTCATACATACATTTCAGAAATGTGACTGACACTGACCCTGTTTAAGCTGCCTGGATATAGTGCAATGTTATAATCAGTTGTGACAATAATGTCAAACTACTCCAGAGCAGCCATGCAGATGAGTGAATAAATCAACCATCTTGAGGTTTGGTGAGGATGATCCCTATGGTAGTGACAGTACACCCTGTGGAGTCAAAGGCTTTTTGACATGTAAAAAGATTTCACTTCAAACCCTGGAGCAGTTTTAATCCACATCTGAACCCTTATGCCCATTTTTATTTACAATTGTTTTTGTTGATCAGGTTACCAACCATTTTTTCCTGTAATATAAAATCATATTTTGATTAAAAAATTTTTAAAAAACCCAGTGAATAGTTTTCCACTTAGAACATCTATTTCTTCACCAAAATCAAGGCCTGTGCAAGTGTTTTATGTATATGTACAGTATCTATATTTTTCGACATCAGTTTTTTCACTGTCCTGCTCTGTTTCCCTCCCCCAACACACACACACAAGCAGAGCCTATCTTCTATCTAGTATAAGAACTTAATTACAATTAAAGTTTTTTAACTGACGTGTGTAGAAACAGGCTAAAAAACTCATCCTGCAAAGGATTATGGGGAAGATTGAGTGTTTAGAATTGCAACTAAGCTTAAGCAAGCACATCGGATACCACTATGGAAAAATCTGCAGAAGCTTTGGAAAATCAGGTTTTCAGAAGCACAAAGAATTCTCGCTGCCCCAGTTGAGTTGATAGCAGCCAATGATCAACCTGTATCTACTGTAGAGGATTCGTAGAGCTGCTCAGAAAACTTCTAGTGTCTTGTTAACAGCTCCCTGAGGAAGGCTGGCAAGATTTTTGGTAACAGTTATTCCTCATATTGGATTTATGAATATGTTCAGAAGCAAGAAATAATTTGGGGGGTTTGGGGCTGGGCTTTTTAAAAATTAAATGGTTATTAAATTTTAGAATGAAAAAGGAAGAGAGATTTAAATAACATCAAATAATGGCTTTCAAAAATATCACTGCAAGACAAACCGAAGAAAGAAACCAACAGGACTCCACTGGCCATCACATACAGCCCCCAGCTAAAACCCCTCCAACGCATCATCAGGGATCTACATCCCATCCTGGACAATGATCTCACACTTTCACCAGCCTTGGGTGGCAGCGCAATCCTTGCCCACAGACAACCTTGCCAATCTGAAACATATTCTCACCGAGCAACTGCACACCGCACCATTAGTAGCTCTAGCTCCAGGAACCAATCCATGCACAAATCGATGCCAATCTCTGCCCACATATCTACACCGGCGACACCATCACAGGACCTAACCAGATCAGCACACCATCACCAGTTTCATTCACCTGTCCTCCACAATGTAATATCGCATCATTGCAGCAATGCCCTCTGCCTATGTACATCGGCCAAACTGGGGACGTCTAGGGAAAAAGGCATAATGGACACAATCAGATATTAGAAATGGCCATATAGAAAAACCTGTAGTGAGCCTTCACCTCCTGGGCCACCACTATATAGCAGACCTTAAGGTGGCCTCCCTGCAGCAAAAAAACTTCCAGGATCAGGCTTCAAAGAGAAACTGTGAGCTCAATTCATCTGCAAAATTTGGACACCATCAGCTCTTTCAGGGTTGAAACAAAGACTGTGAAGGTGCTTGCACCAAGCTACAGAACCAGTTTCTCCTCCCTTGCGTTTCACAACCTCAACTGCTAGAACAGGGCCTCATCCTCCCTGATTGAACTAACCTCGTTTCTCTAGCTTGCTTGCTAGCATATATATACCTGCCCCTGGAGAAATTTCCACTATCAGTTTCATCTACAAAGTTGGGTTATTCACCACGAAAGCTCATGATCCAAAACGTCTGTTAGTTTATAAGGTGCCACAGGATTCTCCGCTACTTAAAGGTAAAGAGAGCCCCTGACTTATACAGAGAGTATGGGATAAATTGACTTTATAAATCAGATATCATTACGTTACAATTATAATTATTGCAGCAAAGAGTGAACTTGCGGGAGTCTGCAACTGGGGTGCTCAGATAACATAGCACAACAACAAAGCAAAACAAATTAAAGCAAAAATGAAAGCCCAGAGGAAGCAGGGAGAAATGAGAGAATCATTACAATTTACCCTCCCACTTCCAACCAACACTGATAGCCACGGCTGCAGGCAAGTCCTAGGCTGTTTAATTTTAGTGCCTTACGCTTGCAAAATATTTCTAGGAATAGCTTCCAAATTATTAGCAAAATGTGCATGATACTTTAAAGACACTTATGAAGATAAGAACCATGCCTCAAAAAATTTGCAGTGTAAGGGCTTGATGTAACATTCACTGACTTAAGTGAGCATTGGGCTGGCACCTACATGGATACTGTTGCCCCTTTTTGGCCAGAGCAGTTACCCAGTATTTGGAACCTTAATGGGTTGTTTCTGTTAGGAAGATGAATGAATGTACGTATCTTTGGTGTAGTCCTGTATATTTACAAAAAATATACACAAGTCCTGTTCCCCTAAAGACGGTATAAACAAATAGGTGAGGCAGTTTCCTTGTTCAGAAATGTATGGCTGTATTTCCAGTGAATGACTGTTCCTTTTGGCTTCCTCACAGGGCCATGTTCACCACTGCTTGTCAATCTTTTTGCAGACTTTCTCCTGGCTTTCTGCCTCACACACATGCAGACACATTCAGCTGTGACCAATCAATCTCCTCCAACCACAGCATTTGCAATCATTCCTCAGGAAACTTCTCCACCCCACATGGTTTAGCTCAGGGGTTTTCAAACTGGGGGTCGGGACCCCTCAGGGGGTTGCAAGGTTATTACATGGGGGAGGTCACAAGTGGTCAGCCTCCAGGAGAGGTCACCCCAGTACAAAAGTTTGAGAACCACTGGTTTAGCTTCTGCTTAGTCTTGACATGTGGCACCTTGGTTTGGGAGGTGACTTCCAATTCCTTCAGCTATCACTATACAAAGACAGGATGGGTGAGGTAATACCTTTTATTGGACCAACTTCTGTTGGTGAGACAGACATGCTTTCGAGTTTACCCAGAGCTGAAGCTGAAGAAGAGCTCCAGATAAGCTTGAAAGTTTGTCTATCTCACCAACAGAAGTTGGTCCAATAAAAGATATTGCCTCACCCACCTTGTCTCTAAAATCTGGGGACTGACATGGCTACACCAATGCCGCATACAGCACTATATAAAGAGACATTTAATTGTTCCTTGTATTTAGCCTGAATGAAAGTGGTTAATACAACCACTGACTTTAACCAGGTCTGTGATTGATCAACGTCTCAATGACACACTTAATGGCAACCATTAACACCTTCCAGTATAATAATACAAAATACAGGCAAAGAATGACAAGACAAGATGCAAATTAAAGCAAAGTGATTGTGCAGGTACATGAGGGCTTGGCTAAACTTGCAAGTTACCACACAATAAAGGAGCCTTTGGTTCCCTAGTTCACTACCCATCCACACTGGCAAGGCACGTAGAGCACTCTGACTCCATGGCTACAGCACAGCTGGTACTCCACCTCGGCGAGTGGAATAACATTTGCTGCACCCCCGCTGGAGCGCTGCAGTGCCAGTGTGAATGAGGTGTTGCATTACTGCATTCTGATCAGCCTCTGTAAATGTCCCATAATCCCCTTAAGTCAAGTGGCCACTCTTGCCATTGTTTTGAACTCGCTGTAGGAATGAGGATATGCTGTTTGAAAGCTCAGTTTCTGACAGCTGCTGCTTATCTGCTCCAAGACAGATTAGTGTGGAATGTTGAGTGTGAGAGAGAGTTGTTTTGTGTGTCAGTTTGCCTGGATGAAGGGAATGTCTTAGCAGTTGGCCATTAAGAAAAGACCAGAGACCGATGTATCTTTTTTAATTGTAGCTTTACTTTTTCACTTAATTAGTAGAATATGTTTGCCAAGCAAAAAGAAGCTTTTACTCCATTTGTCCAGAGCACAAAACAGTCATTTCCCGAAGTCAGGATTAGAAAAGGCTTGTCTTCATGTACAATGCTACAGTGGGATAGCTGCACCACTGTTGTGCTGTATTGAAGACGCTCCTGAACTGATGGAAGAACTTCTCCCATTGGTGTAGTTAATCCACCTCCCCAAGAGGCAGTAGCTATGTTGGAGGGGAAAATTCTCCCATCAACATAACGCAGTCTACACAGCAGGTTAGGCCTGTATAACTACATAACTCAGGGCTGTAGATTTTTCACATTCCTTAGCGACATAATTATATCAGTATAGGATTGTAGTGAAGACCTGTCCTAAATCCCTTTCAATGTTAATTTTCCAAAACAGAGTTATCTAGTTGCTGTGTGCTGTGTTAGCACATAGTTGCTAGAAGAGATGTGAAAGGGAAAATCATCTGGGTTCCAAAACTTGGGGTGGAAATATGGAATATTCAGGGGTGAGTTTAAAGGTTGTGGTTCCCCCGTGCACCAGTGGGAAGTTTGTATTATGAGGCAAACATCAGTAAGTGAACAAGGAGAGTCCATTTCATGTGGCTCCCAAAGCATTAACCATGCAAGACTCTCACACTAATTTAATGTAATGATAAAAACGAGGAACCTCCCTCTCAGGCCTGAGGTAAAAATTGATTTAAGTGATTCTTGTTACTTATTTGTATTTCTGTATATTTTAGTAAGGGAGAAGTTCAAAACAGATCCACAAGCACAGTCAGATGTCATTCCAGAAGAAGAAAATCAATGAAGTAATCCAGAAAAAGTATATGGGCTGTCATGAAAAAAAAGTAGACAGAGCTGTCTGCAAATTAAGAAAGCTGCATTCCAGCAAGTCGTGCTCTTCCTGTGCAGACTCAAAGACAGGTGTGGTTGTATGAATTACATCGCAGAATACACTTAAAATTGATACTTAGATTGAACTACAGTGAAGTAGTAATTAGTGTTTCAGATATGGCTATCAAAATGAATAAGGAATTGCATTCTAATTAATCAGGAGTGAAAAATAGTGAATTTTTTTCATGGATAGACAAAGATGAAATACCAAATCACCAATGGAGAATGATGGGGAATTACAGACATTTTGACATAGAACAGAAATGGAATTCTTCTAGTGGAAAACTTAATCAATATTCAAGTATTAGAGGGGTAGCCGTGTTAGTCTGGATCTGTAAAAGCAGCAAAGAGTCCTATGGCACCTTATAGACTAACAGACGTATTGGAGCATGAGCTTTCGTGGATGAATACCCACTTCGTCGGATGCATGCATCTGACGAAGTGGGTATTCATCCACGAAAGCTCATGCTCCAATACGTCTGTTAGTTTATAAGGTGCCATAGGACTCTTTGCTGCTTTTAATCAAGATTGTGATAATTGTATCTGTATTTGTACACTGCACAATGTGTACTAGGCACTTTGAAAAATATTTTGAAATTGCAGTTTTATGGCACCAAAAACAGTACAGTAATTAGCTCGATAAAGTCCATTTTAGGAAGGTCCTGAAAAAACTCCAACAAGAGTTCACAATTCATAAGAATTTCTAAGGTTTGTGTAAGAATGCGATATACAAGTATCCCAAAGTTTGGAAGTACCTAAATTCCTCCAGACAAATTCAGCTCATCAATCACTGACACAAAACAGTAAAATGAAGTGTAATGATTAGTGATGAGAATTGATGACTAAATTGATAGATTTAGTCTGTCACTTATAGAAAGAAATTTTTTTTTGTAATCTGTTCTTTTATTTTTATTTTTTTGTTAAGCTAATGCTTATAAAAGCTGCTTGACTGACAATTCTAGTCAACAGTCATCTGTTTATCCACATAAAATATAACCCTGGGCCCCTGTTTGTGTGCCACAATGCCTACCATGAACTGAGAACAACTGCCTCTATGCCTGTTTAGATCTCCTCCTCTCTGGTAAGAATGACAAATGGCATTGGTCAAAAAACAAGAAAAAAGATTCACAAAAACTTTGTCAATATTTTTAGTGGATTATGGGCGTTGAAAAAAAAGTTAAATTGTTTTTCAAAAAATGTCCCCCAGCTCTGACAGTAATGATGCCTATTATATTAAGGATCAGTATCGGGCAGGAACTGGATGGAGACTGGTCATTCATTTCATACAGCTCAATGAACAGTCGTACAATGATAACAATTTTTTAATCACTGCTGAGGTGAATTCAAACTGGTGATCTAGAAGTGAGAACCTGAACTCTGTAACCAATCCTTTGATCTATGTAATCCTTCAATAAATTATTCTTTTACTTCTCAAGGAGGAAGCTCTAAGGTTACCATATGAGATAGGGGAGCTTGTCAATCCACTGCCATGGAGGCCAACTGGACTCTGAAGTCTTCAAGGCACCTTGGGCTAGGATTTGGACTGTTATGAAAATACTTGAAATATCATTTAGCCAAATGCAGCATTTATATATATATATATATAAAAAAAAATTCCCCTCTCACCCCTATGGGTGGTATGTGTCTTCCTCAACCTCGGGTCCTCTACCAGAGGCCTGGGAGTTTGAGGGTTCTGCGCAGTATCTTAGCTGTTCCTAGCACTGCACTCTTCTGGACAGAGAGCTCTGATGTTGTTCCTGGGATCTGTTGGAGCCACTCACCCAGCTTAGGAGTCACAGCCCCAAGTGCTCCTACCACCACTGGGACCACTTTGGCCTTCACTTTCCACATCCTCTCTAGTTCCTCTTTCAGGCCCTGGTACTTCTCCAGCTTCTCATATTCCTTCTTCCTGATGTTGCTGTCACTTGGCACTGCTATATCTATCACCACCGCTGTCTTCTGCTCCTTGTCTATTACCACGATGTCTGGTTGATTGGCCAGTACCTGCCTGTCCGTCTGGATCTGGAAGTCCCACAGAATCTTAGCCCTGCTATTCTCCACAACCTTCTGTGGAATCTCCCATCTGGTCTTGGGAGGGTCTAGCCCATACGCTGTGCAGATGTTCCTGTACACAATGCCAGCCACTTGGTTGTGCCGTTCAGTGTATGCTGTTCCTGCCTGCATCTTACATCCTGCCACTATGTGTTGGACTGTCTCTGAGGCCTCTCTGCACAGTCTGCACCTTGGGTCCTCTCTAGTGTGGTAGACCCCTGCTTCAATGGATCTGGTGCTCAGTGCCTGTTCCTGTGCTGCTATGATCAGTGCCTCAGTGCTGTCTTTTAGTCCAGCCCTTTCCAGCCACTGGTAGGATTTCCCAATGTCAGCCACCTCAGCTATCTGTCGATGGTACATCCCATGCAGGGTCTTGTCTTGCCATGGCACTTCTTCTGCTTGGTCTTCCTCCCATGTCTGCTGCTGCCTCAGGCATTCTCTCAGCAGCTCATCTTTGGGGGCCATCTTACTGATGTACTCCTGGATGTTCCGGGTTTCATCCAGGACAGTGGCTTTGACGCTCACCAAGCCCCGCCCGCCTTCTTTCCGGCTGGTATACAGTCTCTGGGTGTTGGACTTGGGGTGGAAACCTCCGTGCATTGTGAGGAGCTTCCGGGTTTTCACATCGGCAGCCTCCATGTCCTCCTTTGGCCAGCTCACTATACCGGCAGGGTATCTGATGACCGGCAGGGCGTATCCGTTGATGGCGTGGATCTTGTTCTTCCCACTGAGCTGGCTCTTCAGGACCTGTCTTATCCTTTGGTGATACTTGGATGTTGCTGTCTTCCTTGCTTCCTCATCGTGGTTTCCATGTGACTGCGGGATGCCAAGGTACTTGTAGCTGGTCTGTATGTCTGCTATGTGGCCCGCTGGTAGTTCCACCCCATCAGTCTTGACTACCTTCCCTCTCTTCACTACCATCCGGCCACACTTCTCCAGTCCGAATAACATCCCGATATCCTCACTGTAAATCCGCGTCAGGTGGATTAGCGAGTCGATGTATATATATATCTTTACTCAAGCTGTTTTTTCCTCAGTTTCACTGAAAAGATCAGGTGAGTGCAGTGTGTGGCAGTTACTGTTCATTGTTTAAAGGTGACAGTCAGTGTGTTTGATTTTTCTTTCAAAAGAAATTGTCACAGAGTGGCTGACCACTGTAACTGAAGTATGTCCAGCTCCCCTGTGCCAAATCAGATGCCACTAGCTGGGCCAACTGAGGGGGCAGGGCTGCATCTGTGAATATAAATGGTGAGAGAGAGACCTAGTGAGGGGGAAGTGGGGAACTGGTAGAGAGAGTGCATGCTACAAAGCTGAAGGAAACAGGAGCAGCAGGACTGCAAGAGTACATGTTCACAGCAACTAAACATCCACAGATGGCTGTGTCAGCTGACTTGTGCTCGTGGGGCTGTAAAATTGCTGTGTAAGTGTTCAGGCACAGACTGGAACCTGAACTCTTGGACCCTGTGATGGAGGAGGGTCCCAGAGCCCAGGCTGCAGCCCGAGCCCAAAATCTACCCTGCAATTTTTAGCCCCACAAGACTGAGTCAGTTGACCTAGGCCAGCTGCGGCTGTGCCCCAGTTGTTTTATTCCAGGGTGGATGTGTACTTGGGAAAGGAGGCAGTGAGAGCCTGAAATGTAAAGGATGAGCAAAGGAACTGGTTGTTTCGTTAGTTTAAATCAGGACAATAAACCTGCCTGAGACTATGGCTATGGGTCCTTAACAAGTTGGGGAGAAGCTCTATCTAGTGAGGAGGGCTTTAAGCTAGGTTCACTGGGGGAACGTGACCAAAGCCCTGAGGTAAGTGTGGAAGTGGGATACTGGGAGGAAGCACGAGCAGAAGAGCGCAAGAGGGGAAGACTCCTGCCTCGTACTGAGAAAGCGGGACAATCAATGAGTTATCTTAAGTGCCTATACACAAATGCAAAAAGCCTGGGCAATGAGCAGGGAGAACTGGAAGTCCTGCCACGGTCAAGGAATTATGATGTGATTTAGAATAACAGAGAGTTGAGGGGATAACTCACATGACTGGAGTACTGTCATGGATGGATATAAACTGTTCAGGAACGACAGACAAGGCAGAAAAGGTGGGAGAGTTGCACTGTATGTGAGAGCAATAGAATACTGCTCAGAGCTCTAGTATGAAACTGCAGAAAAACCTGAGAGTCTCTGGATTAAGTTTAGAAGTGTGAGCAACAAGGGTGATGTCATGGTGGGAGTCTGCTATAGACCACCA
>NC_133770.1:203066708-203069839 GCF_003597395.2 Chelonoidis abingdonii
TTTTGTTTTCCTACTACCTTCTCAGAAATGTGTTCTTCTGAAAAATATTGAACTTGCAACTTCTGGCATATGTCTGATTAGCCTGATTAATGATGTTTTTACATCTAGCAACCTACCATCATACTGTTGTTTCCAAACACAAAAGATTTACAACACTGTCTTACTCTTAACTTTATCAGAATGAAAACACAGTATTATATGGTTTTAGAACAGAATCACATAATTAAAATATATTCGGGGGATGGGAGAGGAAAATAACACACTGTATTACTCTGGAATTAAGGTTCAAAACAAATATTAGAAACTCAAGTGTTATAATAAACACAATATTTGTATAAGATTTTAAAACAACTCATATTCAGATAATTTTTTTAAAGTTAAGTATTGATATTCACGCTTAGCCATTCAAATACCTTAATCCTTCCAAACTTTCATCTCGTAAATGGCCACTGAAAACCAGTACACCTTCCTCTTAATCATCTGGTGGTTGCAATGATTTCAGCCTACTGTGGAGCCAAGATAGTCTATGGAAAAAAGGGCTTTAAATGTCCCTCATTGGACAAAAGAGATTTGATCTGAGATTGAGTTTGATTAGACTGGAGCTCGTGACACCTCAATATGAATGACAGGTAGGTGCTCTCCATATGGGATCCTCAATTTTGAAAATGTTTTCACTTTCCTTAGTCTAAAATAGCCTAAATTTGGAGATTTTCAGAGCACACTGCAAGGTCCAGCTCTTTCCCTAGATTAGTAATTAATAAATTGTTACAATAGCTCTTTAAATTTGCCAGAAGCTCCTAGAGCTTGGGAATAGGTGCTTTTAAATTTGTTATAAATAAAATAACAATCAGTAACCAGGTGAATGTCCTAAGGTTAAGCCTTAGGTAGTTGACAAGATTCTGATCATATTAGGAGTGCTACTTCAGGACTAGATAACTTTTAGTTATAAATGTCAAGGTGTTGGATTTTGAATGTTGTATCGCAACGATATTTTTTTTCAAATAAACCTCAGCTAAAGTGTCTCCAGATACCTGTTTTGTATCTGGGATATGGCAAAAGATGTGCGTTTTTTTATTTTGTTTTTTAAAACTATGATTAGCATTTGGTGGGGCTGCAACCTACTACAAATCCTGGAATCACAGCAGTCCGAGCAGCTTGTCAGGTGAGCAGGCAAGAATGTAAACCCGCCTGTGGTTTACGGAAACATCATTGAACCCAGCATATTTTCATGAAACATTTTTGGGTTTCATGAATCAGTATTTTCCAACTAAAAAGAACAGGAGTACTTGTGTTGAAAAATTCCTGACCAACTCTAGTCTCATTGAAATAGGGCCGGTCAGAATCTACAATTCCATTCCATGTGAAATTCTGAAATCAAAGAAATAAAACAGTCTTCATCAGAAAACTTACATTTTTACCATTTCTCATGGACCAGGGAGTGGGTGAGGGGCCAGGGAAAATTGAAATTTTTATTTTGAAAAATCCAAATGGATTCTGTTTTGACTTTTTCACATGAAATTGACTAAGCTGCCCAGAGCTCCAGCTGCCTGCTTGTCAAGCTACTGAGAAGTCAGGAGCCTGGAAGCCTTGACAGCCCAGCCTTGAACTGAGGATTTCAGGGCTGTCTGGCTCATGGCCAGCCATGGCTGTGCAGAGGCCTGCAAGCTGGCAGGAAATCCGATGAGTTTCCTTAGAGCCAGTGTAATTGACACATCCCTGCAAAATGTTTAGATTGTGATGAATTGGCAGTTTTCTTCTCTGTTTATATTTAAACAAATGCTATATACAAGACATATTTTGCTTATAGTGTGTTTGTATACAGAAAGCAACATTTCATAAAACAAGTTAAAAACTTCCAGGGAGGCAGAGGGCTGGTATTTGTGGGGGGTAGGTTACAGTTTCGGTTTTGATTTTACTTATCTAGTTTTGGAGATCAGGTGTTACTGCTTGTTTTAATCTTGCTTGTATGATTGGGTTTTTTTAAAAAACAAATCTCAAGAGTGCCTGGATCCTTGGATAGGTGTATTTTTATCTGTCACCAATCAATATAAATCAGAATGCTGAAAGCAATATTTTAGGGCCATTCAAGTTCATAGAAGTTGTGGGCACATAACCACCAGCAAAATTGTGTGTGTGAGAAAGATTGATCAGGTTTCACAGGCTTCCTCTGTAAGCTTAGACAAGTCACACTGTCTCTCTTGCCTCTGTTCTCTCTATGTGTACTGTGAGAATAATTGTACTTTCCTACCTGACGGGGCTGTTGTGAGGATAAATATATTACAGATTGCGACGCGCACACATACTTTAGTAATGGGGGCCGTAGAAGTACCTTTGAGAGAAGGGAAGCAGACAGAAGCAAACCATGACAGGGCTGGCTACAATCTGAATACCCGCTTGTGGCCCGGGGTGCCTTTTTGGTGCTCTGCTAAAAATTACTCCCTCGAAGATCTCCTTATGCACACTCCACTCACTTTATCTGAGGTTAAAATATCACTCCTTGGGGGATAGGTTTATTCACAGAAAATAACTCCAAGTCCCAAATTAAAGTCCCACAAACATTTCTCTTCCCACTACCAGGTCTCTTTGACATCTTTTGCACTCTTTCCCTTGCTTGGCCAGAGTCTCTACTGCCGTAACAGGCTACTTGCAGCCTTTCCTAGCTGGAATCTTAGGGCCTGTTGATGCTTAAAAGGCTACAGCTGAACCACCGCAGCCCTGTAGTACAGACAGTACCTATACCAACGAGAGGGAGTCTCCCATTGGCATAAGTAATCCACCTCCCTGAGAGGCAGTACCTAGGTCAACAGAAGAATCCTTCCCCCGACCTAATGCTGTTGAAATGGGGAACTTAGATCAGCTTAACAATGCCACTCAGAGTATGTCTACACTATGGGATTATTCCGATTTTACAGAAACCGTTTTTTTAAAACAGATGTATAGAGTCGAGTGCACGCGGCCACATGAAGCACATTAATTCGACGGTGTGCGTCCATGTACCGAGCCTAGCGTCGATTTCTGGAGTGTTGCACTGTGGGTAGCTATCCCGTAGCTATCCCATAGTTCCCGCAGTCTCCCCCGCCCATTGGAATTCTGGGTTGAGATCCCAATGCATGATGGTGCAAAAACAGTGT
>NC_133770.1:203074394-203083864 GCF_003597395.2 Chelonoidis abingdonii
CTTCTTAAACATGGGAGACCAGAACTGCACACAATATTCCAGATGAGGTCTCACTAGTGCCTTGTACAATGGTACTAACACCTCCTTATCTTTACTGGAAATACCTCGCCTGATGCATCCCAAGACCACATTAGCCTTTTTAACAGCCCTATCACATTGGCGGTGCATAGTCATCCTGTGATCAACCAATACTCCAAGGTCCTTCTCTTCCTCTGTTACTTCCAACTGATGCGTCCCCAATTTATAACCAAAATTCTTATTATTAATCCCTAAATGCATGACCTTGCACTTTTCACTATTAAATTTCATGCTATTACTATTACTCCGGTTTATAAGGTCATTCAGATCTTCCTGTATGATAACCCAATCCTTCTCTGTATTTGCAATACCTCCCAGCTTTGAGTCATCTGCTAACTTTATTAGCATATTCCCACTTTGTGTGCCAAGGTCAGTAATAAAAAGATTAAACAAGATTGGTCCCCAAACCGATCCCTGAGGAACTCCTTTAGTAACCTCCTTCCAGCCTGACAGTTCACCTTTCAGTATGATCTGCTGTAGTTTCCCGTTTAACCAGTTCCTTATCCATCTTTCAATTTTCATATTGATCCCCATCTTTTCCAATTTAACTAATAATTCCCCATGTGGAACCGTATCAAATGCGTTACTGAAATCGAGGTAAATTAGATCCACTGCATTTCCTTTGTCTAAAATATCTGTTACCTTCTCAAAGAAGGTGATCAGTTTGGTTTGGCATGATCTACCCTTTGTAAAACCATGTTGTATTTTGTCCCAATGACCATTGACCTCAATGTCTTTAACTACTTTCTCCTGCCAATTTTTTTCCAGTACCTTGCATACTACAGATGTCAAGCTAACAGGCCTATAGTTACCCGAATGACTTTTTTTCCCTTTCTTAAAAATAGGGAGGAACTATTTTAGTAATTCTCCAGTCATATGGTACAACCCCTGAGTTTACAGATTCATTAAAAATTCTTGCTAATGGGCTTGCAATTTCATGTGCCAGTTCCTTTAATATTCTTGGATGAAGATTATCTGGGCCCCCTGATTTAGTTCATTAAACTGTAGGAGTTTGGCTTCTACCTTGGATGTGGTAATATCTACCTCCATATCTTCATTCCCATTTGTCATCTTGCCTTATCCCTAAGCTCCTCATTAGCCTCATTAAAGCCTGAGGCAAAGGATTTGTTTAGATATTGGGTCATGCCTAGATTATCCTTAACCTCCACTCCATCCTCAGTGTTTAGCGGTCCCTCTTCTTCTTTCTTTGTTTTCTTCTTATTTATATTGCTATAGAACCTTTTACTATTGGTTTTAATTCCCTTTGCAAGGTCCAACTTTACATGGCTTTTGGCCTTTCTCACTTTATCCCTACATGGTCTGACCTCAAGAAGGTAGCTTTCCTTGCTAATCCCTCCCATCTCCCATCTTCCATTCCTTGTAGGCTTTATGCTTTTTCTTAATCACCTCTCTGAGATGCTTGCTCAGGTAGTTTGGTTTACAACTCTGGCCTATGAATTTTTTCCCGTTTCTTGAGATGCAGGTTTCTGATAGTTTCTGCAACTTTGACTTGAAGTAATTCCGGGCCTCCTCTGCCTTTAGATCCACGAGTTCTTCAATTCAATCCACTTCCTTAACTAATTTCCTTAATTCTTTAAAGTTAGCCCTTTTGAAATCAAAACCCTAGTCCCAGATCTATTTTTGTTTATCCTTCCATCTAGTTTGAACTGAACTGGTTCATGATCACTCAAACCAAGGTTGTCCCCTACAATCATTTCTTCTATGAGGTCCTCACTACTCACCAAAACCAAATCTAAAGTGGCATCCCCTCTTGCTGGTGGTTCAGCTACTTGGTGAAGGAATCCATCAGCTATCACATCCAGGAAAATCTGAGCCCTATTATTATTAGCACTTGCCCTCCAGTCTATATCTGGGAAGTTGAAATCTCCCATGATCACACAATTCTCATTAGTGTTTACTTCATTAGAAACATTAAAAAGGTCTCTATCCATAGTCAAATTGGATCCTGGTGGTCTGTAGCACACCCGAAGCACTATCCCAGGGGAGGCTCTGGTAGCTATCTTTCCCAAAGTGATTTTTGCCCAGACAGACTCTGTCTTATCTATTCCATCACTTCTTATTTCTTTACAGTTAACCTCATCATTGATATACAATGCTACTCCACCACCTTTGCCTTTATTTCCCTTGTGTCAGTTTTTCTGTTCTGGTACTAAATTTACAGACAGATGCACTATTTAGAACACATCCTATATTTAAAGCATGGGCTCCCTCTGTGTGTCTATGAACGATTTTCTCTTTAAAGATCGTGATTAGATTTAACTGAAAACCAACTCACCACCTCAAATGTGCTCTTTTTTTGTTGAGCATTCAGCATATGGAAGGATTCAAGTATTGGTCATAAAACAGAAATGCATTTGAAAAGCATTTTTAGCTCCAAATATTTTAGCTCATTTTCTTGAGAAATTTTAAAATGATAAATGACTACTTTTTTGGAGCTGCAGCACATGATTCACTCTCTACCAACAAACCACCTCCCCTCCCCCTGCCCTTTTTTTTTTTTTGGATGAGTTGTTATTCTAAGTAATTTGAATCCTCTTTATGGATAGTCTGCCTCTGACTGTGGTTATTGTGCCAGAATGCTTGGGAAATCTTAGATTATTTCCTCCCTTTCATGTTGATGTGAATTCCTGAAGCACTGCAAACAAGTTTTGCCTATTTAATCTTTACCCTGTTACTCACAAAATTAGAATCCAACTCTCTTAACTTATGTTACCAGCTTTTATAGGATGTATAGGATCAAGAGCCTATTTTCTTTTTGATCCGCCTGAATTTGAAAAAAGAGCACATTCTGATCCATTAATCTTAGCAGGTAAGCAATTTTTTCTAGTGATGTATTACCTGATTATTTTATGGCTAAACCCTGATGTCATTTTTTTAGACTCCCTATATGTCTGTTAGGAATCTGTACTTTACCCCACACCTATTACCAGGGGTGAAAGTAACTTAAATGACTTACCGGTACGCTAGCGTCTTGAGTAGGGTGTGAGGCCTCAACCGGAAGAGGCGGGGCCTTTAAATTCCCAGGCTCTTTAAATCAAGATTTAAAGGGTTCAGGGCTCCAGCCGCTGTGGGGAGCCCCAGGGGCTCTCAGACACCACCGCCACCATGGGGCTCCGCAGCGGGCTTGTGCAGCGATCTAAAGGCCCGGGGCTCTGGCCGCTGCTAACGAGGCAGAGCCCTAGGCCCTTTATATCACTGCTGGAGCCCCGGGGCTCCTGGCCAGTGCTGCTTCCAAGGGGGTTCTGGCAGCAGGGCTCTGGCAGCATTTTAAAAGGCTGGCCTGGGGAAGTTGCTCCTAGCCAGTACAGTCAGCAATGTACTGGCTCTTGCAGATACACTGGATCGGACCAGCTTACTTTCACCTCTGCCTACCGCACAGGTGGCTTCCAACCTCTTGTGCCCTTCTGGGGTTAGTCTTTTTATTAGTATTTATTTATTTATTACCTTAAGGCATTACATCAGCATTTTGTATTGTAAAGTTGGAGCTAGAGAGACGCACCTGGTGTGGCTGCCATGGTAAGTCAGTAGAAAAGCTCTGCAGAAACTTCCTTGCAAGGACCTGATCACAAGGCATGATTTAATAGTAGTGACTTAGAGATAGGTCCTACGGGAAGATCTGTACCAGACTTAAACTTTTTAGTGTGCAGAGCTAAAACCCTGTATCTGAACTGCCACCAACCCCAAACATTTGGACTTTTAACTCCAGAATCAGAATTTGTAGCAGTTCCAAGTAAATGCTTCAATAGATAAGTGCACAGATAAGATGTTCAAGGTATTACCTGATTGTGCTATCTCTGAAGGATGTAGTCATGTTTTCTGGTATGCAGGGAAGGATTTTTGTTCCCATTAAAGTTAGAAACATGAGGTCAAAATGTGTCCTGTGTCAGAGTCCCCATGGAAATTTTGTGAGTTTCTACGCACTGAGTTTCTTCCTAATTCTGTTGTTGCGAGGATGAGGTAAAGTCCATAGAAATAGTGGTGATAGGAGAATGAAGACTGTATCTGATATTTCAAGATCTTCATGAACCTTGAGACACTCGTGTCCGGTACTGGATTTACCATGGTGCTTATGGTTCCATAGTGCTGGGCCCAAGCTCAGAAGGGGCCCCGTAACACTCACTTCCTCCCCTCTCAATGCTGCAGAAGCATAGGCCCTGAGAGCGAGCCTCAGAGCAGCAGGGATTCAGCATGGCAGTGAGAACCCAAGGGGCCCTGGGAGCTGTAGTTCCTTGGCCAGCTCCCTGCCTATAGAGCAGGCCCTGGAGCAGGGAAGGAACTACATTTCCCAGCATTCCCTTGGCAGCTATCAACAGGAAAGGAAGTGGGGAAGCTGAGACCCCAGGTACTGCAGCTTGCTGTGAATGAACAGCTGGCTGCCAGAAGAGGGTGGGACTGTGAATGGGGAACAAGTGTGCCCAAGGAGTAGAAGGCTTTGGCCCAGATATTACCCTCAGAAGACTTCCCCAGACTGGGTTAGGGATGCTGGTGTGACCTTGCCTGGTAGCCCCCAAAGAAGGAATTGAGCAGACTAAATGAATACTGCCCCTCTCTATCTGAAACCTAGCAGGGGAGGTATGTGGATCCCACAGAAGTTAAAATGATAAGTAAGGGAGGGAAAGCTCTACTAGAGGACCTAGGCAGCTTTAGAACACAGTACAGGAGGATTTCTACTTCTGAGCCATGAAAATAGAAATTGACTTTTCCAGATTTATCTAATATTCAGAAAGGGAATCTAGCACCTGCCTTTCAGATTTGAAAACTCAAAATTCAGGAGTGCTCTTGCTCAATTTGGACAGCTGTTACTTCATTTCTCCCAAATCAAATATATTGATCCACTGTAACTTGCTGTAGAAAAAGTAGGATAAAATTGAGCAACAAATGCTAGCATCTCCCCAATGCTAACTAGGACTGGAATGGCTGTTGAAAATAGCAATTACTATTTTTTTTAGTTTTATTTGTTTAAAAGGAAGACCGTAATATTGCACTGGCAAATTCCCCATAGAAACAGAGTGGAACAAAAGAATAACAAAGGCACCTCAACTTTTCCTCATTTTTGGAGGACAGTCTTATAATATGTATTCAGATATCCTTCAATCACACAAGCTGAAAATTGTTCCACTTTATTGCAGTTCTGTAACCATGTGGGAACCAGTCCTGTCTGTATTCTGTGCACATCCAAAATTCCTACCGAATTCAGAAGTGCCTTGGTTTTGTGACCATACTACCTGATATTTTCAGCCCTTCTAAGCGAGCAGGTTTACATTTAGTAATTGGGTGAGAAGCCTCGCAGAAAAAAGTTAGGTGCTGTAGGAGGTGTTGCTCATGTACTAGGTAATGTGAAACCTTCCTGTTACAATAGTAAACCAGTGCAGCATAGAATGCACTTTGCTCCTAGAATGGGATCCTTTTCTTCTATACCCACCCATTAAAGATAATGAAAAGACTCCCACTCACTTCAACAGGCTTTGGACAAGACTGGTTATACACAGGGTAACTCCACTTTCTTCATAGGGTCCTGGTCCCACAGCGGAAGGTGGGCATGTGAGCTTGTTGCAGAGCTGCTGCTCAGGGATGGGAACCTCTTGGCACCCCAGCCTCCAAAATCATTCAGGCTGCACTTTCTGCATGACTATGAGCTAGCTGAGGGGTGTGTGGGAATTAGTGACCTCTGCTGCAGGTGATGGACATATCAGGTACTTATAGGGTTACCATTCATCCAGATTGTCCTGGACATGCGAGAAGTGGGAGGGAGTGAATGGGGACGGTGTAGCCTGATTTACGGTGTACTAATAATATTTGGATAATATGATAATTTAATTTATGTATTTAATTGTAATTTTATTTGTATTTTTATTTAATTTAAGTAATATTAATAATAATTAATCATTAATATTAATGGTATGGATTTTAGGCTTGCCAATCTGTTTGATCAGAAGATAAAAGTTCTTGTCCTGAATCAGGCTCCACGGAATTTACAAAGGACCCTTGGGGGTGTGACAGGAAGCTCACACTGAGACAGATATAGCCTTAAAGACTTTTTATTAAAATCAATAATAGTAAGTAAATGGTAAAATAACCAGAGTTACAAAGTTACATTTGCACTACTGCTATTCAAAAGATACAATGATAATATAGTATTATATGCAACAAAGCTTTGGTTAATATACTCACACCCTTCTTTGATAACCTGGTGGTAAGAGACACAGGACCAGCCTTGCAGTTCAGGTTTCTCAATTCTTGAGTGAGGGATGCAGTGCTTAGAAGAAACTAATGCTACAAGCTATGAAAGCGAACTTAGGGTTTACTTGACTAACTTAAACTTAAAATCAAAACCTAATAAACAAAAAATAAAACTTAGGGAAAACGAGCTTAGCCTAGTTCCCTTGAAACTTAAAGTTTAAGAAGAACAAATATAGCCTACTAATAGTAGTAGTCATCATAGATAGATAGAATAGAGTGGAGGAAGTAAGTGAGAATTGAGAAATGGAGTAAGTGAGAATCAAGAGCTCTGTTGAAGTGGGTTCTCTTTTAAATGGCAAATGCCAGAAATCCTTCCTCTTATGCCCAAATTTCATTCCTAACCCACAGAAGTGTTAGGGTACACTTACCTCACAGACTAATATGTATGTCCGTATTGATGACAGATATGTACGCACATCTGTCTCGTGTGGTGTACTTAAGTCTGTGGGTACATTGAAAACCCCACTATGCCATTCTCCATTGTCTATTAGTCTAGATAAAAGGTCATAGGCATAGGTACTTTATCTATTTGGGTAAAGATAAAGGTCAGCTTTACTTTCTGGGTAAAAGTGCCCAATATAGATATGCTAAGTTTGCTTTAGCTTAACATACAGGATATGGTGCGTAGGTCTCTTGCATTATGGCTAAACTTACTTAAATATAAATCTACAAACCTATTCCAATAAACCAAATACTTAAACTATAAGAAAATATATATATATATAGCGACTGGATAGTGTAGTGGTTAAGAGTGCTGCCCTTTGATATGGGAGACCGCCCTTTGATACGAGAGACCGGAGTTCAAATCCCGATTGGTACCCAACTTTCCAGTAGGGGTCCTTGGGCAAAAAACCCCCTAATGCTTCACCTGCCTACCTCAAATATGAGAGTGACATGAACTAGGAGAGTCATGCCAGCTCGGACATCGCCTGGATTAACAAGGTCTGTGCCAGATGTTGAGGAACCAGGACAATCTGACAATAAGTGGGCTACTGGAACAAACCATTCATGGATGAGACGAGAAGCTGGAATTGATGGAATGCTACTACAACAGTAGACCTAATGAGAGGGGCTGTATGAGGGGACTATGGATGGACAAAAGACCTGCACTCTTCTGGGACAGACGAGCTCTGATGTTGTTTCTGGGATCTGTTGGAGCCACTCACCAGCTTAGGAGTCACAGCCGCCGTAGTGCACCTACCCCCTGGGACACTTTGGCCTTCACTTTCTGTCCACATCCTTCTAGTTCCTTCTTTCAGGCCCTGTACTCTCCTGCTTCTCTATTCGTTCTTCCTGATGTGCTGTCACTTGGCACTCTATACTATCACGCACGCGTGTTCATGCTCCTTGTGCTATTACCCGATGTCCTGGATTAGATTGCGTCCTACCTGCCTTTGTCCGTTCGGGCATCTGAAGTCCCACTAGATGCTTAGCCTGCTATTTCTCCACCTTCTGTGGAGATCTCCCATCTGGTCTTGGAGGTCTAGCCCATACGCTGTGCGATGTTCCTGTAACAATCGCAGCGGAGCCTTGGTTGTGCCGTTCAGTGTATTGCTGTTCCATGGCCTGCATCTACATCTGCCCATATTGTGTGTTGGACTGTCTCTTGAGGCCTCCTCTGCACACGTTCTGCAGTGTGCGTCATCTACTACAATGTGGTAGCCCCTGCTTCCACATGGCTGTGGAGTGCACTCGAGTGCTCTTTCCTGTGCATGCATCATCAGTGGTCAGTGCTGTGCTTTTAGTCCACCCTTCCAGCCAACTGTAGGACTTTCCCAAATGTCAGCCACCTCAGCTATCTGTGCGTGGTACACCATGAAGGTCTTGTCCTTCCGATGGCACTTCTCTGCTTCGGAGTCTCCTCCCCAGTCTGGTTGACCCTCATGCGTTGTCTCTCAGAGCAGCTCCTCCATTTAGGAGGGCGACTTCATCATGAATGTACTCCTGGATGTTCGAGGTTTCATCCAGTGTACATGTGTGCTTGATGCTCAACCATAGCTTCGATCAGACCAGTCCGGCGTCTTTCCGGCTAGCCACTTTAGTCCAGTTTGATCCGGTCCTCTCTGCGAGGCGCTCAGATTGCTACTTGGGGTGAAACCTCTGTGCATTGTGACGGAGGTTACCAGGTGGTGCATCACATCGTACAGCCACGTGCATGTGCCAATCCCCCTTTGGCCTGGCTCACTAGCAGGATAAATTGGTATACGGCAGGGTGTACGATGACCTCAGCGTATCTGTTTGATGGCGTGGATCTTGTTCTTCCCAGCATGAGTATGGCTTCTCTGCAGGACCTGTCTTATCCTTTGGTATAGCTGGATTGTTCATATACTTCCTTGCCTCCTCGATCATGGTTTCATGCTGCTTGGGGACGCCCAAGGTACCTTGTAGCTGTCTGTAGGTCTGCTATGTGCCCGACTGGGTAATTCCACCCCGAGCACTCTTGACATCTTCACTCTTTCACTACCATTCTGGCCACACTTCTCCAGTTTTATATGTCCAATGACATCCCCGGTCATCCTCACAGATTAGAATCCGCGTCAGGTGGATTAGCGAGTCGATGTCTGTTCTTTCTTTCATTTACAGCTGATTCATCCGTGTAGATGAGGTGGCTGATGGTAGTTCCCTCCTGAACCTGACCCCGTATTCCCGAGACAAAATCCTTGTGCTCTATTGGCTGAAGAGGTGCGGGTTCAGCCCTTTATCCCAGCACCCAAGCTACAACCCCTCTGGAAAAGGCAGTCAGCCTTGGTATGATGCCGCACTTGATGGCCATAGATGCAACTGGTGTCCTTGTATCGACTTTCCAGTGATTTTCTTACCTAGGTTCCCGTTAGTCCTTAGAGGGAGTCCTGTAGTGTCCTGTTACTTCTGTTGATAGCGCCCAGACATTCATAGATCGCCCGTGTGTAAGGCGGGCCATTGATCGTTAGGCGTTATCTGTAGCCAATCCTAGGCTGTGCTCAATTGGATCTGCTCGTAGTTCTTTGAGTTCTTGGGCGGCAACTTGCTCTTTCTATGAGCAATGGGTCGTTTTTGAGGCCTTCTGATAGTGTTGTTTCCGCTAACTGCCCCTTCTGAGCTGTGTCAGTGTACTGGCCCCTATGATCCTGTGCTTGGGCGCTATTGATGCC
>NC_133770.1:203083889-203177692 GCF_003597395.2 Chelonoidis abingdonii
GGCATCAATAGCGCCCAAGCACAGGATCATAGGGGCCAGTACACTGACACAGCTCAGAAGGGGCAGTTAGCGGAAACAACACTATCAGAAGGCCTCAAAAACGACCCATTGCTCATAGAAAGAGCAAGTTGCCGCCCAAGAACTCAAAGAACTACGAGCAGATCCAATTGAGCACAGCCTAGGATTGGCTACAGATAACGCCTAACGATCAATGGCCCGCCTTACACACGGGCGATCTATGAATGTCTGGGCGCTATCAACAGAAGTAACAGGACACTACAGGACTCCCTCTAAGGACTAACGGGAACCTAGGTAAGAAAATCACTGGAAAGTCGATACAAGGACACCAGTTGCATCTATGGCCATCAAGTGCGGCATCATACCAAGGCTGACTGCCTTTTCCAGAGGGGTTGTAGCTTGGGTGCTGGGATAAAGGGCTGAACCCGCACCTCTTCAGCCAATAGAGCACAAGGATTTTGTCTCGGGAATACGGGGTCAGGTTCAGGAGGGAACTACCATCAGCCACCTCATCTACACGGATGAATCAGCTGTAAATGAAAGAAAGAACAGACATCGACTCGCTAATCCACCTGACGCGGATTCTAATCTGTGAGGATGACCGGGGATGTCATTGGACATATAAAACTGGAGAAGTGTGGCCAGAATGGTAGTGAAAGAGTGAAGATGTCAAGAGTGCTCGGGGTGGAATTACCCAGTCGGGCACATAGCAGACCTACAGACAGCTACAAGGTACCTTGGGCGTCCCCAAGCAGCATGAAACCATGATCGAGGAGGCAAGGAAGTATATGAACAATCCAGCTATACCAAAGGATAAGACAGGTCCTGCAGAGAAGCCATACTCATGCTGGGAAGAACAAGATCCACGCCATCAAACAGATACGCTGAGGTCATCGTACACCCTGCCGTATACCAATTTATCCTGCTAGTGAGCCAGGCCAAAGGGGGATTGGCACATGCACGTGGCTGTACGATGTGATGCACCACCTGGTAACCTCCGTCACAATGCACAGAGGTTTCACCCCAAGTAGCAATCTGAGCGCCTCGCAGAGAGGACCGGATCAAACTGGACTAAAGTGGCTAGCCGGAAAGACGCCGGACTGGTCTGATCGAAGCTATGGTTGAGCATCAAGCACACATGTACACTGGATGAAACCTCGAACATCCAGGAGTACATTCATGATGAAGTCGCCCTCCTAAATGGAGGAGCTGCTCTGAGAGACAACGCATGAGGGTCAACCAGACTGGGGAGGAGACTCCGAAGCAGAGAAGTGCCATCGGAAGGACAAGACCTTCATGGTGTACCACGCACAGATAGCTGAGGTGGCTGACATTTGGGAAAGTCCTACAGTTGGCTGGAAGGGTGGACTAAAAGCACAGCACTGACCACTGATGATGCATGCACAGGAAAGAGCACTCGAGTGCACTCCACAGCCATGTGGAAGCAGGGGCTACCACATTGTAGTAGATGACGCACACTGCAGAACGTGTGCAGAGGAGGCCTCAAGAGACAGTCCAACACACAATATGGGCAGATGTAGATGCAGGCCATGGAACAGCAATACACTGAACGGCACAACCAAGGCTCCGCTGCGATTGTTACAGGAACATCGCACAGCGTATGGGCTAGACCTCCAAGACCAGATGGGAGATCTCCACAGAAGGTGGAGAAATAGCAGGCTAAGCATCTAGTGGGACTTCAGATGCCCGAACGGACAAAGGCAGGTAGGACGCAATCTAATCCAGGACATCGGGTAATAGCACAAGGAGCATGAACACGCGTGCGTGATAGTATAGAGTGCCAAGTGACAGCACATCAGGAAGAACGAATAGAGAAGCAGGAGAGTACAGGGCCTGAAAGAAGGAACTAGAAGGATGTGGACAGAAAGTGAAGGCCAAAGTGTCCCAGGGGGTAGGTGCACTACGGCGGCTGTGACTCCTAAGCTGGTGAGTGGCTCCAACAGATCCCAGAAACAACATCAGAGCTCGTCTGTCCCAGAAGAGTGCGTGCTAGGAACAGCTAAGATACTGTGCAGAACCCTCAAACTCCCAGGCCTCTGGTAAAGGACCCGAGGTTGAGGAAGACACATACAACCCATAGGGGTGAGAGGGGAATTTTTTTTTTTATATATATGCATGCAAGCAAGCAAGTTAGTCCTATAGGATACACTGGGGGCAGGGCTAGGGTGGAACTCTCCCGTCCTCTGTTTTGATTGTTGAAATATGGTACTTAAAGTCAATGCCTAGAGGAGGGAAGCACTTAACTGCAGAGTCTGCAGCACCCTAGGGCCAGCGCTGAAGATTTAGAGTCCCTAGTGCTGTCATTGCAAGGTTCAAGCTTGCTCAGCCTTGGAACTGCCATCCCTCCCTTGACTAGTAGCTGCAGCTATCTAAGGTTGCCTTCTGACAATTGCCCCCATGGCTATATTCAGAGAAGCTGCAAGTGGCTATGTGACTACTGGGGCAATTAAACTAAAGCAGATAAAGAAACTGGAATTAACCTCAAGGAACAGAGGTCACTGGTAGGAAAGGAATGTCAAGGAGAGCAGGGAAAGAGGAAGCAGGTCAGGCTTGCAGTGGGAGAATAGCCCCAGCTGGTTGGGGAGCATGTTCAAAGTAGAAAGGAAACAAGTATGGGGAGAGGTGGTGGTGATCAGGTAGTAGACTAGCATGTAGATGGGAGCATAAGGAGAGGCTGGTGTCTTGAAATTCCCAAGGCCTGAGTCCTCACTTTGCATAAATGGTGTTTGGAAGTGGCTTGGCAGGATGGGTGCTGGGGGATTTGTCAAAACCAATCAGGTATCTGCTGGCTTTGGAACTTTGAGCTGAGACTAAGACCACATGCAGTGATGGGTGACATAGAGTGGTACTGCAGACATGGCTATAGAAGGTCTGAATGAAGAAGGAGATAAATCTGTGGGGAGTTTCCCTTATAACTGTGAAAATTCTACTCACTGTGGACACTGATAAACCCACATGGCTGTACAGGTCCATGTGAAAAACTGGGGCCTGAGGGAGCCGTGTATGGCAATGCATATAGTCATGTAGAGGTGTGTGATCAAAATCTGAGATTCAGTACCGAGTACACTGTGTCACCAATGGCAATGCCACACCAGGCCCACACTCAAAGCCCACAATGACTATATAGGAGACCACAAATATGTTTGGTACTAGGGCCCACAAAATGTTAATCCAGTCCTGCTCACGACAGAGGCATCCATATCAAAATCCAAGGCTTCCAGTTTCCCTGGTTCCTTGCTATCATACATCAGCATGGTTCCCTCTAGAATCAAGCCCTCGCTTCATACTGAGTGAACCACACCTCAGTGTAGATTTCAATTACAAAAATGTAGCTACTGCTAGTTGGATGAGCAACAAGTTGCTGGATTTCCAGTGGCTGATCCTTCCCATCTTTGGCCACTCTCCCCTAGAGCAATAGAACTTCAATCCCATGACTTTCTGAAGTTCTGGGGACCAGAAAGGAGGAAAAATGGTGTTACTGCTTTTCTCATACCTTACGTTTTATCTCTAAAGTGGTACATTTTGTTACTCTCCACTCTGCATAGTGAAGGCAGTCTGTGGCCTCTGCCTAAGAATATTAACTCTCCTTCAACACTGACTGTACTCTAGTGTATTATCTTCTCTTCTGTAGAAAAACAACTGCAATAGCTGATGCTTTTGCATTGCAGGTTTCAAAGATTTACTTTAAAATTAAAAAGAAAACTTGGGAACCTGATGAATGTATGGACTTTATTTGGGATTATTTTCCTATTTGTTCTAAGTGATTTAGTGAGTGAATCTAAAAAAGTGAAGTATGGAAAAGAGGAGTGTTTGCAAACCAAAAGCCAAATGAAAATATCTATATATACTATGCAGGAGGATTATTAGCGGAGAAAAATAAAGAATAGGCTAGATATGAGAGAAACATGAAAACAAATCAGGCACTGAGCTTCTGTGGATACTCACTGATAATCTGTAAACAATGTTAATAATGTGACCAAGATAAATATTGTATTTTCCTAGGAAACCAGAAGGCAGAGAAGCAACAGATTAATTGGTTTCAGAGAGAAGTTACACCACTGTCATATTTAGCAAATTGAACATAATTACCTCTGAAAGTGGGTGAGAGGGATTCATATAATAGGTGACAGCAGATGTTAGACCATTGCTGAAGCATGTGACATTGACATAGTCATCCAGTGCCAGTGACTTGTTAGAAATGGATCCTCAGCCTTAGGAAACTATCATCAAAGTCTGCAATCTCTTGGGATGTCATAACTAAAGGATGGCAAAAATGAAACAGCTTGCCGAAGTATGACAATATCATGCATCCTTCCCACTGCAAGGGACAAGCCAAATTCTGCCCTTAGATGTGCATGAAGTTTTCACTGAAGACAATGGGAAAGGAATGAGTTAAATTTTATGTAAAAGCAGCAAAGAATCCTGTGGCACCTTACAGACTAACAGACATTTTGGAGCGTGAGCTTTCGTGGGTGAATACCCACTTCGTCAGATGCATGTTGTGGAAATTTCCAGGGGCAGGTATATATAAGCAAGCACGCAGCTAGAGATAACGAGGCTAGTTTCAGTCAGGGAGGATGAGGCCTCTTCTAGCAGTTGAGGTGTGAAAACCAAGGGAGGAGAAACTGGTTTGTAGTTGGCAAGCCATTCACAGTCTTTGTTTAATCCTGAGCTGATTAGTGGTGTCAAATTTGTAGATGAGCAACTGAAGCTCAGCAGTTTCCTCTTTGAAGTCTGGTCCTGAAGTTTTTTTTGCTGCAGGATGGCCACTTAAGATCTGCTATAGTGTGGCCAGGGAGGTTGAAGTGTTCTCCTACAGGTTTTTGTATATGCCATTCTAATATCTGATTTTGGTCCATTTATCCTTTTCTGTAGAGACTGTCCAGTTTGGCCGATTGTACATAGCAGAGGGGCATTGCTGGCATATGATGGCGTATATTACATTGGTGGAGTGCAGGTGAATGAACCGGTGATGTGTGTGGTGATCTGGTTAGGTCCTGTGATAGTGTCACTGGTGTAGACTATAGTGGGCAGAGTTTGCATCGAGGTTTGTTGCATGGATTGGTTCCTGAGTTAGAGTACTATGGTTGCAGTGTGCAGTTGCTGGTGAGATAGTGTTTCAGTTGGCAGGTTGTCTGTGGGCAAGGACTGCCTGCCACCCAAAGGCCTGTGTGAAAGTGTGGGATCATTGTCCAGCGATGGTTGTAATCCCTGATGATGCGTTAGGAGGGGTTTTAGATGGGGCTGTATGTGTCATGGCCAGTGGAGTCCTGTTGGTTTTTTCTTGGGTTTGTCTTGCAAGTAGGAGGCTTCTGGTACACGTGACTGGCTCTGTTGATTTGTTCCTTATTTTCTCGTGCGGGTAATGTAGTTTTGAGAATGGTTTGTGGAGATTTTGTACGGTGTTGGTCTCTGTCTGAGGGGTTTAGAGGAGAGTGCGGTCTGTCCTCAGTGCATTGACTGTTAGACAATGGATCGTGTGATGTGCCCGGGAGGGAAGGGATGGAAGCTGGAGGCATGAAGGTAGGCATAGCGGTCGGTAGGTTTTCGATATAAGGTGGTGTTAATGTGACCATCACTTATTTGCACCATGGTGTCTAGGAAGTGGTCCTCCCGTGTAGATTGGTCCAGGGTGAGGTTGATGGTGGGGTGGAAGTTGTTGAAATCATGGTGGATTTTATGGATACTTTATGATGAGAAGGATCAAGAAAGCTAGTCCCTAAGAACATAGACCATAATCCTTAGCAAGAGAACAAAGTTAGCAGTTCTGATTATTTTTTTGTTTCTGGTATATGCTTAGCTCTAGTTTCTACTCAGTTTTTACTAAAATTTCTGTTGGCTTCTCTGGAAGCTTGAGTAAGTATTGAATAAAATCTGAGCAAGGGCTTCAGGATTTTGCTGAATAAGTATAAGCTGGGCCAATTTTATCTGAATTTCTTGAATATACTAAACCCATGAAATGAGGACGGACACAAATACTAGACACATTAGTTACTAATTTGAATGTTGTCAGTGACTGCAATTATCCACATATAAAGCCAAGTAACGAATGTATAATACACGAGCAAAATTGCATTGCAAAAATATTCTTAACAGTAAATATTGCTTATGCATTCTAGTGTTCATTTGTATGTTAGGGATAAACATCAATATGCATGAACAATACTTAAGCACAAAAACTGTTAATCGGTACAGATGACAGAGTTAACTCAGATAGCATAGATAAATAGTGTTTCCAACACTTAATTGCTGCATGCCCATATGTAGAAACCATATGCTAGTATATAACATTTATGCATTGCATTAGAATGAGGCTCAACAAAATCAACATACAGCATTTAATGGCAAAATATAAATACTATATGTGGCCATGGAAACTAAATGTCTATATCACTTCTGAATTAACTTGTCTCTTGGGCTTGCTTAAAGGTATTTCCTGAACATTAAAATGACCTCCATATATCTTTAGAGGATGTGGAATAAATGACTATTCATTGATTGATTAGCCAATTACCACAAACTACTGTAGCTTATATACCTGCATATTAACAAGCTGGTTATTAGGAGATGGAAAGAATTGAAGAGCTATAAATAAGTCAAATGGGATAAGTTCACAACGTTAAGTAAAATAATTTCTAAAAAGCCACATTATTTAATTTGGCATATACATCTTTTTACCTTTAGGATTTTTTTTATGAAAGCGTCCTTTACTTTTATTTCATCCTCTCATTCTTCTTTGTGGCTTTTCCCATTTGTTTTACAACTTTGCATCAGTGCCTGTCCTGGTGGTGGTAATAATGCTAGTGCCAGGTTTCATATAACAGGATGCTAAAAGATGTAGCATGCCAATTGAAAGGTCTTTTCCTTTGTCAATGTACTGAGTCTTATTCCTAAGGGTGAAACTCTTTACAGTAGTCATTACCCATATCAACCTATAGTTCCAAATGCAACAGAAGCTATGACATTTGCAACACTCATTATTATGAGACAGATATACATTATGGATGGTTAATTAGATTGGTTAAGACTTAATGTGCTCCATCACCCAACTCCAATCCTGAATCAAAACATTTAGGGGACTTGAAATGTCTTGTTAACCTTTCAATGTGTGTGTGTGTGTGTGTGTGTTTTTAATCTCCATGCACATTCTGCAGTTCCGGGGCCAAATATTCATCTGGTATCACTTGCCATAGCTCTATTGAAATTGCTGAAGTCAACAGAGTTACATCAAGCTACAACAGCTGGCAATCTGGCTCCATGATGATTGGCCCAAGAGAATGACCTATTTTTATTTTATGCCTTCTTTTCATAGTAATTATTGCCTGGCCAAAACCAGAATATCCTGGAAATCTTGTAATGAAGCCAGATTTTATTAGATTTTCAGACTAATTTCTAGATCAAAGCGATAGATTCATACAAACATTTTGAGATTTGCCCCCATTAAATTAATTGTCCTCTCAGAATTAAAACCAAAAAAATATATGGATTACTATTATTCAGCTATCTAAATCATACAGTCTTACTTTTCTTTCTTTGAGATAGTCCCATAAAATGGCAGTGGCAACAGGTGATATTTACACATATTTATAGAGGGATTTATCTAAAAATGAGGACAATAATAAACTAGATTTATTTTACTTTTACTTATTATTCAGAAACCCTGTCCCTGTGTCTTTAAAACTTTGCTTTGATTTTTAAAAAAAATCAGCTTACTGTTTTTGATTTAGTGACAGCACTAGATTCCTATTACATATGATTAAATTTTAAGTCGGGGAAGGAATTTACAAATACAAGAAGATACAAATACAAGCCACCCAAATAAAAATAGTATACACCATTAAGCTTGATTTACATATCTGTTCTTGGGATAGAAGGAACTGGTTTATATGGCAAGGATCTGAAGCACTGTCATGATCAGGCATAAAAAAGTGGGGTTTTTTTTGTTTGGTTCTTACAGGTTTTTATTGAACTTTTGATTCTCCAAAAGTAATCCAAGTTCTGGAGCATATACAAAGTACAAGGATAAGAATTTATCTCACATTCACTAAGTGAAAGGCAAAATATTTCAAATGTTACAAGGTTGTGCTGCAGAAGTATTACAGTAAAATGTGGAAAATACCAGTTTCACCTGATGGGAATATATTTGTCATCCCAGAAAAGGAAGATAGAAGTTCAAAAGAAGCTTCAACTTAAGCTCAATAAGTCTTGAAAGCAAAGTAAAACCTAGATTAGTAAGTGAATTATTATGAAGAACAAGACACTCTACGCTAGCAATTGCAGTAAAAAAGAGAGAATATTATTTGTGAAAGCATAGAACTGTACAAATACTTTACTTCCGTATTAACTAGCTCTCTCACACCACCTACTGGCTAGCTATGACTATATGCTCCTTTCCACGATTAGTGTGAAAAATCGGAACGGGGTGGGGGGTAATAAGAGCCTATATAAGAAAAATACCAAAAATCAGGACTGTCCCTATAAAATCGGGACATCTGGTCACCCTATCCACGATATATGCCACAAATTAAAAAAAATCAATAAGATCCATTAAGATATAAGCCAAAGTTTGGCTAGTGATATGGGTTGCCTCCATTTTACCTGAGACTAGAGCTGGCCAGGAATTTCCTGACTTAAACATCTTTTTGTAGGAAAATGACTGCCCTGCACTGATAGCGGGAGGGGGGATATTGTCCAGACTTACCAGAGTAAGATAGTAGTGCTTTATGGTGAGGAGGGGTGGAAAGAAGGTCAGAAACTGCTGCAAAAAGGTGGATGTTGGTCAGCTTTGCAGCACTGACTCACCCCTGGAATATAAGGGTGGAAGACTTCAAAGGTGCAAGCTCTGTCATTTGAAACCCCTTTCTCATCCCAGCCCTGCTTTTGCCAGAGGCCTGGGGAATCAGATTTCACTGCATTCTTGCTGTGGCTACATTAGCACTGGGAGAAATTTACCTTCCCTATGAAAGGGGTAGCAAACACTGCATAGGGCAGTTCTGGTGGGCTTAAATGGTGGCCCAGGGCTGGGCTTACCACACCAGGGGCAAGGGCTTGTTCAGGACAGGGGTTAGGGAAACCCATAGTGGTGTATTAGGTCACCAAGGGTAGCCTCATGCACTGGTGAAAGAGGATGCTGCAGGGGAAGCAACCACACATACAGGTGATCCCAGGCTGTGGGTTAGTCAGCAGCCAATTGCAGCAAGTGGTCAGAGAGGTTGTTTCCACAGCACTGCTGGGCTTCCAAAGTGTATTGGGCTGCCCACAACTAGGATGTTCTTCTACACTTAACCTAGAAGATAGAGGTGAGGCTGATTCCAGAGCTGAGTGTGCTTTGCAACAGACAGGGGTTGTCGGGAGAGGTGGCACAGGTAATATCCTGCCGTATAATGTGACAAAGCGGTTGCACAGGCTTAAGGGAGGTGTAGGATCCTGGGTCAACTTGTCCATCTCAGAAGGTACTTGAGGGGGATGAGAGTGAGTCTTGCGGGGTAACAGATAAGTTAGGGCCAGGAATGGGAGTTCCAGAATCCATATCAGACCCACCTGGAGGGTGCACCACTGCTGGGGATGCTAATGGTGCTGCAAGCTATGGTGAGGTTGCTGTGACAACTTCAGGCATCTGTGGGTGATGGGTCTGGCCTGGGTTCCAGGAGAGGCCCAGCATGGGCATGAGTTTTGGAGACCCCCCACATGGAGGGGAGGGCAGCAGTGTGGTTGAAACCCCTGGGCACATGTCAACTCACCGGTCACCAAGACAGATAACCTTCTGGAATAGAGTTGAGCTTCCTGGGGGTGCTGTTGGGGAACAGGGCACCGAGGAGGCCCCGTACGTCAGTCTCAAGTATGGTTATACTGGGGTGTTTGACCCAATGGGAGTTCACCTACTCAGTACAACTAAGGATAAAATCCTGAGGGGTGGGTACATGGATATATTATCCCTCATCATAGGGAGATGTTGACAGAAAGTAACCATGCACAGAGCACACAGAATAAGGATCAGAGGAGTAGCTGTGTTAGTCTGGATCTGTAAAAGCGGCAAAGAGTTCTGTGGCACCTTCTCCACACCACTGCTGTAGACGTAACTAAATGTATGGGAGCATGACCTCGTGGTGAATAACCTATTTGTTGGATGCGTCCCTTTGCTGTCAGAATAAAGGAGTTTCCAAGGCAGGCCACGGGATGGCCTAGAACAGGGAAATTGGGGAGGCTGCTATCCTTATCTAAGTGGCGGTGTTATAATACACTTACCCAGAGAGAACGCAGCCTTCTTTAAGTATATGGATATAATCAGGCGGCATACAACAATTTGGGGGCATGTCATGGTTAAATTATGACGAGCACTTCTTAAGTGCAGACAACACACTGGGATCCGGTGGGTCTACAATCAGACTACTGTGGTAAGGAATACTTGGGGACAGGATTCACACGGATAGTGGCTGTTCCTTCACTGCAAGTCAGAGGCATGAGTCACATAATAATATTTTCCTAGGCATTTAATAAATGGTTGCTTTTGCAGTTCCTATAAGATTCAACGCACTTATGTGAGATAGCTTTGGGACCCATTCGACTCGCTCTTGCTGCGAGGTGGGGTAGGGATCGCAAGGGTACATAGCATTAGGGTGGTGATGCAACCGCAGGTTTGGCTCGCTGAAGCACGGTCATTTTGAAGGTGCAGACACAGCAGGTAGGGGGCATGAGCTGGGGTGATCATGAGGCACAGGCACATTGCCAGTTAGGCTTAAGGTGCTTAAGGTTCGTATGTGTATGTATCTAATAAAAGCAGGGTTCCTCTAACTGGGGTTGAGACCTCTCAGGGGTCGGCGAGGGATATTACATGCGGGGGGGGGCATGAGCTGTCAACTGCCAGGCCCCTACAATCCCATTTGCTCCAGCTTTATAATGGCTGTTAAATATAATAAAAAGTGTATTATTTATGACAGGGGGTTGCCCTCAGAGGCATGGTAATGGGTCACCAGTAAAACAGTTTGAGAGCACTGTAATAAAGCATATGTGGCAATATTTGTGTGGGTGGGATTAACTGTGGATTTCATATTCATCCACGAAAGCTCATGCTCCAAAATGTCTGTTAGTCTATAAGGTGCCACAGGATTCTTTGCTGCTTTTACAGATCCAGACTAACATGGCTACCCCTCTGATACGTGTGATTTCTGTTCCCCTTTTCGGGGAGTAGCACCTATGTAAGGTCCACGCATACAAACACACAAAAATTAAATTGCCTATAGGGAACCTAAGGGTTTCCTCCCCAAGGTTTGATCCCCAGCCACCCTCCAAGGGAATATTGAGTAACATATCACCTTTCATACCCACAAGGTGGCTCCATTAATACTACAAGGAACCAGTTCATATCTTCATCTTGGGCTTTAAGGTCTTTAGCATATGCTTCTCAATGAAACACTTATTTTTAATGTGGGCAAAACACATTTTCCCTGTTCTCATTCTGAGAAACAGATTAATCATTTTAGTTTTAAACTTTTAAAATAATCATAACTATTAATAATCATCAGCTTGGGGCAGATACCTGACATGGACAATTTCAGCTCTAATGGTTTACGTTTGGCAGCTAAAACCAGGATCTTATCGTGTGAAGTGTAGAATAACTTTGTAGGTGGCATTGGCTGTAATTTCTGATGGACTCTAGGCCTTCTTTCTCAAGTCTTTTAATATAATGTATTCTGGCTAAAATATAGTTAGTAATACTGTGTCTGGTTCACATTGTGCTGAAGCATTTGTTACATGCTCTAAACTAGTGACAATATTTTCTAAGACACCTTAGTCCTATTTTCAGAGGTGACTTTAAGGTAGAGCTACACTGCAAAGAAAAACTTACAGCTCTGAGTCTCAGAGCCCGGTTCAATTAACTCAGACCCTGGGGTCTCAGGCTATGGAGCTAAAAACAGCAGTCTAGACACTCAGCATCGCACTGGGGCCTGGGCTCTGAAACGCAGAGAAGAGAGATGGTCTTGGAGCCTGAGCTCCAGCCCAAGCAGGAACATCTGCCCTGCTGCTTTTAGCCCCACAGCCGAGCCCTGTGACCGCCAAGTCAATTGACCTTGGCTAGAAGACTTGTTGCCACAGGTTTTCCTTTGCCACGTAGACATACCCTTTGGCAGTTAGCAGCTTAAGTGTCATTTTAAATCCATAGGACTTTGGCTCCTAACTGCCTAAATCGATTTTAAAAATTGGATTTAGGCTCCTAAGTCATTCAGGATTTATTGTAATTTTGCCAAAGATATCTCCAATGCCTAGTCTTGCATGATATTTACATCTGTAGGAAACCTCTTTAATATGATATGGATCCATCCATCATATTAGTCATAGTAAGATTTCCAAATTATTTGAAATTAACAAAGAAATCAGAATTTTGTGATTTAGTTAGGGCTTGTCTAGATACACAATACTAGTATAATTAGTGTTACAGCTCACTCAGTCCCCAACCCCGTTTGTGGAGACAGCATAAAGTACCAGTATAAAGGTGCTTATGAGAGCTCTGTGGAAACTGAATTTTTCACTTTGGGGAGAGCTTTGCTATTCTGAAGTTTCTTCATGCTGGAATAGAGTTATTTAAATTGAAATTTCTCATGTACTGAAATACTGACAAAAATATGCATTTCAGGTTGATCAAAATACGTCATTCTGGTTTTCATTTTTTAAATTTTATATTAAATTTTATAACATTCTAAAAAATGTAACAAAAAGTTGTTTAAAAACAGAAAATTAAAGCATTCACACCTGTTTGGCAGCCACTGAGCCATATGATCTATCTATAATGTCTCCTCTGAACCCCTGGTTGTCTCTGTAACGGCATTGCTTGCAAACCAAAGAATAAATCTTCACTACGTACTCACAGCTTGGTTCTCCTTAATAATGCAAAACTCTCATTAATTTTGGAATTTTGCTTGTATCAGAGCAAAACAATCAGTCCCTTGATCATTCTCAAGATTATAGGAAAAGCTAAAATTGATGCTGCCCTCAATTTTTTCCTTGAACTCATTAGATACTTATTGCTCTCCCCAAAGCATTGATCCTTTCCACTTTAAAGGGTTTGGTTATCTGAGCTAAATATGGTAATACAATGAATTGGTTCAATGATCATGATACTTCAGTACAGTTTGTGCTTGTGCTTCTACAGAAGCCTGTAAGTTATTGGCTCAGTTCCGAAACAGCTCATAAGGTGTCTTAGAAACCACAGTCTTTTGAGTATGACCTTTATTGCAAGAAAAAAAAAAGGCAATGACAGATGCTTTAACTTATTAAAGAATCTCAAATTGTCTTGTCTGTTATGAATTTCTGGGGATTTACCTGAAATAGTCCTCTAACAAATCACTTCTTTTAATCCTTAAAGTCAGAATAGTATTTTCAGGGACAGATGGTAACATAAGTCGGAGATGATTAAGACAACCTGGTTCAAATATCCTAATAAATGTTAAACCACAGTCTATTGATAATGACATTTGTTGATAGCCTTACTTTTGCTTCCTGATTTTAAAAAAAACACCTTAGCATTCCCATGTTACATGAAGCTGGTTCACTGAGTATAGGATATATTTTACCCCACAGACTTCTCTGATTCAGTCAAATCAAAGAATAGTGTACAGATCTTAATCTTGACTCTCATGTACATTAAGGGTCTTTTACACCAGCAGAACACAGCTGTTTCATTATATAGGGGCCTTAAGGTGAATGTAAAAGTAACTTACTGGTGTAAAAGCGCCTTTCTGTTAATGAGAATCAGGGCTCTTGGCTTATTCTGTTAATTTTAGGGCCAGCACAACATGGAAACAACAATATGTAGGGCCATCCACTGGTGTCTTTATCAATTCTAACATTAATTTTCTGGAGTTATTCTTTCCATTTTTAGGAGAAGTGGCAGCAGAATACATCAACCTAAATTCATGTCATTTTTTTGGCAATAAGTTTCAGTTTTATAGGATATTCATACACAATTTTATTTAAAGCTTTGCTTAGTTTAGGGAAGCTGTTTACAGTATTTGCCACCATCTAGCAACAAAGCGTTCAATTCTTTGATTGTGAGGAACCCAAACAAGATGTCACTCCTGCAGTGAATCATAAAAAGATCTTATTTGAATGGCATTGTTGTCAGACAGAGCCCCTTAATGCTGCCCGAATACATTCGATGTATTTTGTCCAGGATCACAGAGAGCCTTGCTCCTTTTTTTCCAGTAAGGACTATCACTTGTTTGTTTATGTATGATTTGGGGAGATAATGGTCTGTTCAGGATTTCCACAGCCAAGTGTGCCCTAAAATATGACCAAAAAGGATTATTACTATTGCCTGCTTGAGCACCATTATAAATCCATACATGCTGCCAATTTTCAGTTTGAAGCCTAAATTAGTTGCCTAATTGGACACTTAAATCTGAATTTTAGTCATCTGGATGAACAGGAGTACGTGTGGCACCTTAGAAACTAACAAATTTATTTCAGCATAAGCTTTCGTGGGCTACAGCTCTTCAGATGCATAGAATGGAACACACAGACAGGAGATATTTATACATACAGAGAACATGAACAAGTGGAAGTACGCATACCAACTGGAAGAGTCCAATCAATTGAGATGAGCTATCGTCAGCAGGAGTAAAAAAACAACAACAAAAAAAACCCCTTTGAAGTGATAATTGAGATGACCCAAAGTCCGATGCCAGCTCTGTCCACATATCTATTCAAGTGACACCATCATAGGACCTAACCACATCAGCCACGCCATCAGAGGCTCATTCACCTGCACATCTACCAACGTGATATATGCCATTATGTGCCAGCAATGCCCCTCTGCCATGTATATTGGCCAAACCGGACAGTCTCTATGCAAAAGAATAAATGGACACAAATCTGACATCAGGAACCATAACATTCAAAAACCAGTGGGAGAACACTTCAACCTCTCTAACCATTCTGTGACAGACTTGAAGGTGTCTATTTTGCAACAAAAAAACTTCAAAAACAGACTCCAAAGAGAGACTGCTGAACTCGTAATAATATGCAAATTAGATATAGTTAACTTAGGTTTAAACAGAGACTGGGACTGGTTGGGTCATTACACTAATTGATTCTATTTCCCTATGTTAAGTTCTCACACCTTCTATGGGTCATCCTTTATGCCTCTGTGAGAAGAGAATCCGGCTTTACTGGAAATGGTCTATCTTATTACTGAGGTCATATTTTGTGTCTCTTGGTTTCAAGTCATTAGATCATATATCCCATAGCTAAACCTCATGATCTTCTAGTCTTTCAGAGAAAAATATGGATTATCTTCTTTAGAGGCTCAGATGTGGAATAAATTACTCTCTGAACTTTTTGCCCTGGTTTTATTTTAAATTAATTCATTCTTTTTATATAAAAATATGAAATAGATTTTTGAAGATGCCTCTGTAGCTGCTGGCAGAGACAGGTGTTTTGATGATTCTCAGATCTCTTACTGCAAGAAGATGGATCAGTGCTGTTTTTACTGAGGTTAAATTATATTTGCTTCAGGTAGAGTATATTTTCACACCTTAGTATGTAACTAATGGAACTGAAATTGCATTAAATACTAAAATCTACCACTAATATGAAGCTTTTAGTTTAGTTTTAGCACAGACAAAACCCCTCAATTTTTATCCTTAACAGTTCCCACAACTCAGATTCTGCTTCCTATGTAGCAGTTGCTAAATAATGATAGCCGAAGTGCCTTTGGGCTCCATAATACAAAGCCTTTACATTCAGAACTGCTACTGTATCAATGAGATCTCCCTTGAGGATCATTTCAGGATCAGGCTCTTAATATATATGTGCAATGTAGCTAAGTAGTGGTTGCTGTGGGAAACATAACTTTCAAAGTACTGCCTTTTGTGTAAAATATCAACTACATTTTAATGCCAAGATATGAATGGAATTTAACCTTTTTGAGATAGGAAAAAAGAGGCAGCAGTGCACACATTAACTGTAATATATAATAAAAATAATTATATTAATGCATTCAGCATGCAGATGATACCCAAATCTACTATATGTCTGTATTTTCTTCAGACCTACACAGTGTAGTAAACTGCTTTTCCCAGCCTCAAGCCATGATCAGATGTGAGCTAGCTGGCTGATGATCTCGCTCAATTGATGAACTTCAGGAAGTGGAAAAGCTTATAGAAATTGAATGAGTTTGCTCATCTGTTGTTAACTCAGATTTGTTTAGGAGGGGCAGGGAGGATTGGAGAGTGTTTGGATCATTAGGTGCTTAGGCTACTTAGGAAAAGTGGCCAGGAGTGTTGTGGTTTTTGCCCATCTGCAATTTGCAAGAAAACAGTGACCTTTCTTTCCAGATGTAGATAGTTGTTATGCCTTTGTTCCCTTCAAAATGGTGATCTTCACTGGCTTCCAGTTCATTTCAGGTGCAATTCAAGATGTTGGGTATGACTTATAAGGTCTGGGTTTTGGCATTCTCAGTAATGTTCTCTCTTCCTGGGTTCACCTCACCATGCTTCAGATAAGATAAGACTCAGAACATCCATGTGAGCTTGAAATGATTATCCCTATTATGTGGTTTACCCAAGAAAAATGAGTTAAGCAGTGAGAGAATTGGAAACAGAGTCCAGGACTCTTCTTGTTCTCTGACCATAAGATCAAACTCTCTCAACTTTGTTTTAATATTTTTCATTAGTGATCAACATTACTTTATTCAGCTTGTGTGTTATCCAAAATGAAGCTGAGGATTTTGATTATTTCGGTTACATTTGTTTAAAATAAAAGTATTCAGCTTCTCTTCTAAATATTTGCATAGACAGATGCATAAAAAAGTGATGTTAAACTAGTGTTAGAGTGCATGGAATAAATAAAATTCTCCAGATTCTCATGTGCAGCAGTGGGAAAGAAATAATTATTTGGATCCAAAAAATGAAAAAAATCAGTTTCAATAGGATTACTTTGTTTGGAGCAAAGCTTCCTCTTAGGTGAAATATTTTGTATAATTTATGATCATATATAATTATTTTATTTTGTCTATTTCATATATATATATTGTGATACAGCATGGCCAGAGGGCAGCATAAGAGTGTTAGCAGGGGGCCTTATTCCCTGCTAAGGGAGGAAGGTTTGCTTTAGATTAACTAGAACAGCTGTGGCCAGTTAGAGCACCTGACTCCAGTTAGAGCACCTGACTCCAGTCATGGGATATAAACCCCTGCTTCAGTCAGACAGGTGTGGTAGTTGAAGGAGAAAGGTTGGATTGGCGAGCAGAGTGCAGATTGCAGAAGAAGAAGAGTTTGTCAAGAGAGAAATAGAAGGTTTGGAGGGTGCTGCGGGTGGATTGGGAAGCCCAACAGAAACCTAGGTAAGGGGCACAGGCTTGTATAGAAGAGAGGCGAGGAAGCCCTTCACAAGCTGACGGGTATGAGAGGGAAAGTAACCACAGGGGAAGAAACGTAGTCAAGTGTTCACCAACAACCCCGGGCCCTGGGGTTGGGACCGGGAGTAGAGGCGGGCCCAGGTCCCTCCCTCTCCACTCCCTCCTCAAGGGACACTAGGGGAGTGATGAAGAACTGGTTCAGGAGGCAAGCATATCGCCCCTGAACCTACCCCAGAGAAGAGAAGGCAGACCCAGAGACAGTCGGCATTTGCCACAATTATTTATTATATATTGAAATAGCAAAATAAAATCAATTTAGTAAATATTTATATTTACAATGTTTAGATTTTTTAAATTTACAAAAACATCCTCAATTTTATGATCTTATCCATTTAACTTCAAGTCCTTTTCCATAGGTACTTATATTCAGCCCATTATCCTCTTCATGAAGTTTAAAGTATTTTACTTGGCAAAGCTGGCCTTTCACTTTGGCCAAAAATATTTACCCAGCCTCCCTTCCGTGCTAGAATTTTGCAAAAGAAACAAGTTTTCTTCTCTGTCTAGGCTTCTACTCAGATTTGAACTTAGATCATAACTGAGGCCAGGTTCTACAGGTCGACTTTAAATCGGTTTAATGGCCGATGATACCGATTTAACGCTGTGACCCTGTTCACATGACGGTCGTCATTATATCGAGAGTTAAACGGCTTCCTTAAATGATTTTTTTCGAAACTCCTACCAGACGAGAGGAGTTAGCGCTAAATTCGTAGTGATAACTCGGATTAGGGTTCGTGTGGACGGAAACTCGACATTCATTGGCCTCCCTAGAGGTGTCCCACAGTGCACCACTGACGCTCTGGTCCCGCAATCCGAACTCGGATGCGGAGTGCCGGTAACAGGAAAAGCCCCGAGACCTTTAGAATGACATTTCCTTTTTCACGCTGTCCAGCTCTGATCAGTACGGGTGGTGATGCAGATTCAAATGCAAAGTAGCTCCTACATTGAACCTTACGGGAGATACTAGAATCTGATCGCTGTATGGTGAGGGGGGAAACCAATTTTTTCTTTTGTTTGATTTTATTTTTTCCCAGGAAGGGCTCGTTTAAAAAAAGAAAAACCCCCCCAGGGGGGGAAATGCCAAGGTTTGAAAAATAACTCCAGGATACACAGCGGTGTGTGACAAACCGTAAGGAAGCCAGAGACTCAACGGATGCTCATGGAGGGAGGAGGGAGGGGGTAATGGGACTAAGCTAGCAGTTCTCCACAGCGTCTCTGCAAACTATTTGCATTCTTGGCTGAGGCCAAGTCTGTAGCTTAATACACGGTGGTCTGCGTGTCACGGAACAGTCGTCAGTGTCTTCCCACCCAGCACGTTGAAAGAAAAGTAAATAATAATTCCCTTGAGTACTATAAAGTCACCCTCTCTTGGTACTGATGCTGCTGGCGATGCGATGCTTCGCGGTGAAGAGCAGATGTTTTCGTCCCTCAGCACTGTGCTCTCAACCCGGAAGTGGGAACTAATGGATATTCTGAGCGAACAGCTACCCACAGTGCACCGCTTCTTGAAATCGATGGTAGCTTTGGACCATTGGACGCAAACAATCGATTTCGGGATCCCACTGTGACGGCTAAACCGATTTTATTAGATATCTGTTTTGTAATATCAGTTAAGCTTTATTCGAATAATCGTGCAGTGTAAGACGTACCTTGAGAAAGCTAGCATGTACCCTCTAAGCTTAATTACCAGCTTAGATCTGAGTATCTGCTGCCACCAGCCAGTGATTTCCAGGGCTTGGCTCCCTCTTGGTCTTCCAAAACCTCTCTCTTGGGGGATCCCAGAGGCTCGGAGCCCTGAGTCGTTACCACAAAGCGAAATAAACCATTCCCCCATACCTCTCTCCCACCCAGAATTTCCTTCTCTGGCTAACCTGAGAGTTACTGATTGAAGTGTTTACATACCAATACAGAAGCATGTCTCCTCTCTTCCACAAAGAAGACAACCCAAAGACAGGAAACAGAAAAGATTTATCTCTCTTCCCTTAGCTTCTTTCCCGCCCTGGACACTAGGAGAGTTTAAACACAGAGAGCAGTCTTTCCCCTCCCCTCTGTCTTTCCTTTCTCCACCAATTTCCTGGTGGGCTAATAGAACAAAATCAAACGGAGAGTGGTGCGACAACACAACTTTCCTGTGAAAAAGAAAGAAAGGAGAATGCGATTATATCCAGTTGCTCTGCCTCGCAGTCAGCCTATGTAGGGGTCTCACAGGGTGTGTGTCAACTTATTAGAAAATGAATAAACAATAGTGAGAGAAAGGTGTTAACGCTTTATCTCATAACAGAGGACTATTAGTTTAAACACGCTCCCAGACTATACGCCCACTGTCCCACTAGACGCACTCCACCAGGCCAGAGTACACTCATGTGCAGAAATGCCGCCGTCGGCAGACAAAACCCTTTAAGACTTTACTTTTGCTAGTTTGTGTTACAGCTGGCGTATCTACAGACAGCATGTGAGGACGGACCTATATCCTTCCTCACTCCGATGTAGAGAGCCACCGAACAGACAAAGAACCTTAAGACCAAGAAACACCCCACAATTCCCTCCTAGCTTTTGAAAAATCCGGTTTCCTGATTGGTCCTCTTGTCAGGTGTTTGGTTCCCTTTGTTAACCCTTTACAGGTAAAAGAAATATTAACCCTTAGCTATCTGTTTATGACACTCTCTTTCCCCCCTGAATACACACAGCTCTAATGAAAATCAGTATCAGTATTGGAAAATCAGAAAATCAGTATTGGAAAATTAAAACATTTGTTTGAAAATATTTATTAATTATGAGAAATGGTTCAACTGAATAAGGAAATTCATTGCAAAATATTGCAAGTACACTTGCATGTTATCTCTAAGCTAATCATTTTTAGAAAGGATATTAGACTGGCTCAGTGAACAAAGAACATTATCTTCTCTGACAGATGGTTATGAATACTATATCCAGTGAATGCGTAGGCTTCTGAACCGAGCAGTATTTATGTCATCTTTGGCCTTTTTAACTATAAAGCAAAATGGAGCCAACAAGACATTTGCTCTCACTTCTTGTCCATTAGTTTAGTATAATATATCTATTTTCTTGTCCAATAAAGATTGTTTAATTCAGCTAATTGTGACACTGCGGCTAATGTATACAAATGCATACAAGCAAACTGTGTCCATGTTGAGGTGGGTATAATTGCAGTAGGCAACAGATAAACTGATGTAGGTTCTTTGGAGAATATCACAATATCAAGCAGGCACTTATTTGAAGGTACTGCAGACAGAAAACACAAAATACTCTTATCTATAAGATCAACAAACACTTGTTCATCTCTTTATCAGGTCCATCATTGTGGATCTAGGAAAAATCTGAGATCCTGGAGTTCTTCAATGGAAACCACACTGTTCCAGAACAGAGATGTAGAAAGTTACAAATTGCCTCTGTCATCCAACAAAATAATTCCTGTGCTTGACACAGAAGCGGAAATTGTCATAGTGTGCTGTGGAATTACTAAGCTAATAGAAAAAAGGGAAATTAGACATTTGAGAATTTAGATTCATTCCTTTAGAAGATTATTTTTTTTCTCCAAGTTAGATCTGATGTCAGTAGGTATGCAGAAGACCAGGACACATTGAAACCCTGTATCTCAGTCATTTATACGTACCAGAGGGAGTTGTCTTCCAATTATTACTTTGTCTTGCATCTTTACTTTTTGGAAAAAATGTTGTGCCCACCATTTAAATGCTAGTATTTACCAAGAGTTACCACACAGTGGTATTGCAGGTACCACAGCCTCCCTCTATACTTTGGTTCCGTTTTAACTATGGCCACTTCACTCTGGCAGGGTAAAACAGCATAAATGAGATTAAAGCCCCAAGTCTCAGTCTGGATTCAAAGTATGCTAGTTAGCAGTGTGAATGAACTTCAGCTGATTTTAGGTTTGGGTCAATGGTCATTTTGATTACACTAGACTTCTAAGCAGCTTTTGAAGACAGGGATGATAAGTTGTTTGGTAATTATGGAACATGGGTAATATATATGGAACCATTCTCCAGACTTTCCAGTCACATATGGAAGGCAGAAGTTAACTGGTGGTAGTGAGAATAGTGTGCCTTCTCCAAGAGATTTGAAATGCGGTTCCCCTCAAAGGTTATATTTTATGCCTACGCCTAACATATGCTGCCTGTTGGCAGTAACCTGTCTGAATGCAGGCTGTACGTACATTGCCACATGGAGCTTAGCACATTGGTCTCTATTATGAAGAGATGTTTGGATGGTATCTTTGACTGGATGTTTCACAGCTAATCGTGTTAAACTTGTGAAATGTATAATGGATCATTGTTAGAAGAAGGCTTTCTCTCTTCTTGTTTCCAAATGTGCCCGTCACAGAATGGGAGCAGTGAAGAACTCTGTTATTTATGTATTTATTTATTTATTTATTTTACTTCATCCTCTCCACAAAGTGTATAATTTATCCAGGATGAATTTTTATTTATTCTTCAATAAGTTCGAAACCCATATACCTATCACTGTGACCATAGGGCTCAACTGTTGTAATTCCCACTTAGGAAAGGTTCCAGTAGGGCGTCTTAGCTATTTACACCCAGTCCATAACACAGCAGCTTGCCTGCTTTTGCCGCTGAGCTGCTGCAATCCTACTACACTCACCCTGAATTCTATGGGGTGGCTGCCTACTTAATGACTTTAATGGGCAAAGGACCTGGCTATGTTAGAGATTGATTTCAGCTAGTGCATATCTGCATTCTGACACCATCCACTGCATATTCTCACTTATAGTTACTGTACCACCTTGCAGTGCCTTGTGGTAGAACCCTCTTCTAGCAGTTATCAGCTACAGTGTTCTCATACCGCAGCCCCTCCCCTTAGCATCCTGGCACATTGAGGATGAGGCTATATAGGAGTGGAGCACCTCTTCACCTCAGTTCCTTCCAACAATATGCCACAACAGATGTGGTTTCTTTGAAGCAGGAATCTTGTTTTCTTATAGTTAATGTGTTAGAGTTTGTTTATATAGTCAACAAGTAATTAGGTTCTGGGGTATGGCAGACCCACAGAAATAAAAAAAGCTGAGGTTTAAGAGGTCCAGTTCCCATCTGTCTATCTTCCTAGTATCAGACGACAAAGTGCAGTGCCTGGAGAGTCTGGGAGAAGGCCACTCATCATCTAGTTGTTCAGTCTGATGAACCTTCACACACACACACACACACTGAGCCTGCAAGGACAGAGAGACTACTTGTCTGTAGCTCTTTCCACTCAAGGAAGCCCTCAAGGCTAAACCATCTGGACCCATTCAGGCTTTGGCTCCAAAGTCCTAAGAAGTTAGCTTCAGCCCCAGTGGCCTTAGTTCCAGTTGACTTCAACCTTCCAAGAAACCACATTCCCTATTAGGGCCAGGCTTGGTTCCTGAAACTCCCTCAGTCGAGCCCATAAAATGCTAGGTGTCCAAGCAAAGGGCTGTGTGGTTGGGTCCCACTGCCTGGTTCTGGAAGAAAAGTTGAGCACCAGTTCAGTGTCTTATTGGTTCTATACCTCGTCTCCCAGGGTGATCCAACCTTGATGTCACTCCTGCGGCTGCAAGAGCAGGGTCATTAGGGAGACTGACTGCGTCTTCTGGATCCCAGAAGAGGGATAAAAACAGTACCTCTGAGTGAGGTCCACCAGCACCTTCAACCTCAGAGACTGTAGCACTGAGGAAAAAAAAGTATAAGAACAAAACAGCCAGTGTTATCAATGCCCATTCTTGCACTTCAGAATTCTCTGATCCATCTGATTTGGATAGAAATTCTACTGTTCCAAAGAAGAGACTTGTTCTGATTACAGTTTCAGTAAGGAAGGAAATGAGTCATGTATTTTTTGATCCAATGATGTTTGAACCTTTGGACCCACTATTGTTACCTCATCCAGCCTCTGTTCTGGTCTTGGCTACCTCTTCAGTTCCAGAGAATTCTGTCATTATGGCAGGCTAAGCCCAGCATTCAGCTCTGGGGCATCTCAAATCCAGATGTGATGCGTACAGTGCATAAAAGGAGGCAGGCATCCTTGTTTCCAGAGTCTCCTTCATCATCTCCTGCTAGAAAGAAGAGACCAGATACTGCTTCTGTCTCTTTCTGGAATGCTTCCTCCTAGGACTCTATCAGGGTCTCCACAAACCACAGGTTTCCCATTCTCATCTCATCTCATGTCCATTACTTCTTTCTTGGATCTGGACCCTGGAGGAGAATAGAGGAAGAAAGTGAAAATCTGTAACAAATTTTGCCCCTCCCCCTGCTGATATGTTCCCAAACCACAGTTGTTAGAGAGACTGGCAATTCTTAGGCCTGTGGGGGACTACCTCAGGAATTATTCAATTACCTCCCCTGCCCCCATAGATGGATAGGTGGTATTTCATCTGAAAAGAATGTGGAAAGCCAAAAGATACTTGGATTTGACCCCTTCAGATCCAGTGACATTACAGAGAGTGGTATAAGATGTTCTGTCTGAGGAAGAGGATGAAGAGAGAGCTCCTAATTTTGATAAGGGGCTGCTAGAAACTGACCTCAAGCCTGATCTGTCAGTAGATGAGCATATGAGGGTGGCTTCAGCCTCCTCCCCTTTCAAGGATGCTGTGCAGTTCCACTATCTGTTGGATTGCATGATGTTCACCTTGAATCTCCCTCTCTCTTGAAGAGACTTCCAACCTGCTAATCAATATCCCAAGTGCTTCTGCCAAGAGTATGATATCTCTGCCCATTCTGGATGGGTATTACAGCCAGGCAAAGTGTTGTGGTACAACCCTGTGTCTCTTGTCAACCTATCTCTAAGAAGGTGGACAAACTACAGCAGATATCCTCTGAAGGGTTCTCCTACTTCCATACCCAGCCTCTGGCCAACTTGGTGGTGGTGGCCTCTGCTAGCAACATAATTAGTTCCAGACAACCATGCTCCATCCCAGATGATAAAGAAGGGGAAAAGATTGACTTCTTGTGGAGAAAGATGTTCTCCTTACCCCTAAGTATCAGGTTAGTGAATTATCAGGCAGTAATGGCCTGTAATCAATTCCACCTGTGAGAGAAAATGTTGTCCTTCCTCCAAGATTTGCCTGATGGCAGGATAAGGTTGGCAAACACCATCCTATTGGAGGGTCATAATGTAGCTAAACATTACCTCAGGGCATGCTGGAAGAGTCCCTCTTTGAAGGAGAGGGTCTTTTTAGTGAATAAAACTGGTGAGTTAGAAAAATTCAGTGACACAAGATCAACATCTCTATCTCAGGGGTTGATTCCTTCTACTCAAAGGAGGCCCTCCACTCCCTCTTTCAGGTATTAAAGGCATCAGTACTCCAAGCCCTCAATGTCTCACTTTCCTTCCAGTCAAAGGCGTCAACAATATCAACATCCAAAACTTCACAGAGTCATTGCAAGAGAAAGCCTTCAATCAGGGTGCCAAACAATCCTTGTCGGCATTCTCGAACAAAATACCAAGCCTCATTTTGGATGAGATGATTGAGAGTCCAAAGCCAGACAACCAGTGTCTTTCTTTCCCTTCCTTTGGAGATAGACTAGCACAGTTCAGCAACACATGGAGGCAGATTACATTAGATCAGTGGTTCTTAGAGATCATGGAAAAGGGCTGTACTGAACAATTCAAAACATTGTCTCCTTCTAACTCTCCCTACCCATTCCTCTTTAGGGACTCCTCTCATGAGGCAATTCTCACAGAAGTACAGAAGTTGCTTCAGATAGAACAATCAAGGAGGTTCCTAGTTACCCAAAGGGTTAGGATTTTTACTCTCAATATTTTCTGGTCGAAAAGAATGATGGTGAGTTTCTGGCCAATATTAGACTTGAGAGAATTTAAACTGGTATATCAGTAATCTGGTTTCATATGCTAATTCTGTCCTCCATAATCTCTTTGCAGTCACTCCAGAATTGCCTTCTACAGTGTGAGCTGGGTTTTGCAAGATGGTGCTTCAGTCTGTATTCAGTGAAGATTCCAAGTTAGTCTCAGTACCGCTTATCAATCTACACTTTAAATAGGAATAGAGCCACTCAAAGAAGAAATGAATGTTATTTAGCTGTAATTAGAGTTCTCAAGATGTCTCTGCATATTTACACTTTCCCCATCTCTGTCAGAGTGCTCATATTGTCTCTGGCTTTGAGGTGGAAAAAACTGACATGCAGAGGGTGCTATGCCTCTATAGAGTTTAGCCCTCCATGCCATGTATGAAGATGCTGAGGGAAGGAGCTGAGGTGCAAGAGCCCTCTAACTGACACTACTAGAAGAGGATTCTACCACAAGGAACCATAAGGTGGTGCAGAACCCAAAAGTGTAAATGTGCAGGTCCATCTTGAAAACTCTGGTTACTGGTAAGTAACCTTCATTTTTATAGGAGTTTCATCATTATACCAGTATAACTGGAAAAATCTCCCATGTAAGCAAGCTATTAGAGAGGGCTGCCTCCTTCTTTCCTTAGGGGTATGTGTTGAAATGGTCCTATCCAATTTTAGAGGTTAAGCTCATAAATCACATTTTGGAATACAGGTTGAAATATGCAATTTTGATTCAGATATTTGTGGTCATATTTTGTCACAGTGTATTAACTGATTACTCAGCATCTCCCAGCATTTCAGGGGTAATGGGCTGCATTTTATGAGCGCTAGGTGTTTTACACTTAAATGATTCTTAGTTCTGGGGCTGTCTATAAGGACAAATGTGGGGGAGGATCAAATCTCAGGGAACATTGAGAAAATAGGAATGGCTTTTTGTCATAAGAAAAATGAATATCTGAACAATTTCTGGATGACTGACCATCTCTCCAATAACCTCCATTTATGTCTCTCTTAGAGCCAAATCTTAAATCCTGACTCACTCCATACTGAGGCAAAACTCTCGTTGACTTAAGTGGGAGTTTTGTGTGGCGAGGGCCCAGATTATTCCATCCCATGGAAATTCCACAGGATAGGTCTCACAGAAAGGAGATCATCATATGTGGAGGTCCCCTTATTATTGAAGGGGAAGGGAATTTTTCACCTCCTTGCTGAAAATGGGGTCAGGGCTGACCCACAGTCATAGCAGATCCTTAGGGAGCCACAGGAAGTTCAGGCCACCTAGGCACCTCTTTTGGCTCCTTGTCAGGATGGCTCTATTGGCTTCATGTGCATATCTGCCCCTTCTTCTGCCCTTTCTGCACAGAAGGAGAGGCTCAGCCACTTCCATTCACCTTCAGCCCCAGGAACTATCCCCACGGCTGCAAGGGCACAGTCTCCAAGAGTAGGCATGATGGGGCAGAGATCAGTCTCCCTCTCCAGCCCTGTAGCACTTAGCCAGAAAGATGATAGTTGGGGATATATCATCTTTTTCATGGGTTACCTTTTCCCTGCCTCTGAACCTCAGATGGTCAGCTGTTATCAGGGGGTGGTCCTGATAGCACAATTCCGAGGGAGCCATCCTCCTAGGGAACCAGAGGGGCTGCTGAGAGCAGGAGTCGGTGTTGTAGCACACTGTGTTTCTTGCAGGTTACCCTGAGCGCCTGTATATATAATCTGGAATTTTCCAGGCGTGTCTCTCTCTGAAGGCAAGCCCCACTCTCTGGATTTAGTGATTTAGGGGATCTCAATCCTCAGAGATTTCTTCCCCAAAGCAGCTTCCATTGAGTTTTACCTCAGAAGGGGATGATATAGTCTGCCTAAGGATTTTGTCATTTAGGTACTGTTTGAGTGTATTTTCAAAGGTAACTAAGGAGCTAAAGTCACATTGGAAGTCAATTAGACTCATCCTCCATAGCCTCGTAGGCACTCCTGAAAATCTCACTTCTTATTCGTGAATAAAACAATATTGAGAAATAAGTGAATAAGCTTCTGACACATTTTATTTCTGAAGACTCTCAACTACTAAACCCTAAGAGTATGTTAAAATTCAACACACTTTATATATGTGTATATATAAGTATACCCATACTCATGGTACTGTTGTTATTTTAGGCCATATCAGAATATAAACAGAAAATAGACCCAGACATTTAAATCAGTGGACATCTAGCTGCCCAGGAACTGACTACTTCCTCACAGACCAGTGGAAATAAATACATTAGATGCTGAGCTCCAGCTGTGCTTGTTATCTAGTATATTCATTTTCTCATTAGATATAGTTTCTGCTGTGTTTTTTTCTTATGTGTTTTATATGATTCAGTAAGCCAGAGAAAGAATCTGTGTCAGGGTCCCCCCCACCCACCACTCTGAATTCTGGGGTACAGATGTGGGGACCCACATGAAAGACCTATTACACTTATATCCTACCAACTTAGGTTAAAACTTCCCCCAGGCAGAAATTCCTTTCCTTGTCCTTGGACAGTATTGCTGCCACCATCAAGTGATTTAAACAAAAATTCAGGGAAGGGTTACTTGGAGCCTGGTCTCCCCTCCCCCCCAAAAAAATATCCCCCAAGCTCCTTCACTCCCTTTCCTGGGCAGGCTTGAGAATAATATACCAACCAATTTGTTAACAAAATGAGCACAGGCCAAACCTTTAATTTTTAGGACACTAAAATCATTCAGGTTCTCAAAAGACGAAATTTATTATAAAGAAAAGAATAAAAGAATCACACCTGCAAAATCGGGATGGAAGGTAACTTTACAGGGTAATAAAAAGATTTAAAACACAGAGGACTCCCCTTTGGGCTCAGCTTCACAGTTACAAAAACAGGAATAAAACTACCTTTTAGCATAGGGAAAATTCACAAGCTAAAACAAAAGATAATCCAGTATATTTTCTTGCCTTACTTACAATTTGTGTAATCTTAGATGAATCATTTCAGGTATGTTTTCAGGAGATGTTATCCCTGCCTGGTTTCTTCCTCCATCCTGAGAGGGAACAACAAAAAGCACAAACAAAACCTCTCCCCCTCCCACCTCCAAATTTGAAAGTATCTTCTTTCCTTATTGGTCCTTTCGTCAGGTGCCAACCAGGTTATTTAACTCAACCCCTTACAGGTAAATATTCAGTACAGCTGCCCAGGAGGGATTTTATGCTACCCTTATGTGTATGCTTATGACAATCTGTTTCTAAGGAATGCTGTATGTAAGACGTAGGAGGTAACTGTCCCATTGTTCTTGGCACCATGAGGCCTCAGCTGGAGTAGTGTGTCCAGTTCTGAGCACCACAGTTTAGAAAAGATGTGGACCAAAAAGGAAGTCCAGTGGAGAGCAACCAAAATGATAAAAGATTTAGAAAACCCTATATAAGGAAAGGTTAAAAAAAGGCTGGGGGGGCATGTTTAGTTGTTAGTAAAGAAGACTGTGGGTGAAATCTGATAACAGTTTTCAAATATTTTCAGAGCTGTTATAAAGTGGATGGTGATCAATTGTTCTCCATGTCCACTGAGGGTAGGACAAGAAGTAACAGGCTTAATCTGCAGCAAGGGAGATTTAGATTAAATATTAGGAAAAAGTTTTAAAACTATAAAGGATAAGTTAAGCTCTGGAATAGGCTTCCAAAGGAAGTTGTAGAATCCCTGTCACTGGAAGTTTTTAAGAATAGATTGCACAGAAACCTGTCAGGGATGGTCTAGATATGCTTGGTCCTGCCTCAGCACAGGCAGCTGGATTAGATGAATTATCGAGGTCCCTTCCAACTCTGCATTTCTAGGAGTTTATGATTTTTTTGTATTTAGATGTTAATTTGCATCCTGTTTTGCAGAAAAAATAAGGAATTTCCACATATCTTTCCGTGCATAATCTCCAAGAAATGCACTTGCATAAAGCTTGTCATTTTCAGCAAAAGGAATTTATTTGGGGGTGGGGGGAGGTGTCAGCCATGAAGGAGATTTTGTTATAAACCTAAGATAAGGATTGGTTAAATTATAAAGAACTTATTCATACAATCCCAGAATCATAGGAAAGATTCCCCTTCTGAATTATCCAGGGTCAGATAGTTCAGTGAGAAAATCCTCTCTTAGTTCTGGTCCTCCAATGTATTGTAATCCTTCCAAGACATTAAACAGTACAGGATTAATCACTGTTAGAGTAAGGCTCTGCTACAGAGGACCATTTTTGTTAGACAATGATATAAAAAGTCTCCATGTAGATGTCAGGAATGGGTAACTGGAAAGCCAGTGTTTGTCTTTGAACAACCAAACAAGGGTTGTGCAGTGTATTAGAATCTGTCTCAGCTTTTCTCCAAGAGGAATACAGCAATTGCTGTACCAGTTTGCACTAGTGTCTATCTAGTCTAGTGTTCTACTTTGATACTGGCCTGTTACAATTGCTTCACGGGGAGGAACACAGCTGGGGAGATAAGATGTATGCATCCCATTCTTATAGAAATAGCAGGCAAAAAGGGGGAAAAAAAGATACCACATTTTGGTAGTGTCAGATATGCCATAGGAGACCAGTTAAAATGATAACATGTTAAGGTGATGAACTGACAGAAAGCAACACTCATGAGCACATGCAAATCCTTTAAAAGCATTGTTACCACAAAAAATGAAACAAAACAAAAAATAAACAAACAAGCACCCCCCCACAAGCATCTAATAACAGATGGAAGACATATTTTTCCCCAGCAAATTCAAAATAAATAAATGCATTTTTCAGGGCATTGAAGCTATTTGAGAATTTGGCAAATAGCTTTAGATAGTAAATAAATAAAAAAACAAATCAGAACTGTTGAAACATTTTGTTTTTACAGTGGTTTAAGCAAACCATTCCAATGGTCATTTTGGAAACTAAATGCCGGCTCAAATCAGCATTTAACACATTTTCTTTGGCGCAAATTATTATTTTTTTTTAATTTTGGCAAGAAAATACTGAAATTCAGTGTTTGTTAGAAACAAAGCAATTTTTTTTAGATTTTTCAGTTCCGCCACCGTACCAAAAAATCAATTATTCACTCTGTTCTACTGATTAATTCAACAACACTGATAGGAAAAACAGTTTTAACATCTTTGTGCTAACCCCAAAATTGTCTATTTTCCTTTTGGGTTGGGGGGATCAGCACTTTCTAACTGCTGGCTAATGTATGAGATCCAGGACAAGAGGTCAAGAATCAACTTCTCTTTGTCTGACAAGATGCCTCCCTATTCCATGCCTTGGTAGCAGCTAGTCAGACCACTCCTTCCACTAACTGCTTTTGCCTATGTTCGTAATGACTGATTACATATGATGCACAAGCCCTTTGTGCCTCACTTGCTACTGATTGGCTGTCTTCCACCAGCACTAGTCCTCCTGGCTGCTCTCCTCTTAGCCATGCTCACAGCCTGCATCATTCTGCAGTTGTTTAGGTGTGGTCTTTTGTAATCTTGGCTCTTCTTGGGTCTTTTTGCAAGACCTATTGGGCCCTGCTGCCTGGTCTCCACTTTGTAGCCAGCTGCTGACTCCAGACTGTTGCTTAAATATACTGCCTTTTCTCTGTATTTCCTTTGCCTGGTCCCCATATAGATGTACTAATCTGGGTCCTTGCTTGTTCTAGGTTGACCTTTCGGTCAACTCTTGATCTCAGTAAGAGGCGCCCAATAAGGAGCCATTAAGCTTATTACAGCACCAATCTTTTAACCTAGTTGCTAATGTGAAACATACACCACTAAAATGCAGAAGGGATAGCAATGGAAGCACATGAGCATGGTTAATTTTTTTATTTTTTTTGCCCCTAAACCTTTCACTACTGCTAGATTGTGCATTTGTCTTGGTATCACTATTTAAAGTAATCATGTCACAAGCTACCATACCACTAACTTTATGCCACCCTAAACATATGTCTGCATTGCAATTAGGTGGTGCAGTTGCAGCTTGCATAGGCACAGGCCGATAACCTAGCTCCAGGAACATTAGCAGTGTAGCCACAGAAGCACGTGTGGTGGCATAGGATAGCCACTTGAGTATGGGCAAAGGTCCTGGGCAGGTGTACTCAGAAGTCTAGCTTGTACTCCCACCTCTGCTTCTGCAGCTACACGGTAATGGTTACTTGATCAAAGCTAGGATGGATATACCTATGCAAGCTGCAATCACGCTTCCCGATTGCAGTGAAGACATACCTTAAAATAAATCATTTTCTTGGTATATGTGGCATTGGAGACTGTGCTTTTTAAGGATTGAGCTTTCATGACAAAAAATCTGAGTAGGCTGCTTTGAAGTGCTTGTTCTTATTCACAGCCAGTTGGAACCAGATGTAGAATAAAGGAGATTGTTTGTTTGTTTGCAATCACCATAAGCATTGCATGATCACTGAATACCAGAGTATATCTGACAGTATTAAATGTTAAGGAGATCATTAATATAACTGTCATGCAGCATTTTCTTATATGAAAATATGTCTAATTTGGAGTTCATTTAAAAAAAAGTGAGAAAATGTTATGGATGATCATTTCTAGATCAGCCATAGTAAAATTAGGTAAAAAATATTGCAATTGCCAGGCAAAGCTCTGTACATAATTCCATTATAGAATGCATATTATTAAACTGAAACTGTATACATATCTAATATTAGCTTTCACCTGCCATCTTCCCGTAATTTATTATTGAATGTTGTATCTATACCACAATAGTGAAATTAAGGTCAGTGTGTATCTGATGTTCAATTATGCTGCATTCCACATTTTCATAAGGTACTTGTTTTTTACCAGTGAAAAAGGGTAATGATGAATCAACTTTTAGAAAAATCAATGAAGAAGCATCTTAAAGACAAGGAACAGAAATCATCATCAAACTTGTGTCATGGATAATAGAATAAATTCACATTTTGATGCCCATTTTGTGGTTGTGATGACTTGAGCTCTCTTATTTACATGAATATAATAATTGTAATCAATACGTTCATTTAAAATTAATGCAATACAATAAAGCTTCTGTAATGGTTTATTAGAAAACTTGATTAGAGTTGTTACCTGTTGACAGTATGATGCATCCTCTAATTATTTTTTTGAAGGCCATGTCCTGTATTATGATAACCTTTCCACAATGGAGTTTGCTTTAAATAAAATGACCACCCTTACTATTTTCATAAATTTCATGAAACATACCCCATCCTTTTACACTGGCAGACAATGTGCTCAGGTGGATCTAGACTGAAATCTAGCCCCATATATTTCTCACTGGAGCTGGAAAAAGTACAGCAGAAATCTGATTCATCTGCAATATTTTAGAGATTTGGAAGAACGTGAACAGCATTGGAAAGGGTTTCCTCAATAAGAGGGGGAATCAGACTTCCTTCTCATTCATTAGCAAACCCTCACTCTTACTGTTCTAGGATACTGTCTTCTGTCTCTTGTTCACTACTCTGACTAATTCCTGTAAATCCTTCCCCAATTCCAGAATCCTTTCCTCTTCCTATCCCACTTTGGTTACCTTCTGCCACCCTTCATGACCTGATCTCTGCCCTTGCCTCCACAAAGGTTCAGTTCCATCTTATCTCATCATGGTTCCAACACTGACTTCCGTTCTATTCAACAGGCTCAGCATCCTGCTGCTGTCCTCCTCATTTTTCAGTTTTTTGCTAAACAGCAAGTCACTCTGTAGTGAAATTTGGATTTTGTCACATTTCTGAAAGCATTTAATAGACTATTGCTGAACCAGTGCTTAGCTTGATTGGACATTCAAATGATAAAGGAATATGGTTTATTTCAATGTGAAATCAGCCCCTTTTCAGCATATTTTTCTACCCTAGACCAAGAATAAAAATTACACTTCAAAATCTGTATGATCATGATTCAAGTGAGCGATTTTATGATGCAAAGAGGGTTTTAGCTCAGTCAATCAACAGTCAATTTCTAGGTAAAATAGGAGAAATAATCATTTGTTCTTTAAATGGAACACACATCATCACTTAGAAACTCAAGTTAACTGTGCTTTCACATCCAAAGATAGGGCCATGAATACAGAAATCAGGAATATCAAGCAGCCTCTGTATTATTAAAGAAGCAACCTCAGAAAGAGCATGGCAGTTCTAGAAATGTTTTGTGCTGCATCTCTGTCAGGAAACTCCAGTTTGGGTTTGGTTTATACTTTTTATAAGATTATAAAAACAAATGAATTATTGTAAGTCTTCTCTTCTGCATTCTGAAGCAGAATGTTGAATTTAATATCTTCATTATTGTCAGCTGGAGGTGAAAATTCTAGGTTTCACTAAGCAAAGTGTTGTTAATTCAAATGAAAAAAAATAGCTATAGCCACTCAGTATTTTCATCATTTTGTTCACAAATCACAAATGCATTATCAATTTACAGATTTCTTGAACATCCTATGACAATTAAGTCTCTGATCTTGCAAAAACATGGTGTGTTTAACTTTACTCTCTGAGAGTAGTTCCATTAAAACAACAGAATTACTCAGACTGCGGATTAAATCCCTGCTCCATCAAAGTCTGTGAGAAAACTCCAATTCACTTCAGTGTTGTCAGAATTTCACCCATTATATGGAAATTGAAACTCAAGCATGATTTTTATCGTTGCTAGTAATGTCTGTTCAGTTACACCAATAACTGCACTAAAGTGTGTAGTAGTTGTGTGGGTTGGGTTTGGGTTCTTTTTTGTCTTTCTTTGTTTTTTGCTCTTCCTTTTTATGAAAATACCAAGAGGCCATAATCTGAATCTTTTTTTTCCCTTTTAGAATAAAACCTTTTATATAGTTTTGAGACCTGATCCTGTACCAAGAGCTCTGCCCTTGGATGGAAATTCTCTGGTTCCAATTGCACTCTGCATGGAGGCCTGTGCTGGTGGATCCCAATGCAGGTCTCCATGCACAATCCAAATGGAATCAGGGTGTTGGTGAATCCAAATGTAGGATCAGAGCCTAAAATTGTATAGAAGTTTCTAGTTTTTTATTCCAGAGATATCCTATGGCTGATGCATGACAAACATGCATAGTGAAGTCTTGGCCAAACGGTGATTATTTGCACAGTATGTCTAGTATTTTAAACGTGACTTTGAATTGAGTTTCAGTGTTTCTGACACAATATTTGCTTTTTTTTAAATAACTGTCTATATTTATGAAAAAGATGTACTGAATGCTCTTTTTTCAGTAAGAATATAATTGTTGTTCCTGATATTTAAGCCTCTGACTAGTGCTAGATTGTAAATGTTTTAGAAAGAATCTTCCTACAAATGAACCTCAGCATCTTTGTCAATCATGTGAGAAGTGTTGTGTTGCACAGAAATAGTACCAGCTACCATGGATCGTTCTGGAAAAGGACATTTCCTGGAATTGTATGATGAGAGGCATAATAGCATTTTTAAGGGTCTCAGTGTAATTTATCATAGCACTCTTTCACATGATGGTACTTTTGTGGTAAGTAACCTTTCTAAAGTACTGAAAATGGTGGATATGGAGTAGCAGTCCTTTGTGGACCGTAAATGTAAGATATAGATCAAAGAGAAATATGAGCAGCTACAGTACAAGAGAAAGAGTGAGAAAGTAGTAAAATTCAAGACTAAAAATAAATATATAAAACCAACATTATATCAGCTTGTCTGAATGCTCTTAAATTCCTTAACTCTAGAAATAATTATTTGCAAAATCAAAAATTACACACAGCCCTCCATTTTTGTTGTCTCACTGAGCAAGGTTCCAATAGAATCTTGTAAAAGAGCAAGTCAGATACGAGATAAATAGATAACATTGAGCTAATACACGATGTACAGTTTCTGACATCATCACTAATCTGAGAATTCATTCTCTCTAGACTGACGTGAATAACTTACAACATACAGTTCATTCAGCAAATTTAGATGCTCTTTCTGATCCTGTAGTATCCATGATTAGATAAGTTTCCTCTAATGTGTGTGTTAACTGAGTATACTTGATTGAAGATCTTGATTTTTTTTTCTTTTTACTCTGTGGATTGATTATTCACAATCTACATTTATTTTGTCTTGCTTTGTTGCAACTGATTCATTATATCACATGCTATTGTTTCTTTGCCCTGATTGGATGAGTATACAAGTCATACTCAAATATGTTCTGGCATTTACTTTCCATGAACATTGTGCCAGCAGAATGGATCACACAAAAAATAACCAGGAAGGCCTTGATACAGTGTCCATTGAAGTCAATTAAAAGATGTCTGTTGACATCAATGGTTATAGTTTTATTCTGTAAAAGGACACTATGTGGCTGAAGCCAAAAGTCAGGACACTAATTTAAAATGTTTGCATTATTCATCCCTCTTTAATGCTCATTTTCCCATAATTCCGCCCATAGGCTCATTACGCATTTATTGGCAATACCTCAAATGAATGTTTCAGAACACTCTGTGAAAAATTTCTAAGCAATGGGTAGTATAAGTCCTTACTTCCTGCTGAGCACGTCTCCACTAATTTGGCACTGCCTGGATATAAAAGCATCTCTGTTCTGCATGCTTTTTGGATATTGCACTGCTTTCATCACTTAATCCAAGGTCATTATTATCAAACAACAGCATGTGCTCTACATAGATCAAACATATCTCCTACAAGAAACAATAACATCATGTACAGAAACAATTAAGAGTTTGAAGTCCAAATAAACCAGTGATCAAAACAGAGGCATATTGCCCAAAATTTACTCTGTTTTTACTTAAAAAGCAAGATCCACATATCAATATCAATTTAAATAATCTTTGCAGTATTAAAACAGACCTATTTGATACTCAATAAAAATTTTTTCCTTCAGTTCTAAAATGTGTTTCTAAATTACTAGTATATTTTTTTATTTTAAATAATAATAATAAAAATAATAAAAAATAGTAATTTAGTAACATTTTAGAACTGAAGGAAACACAAATTTTCATGGCGTATCAAATAGGTCTTTTTTTAATACTGCAAAGATTATTTAAATCGAGGAGCAATAAAACAGATCTCTGCTGGAAATGTAACTCAGTACCTTTCTAAACCCTTGTGGCTGGTTTGCCCTTGTAGTCAGACACTTCAGGTAACAAACAAACAAAATATTCACTCCTGTGCAAATTAATATTGCTTTATCTGGAGTAGAAAATAATCACACAACAATAAAAGTGCACTGCCTTCTGTTCTTTATGCTGGTTTCCTGCTACTTTTGCTATTGCAGCCCAAAGGCGAAAGTGTATTCCCACTGTGATCAATTGTATTGTTACCCTCTCTGCACTGTAGTGCTCTAGTTTCCCACCATATCCCAGCTCTTCCTGCTGCTGACAGGACACACACCCGTTCACTCCCTGGGGAAGGGGATGAATCAAGAATTAAAGAGTTAAAGAAGGGAATGGCTCAGAAAAAGTTCCATAATGATTGGTCAGCAGAAGGTGTGACCTCATTTTGAGAGCGACTGAAGGAAAGTAGTTAGTGAGTTCAGAGAAGTACGCTGGAGCAAGTCCATGGAGACTTGAAAGCAAATTAGAACCTAAAGGAAGCTGATGAATGATGGAGGTTTGTTTGCTCCCACTCTCCAGTGTGAGAGAGTAGCTTGACCACAACATTCTGGACCTCCTGAACTTTTGAGATAAGTTGTGTTAGGAAGAGGGGTCTTAAAGAATCGTGGTAGGAGTAGAAATGGCAAAGTTAAAGTCCAAGGGAAAAATGGAACTAAATTTAAAGCTTAAGATCAAGGACATCTTAAAAAAAGAGGGTTTGGAAGCAAAATGAAGTTCTAAATTAAGAAGAGTAGCAGAAGAATATAAAGTTTGGAACTGTTGCCGGCACAAAGTGCCAGAGGCTAAGCAACAGCCGTTCATGGCCCAGAGTGCGTAGCGCCAATGAACACACCAGAGTGGAGAAGCAAAACACAAGTTTATTTGAGCTCAAATAAGGTCCGAGGGAGAATGCAATCTCAAATCCTGCACACCTAAAACAAGCAGTTTCTTCCTTTTATATCCCAGTTGTTTACTACAACACGTTTTTTGGCTGACTAACTGCTCTTTCACTCCCCCCTCCTTTTCCATCCAGCTGCAGTATCTTTTGTCACTCAGTCTTTTTGTCTTCCCCCTTCCTCCCCCTTCTCCGCTGCTGAGACATGTATACAGTATCTTAAAACGGCCTTGAGCGTGCTTTAGCCTAGCTTCAATGTATTACAGCAGAGAACTGACTATTACAACCAAAAACTAACTGCTAACACTACATTTTTGCAGCTTTTAGTACATTAAGTTACACTAGGTTACACAAAGTGTTTAACATGGAGGAACAATGGTTCATTGAGGCCTGAGCAGGAGGGCTTCATCGGCACTCGTGATCTTCCACCCTCCCGAGCTACCTAGATTTATGCCTACTGACACCAACAGAACAAAGAAGACTTTTCTCTAGGAGGAAGACTTCAATCTTTTGAGGCATTCAGAAGTTATATCAAGAAGTTGACAGGCAGATATTTGGCAACTAATGGGTGGTAGAACTGGAATATAGAACTGTGTGGCATCTGCAACAGTCAGCCTGTCCTAGCTTTTTATACTATGCCCATAACCATGATCTAAGTGTGCTTTAGGAAGCTGATGCAAATCCCATTTCAGCCACTGGGATTCTTTCCATTAACTTCAATGGACTTTTGATCAGGCTATAAAAAGATGTCCAACGTTAATATTAATGAAGAAGTAATTTAGAGGGGAAAAGTAAAAGAAGAGGTAAAGAAGTAGCAAGGTAGGATGGTCTATAGTAGGATTAAGAAATTATATAAACTCTCCAGAAGATATGAGTAAGAAGTAGTTAATGACTTAATCGGCATTGCTGGGTTAAGACTGGCAGAAAATGTCTTGTGCTTGATTTTTTTTCCCTGAGTTTCTAAGACGGAAAGACAAAAAATGAACAAGAAAACGAACACACACACAGACACCCCATAGATAATGTATGGGTATTTGTTTGCATCGTTGTGTATATGTTTTATTGACATTTCAGCAGCAATCAAGAGATTGATAAAGACAACAACATTACCTTCTGGATCTCAGCTAATAGGAAGTACGATATCTCTGTCTTCCTGTTCTTTTAGTAATTCTTTTTACTAGTTTTGTTTCCAGAGACTAATCACAGCATGGTCCAGCTTTGGATCCTTGCTCGGTTCCTCAACTCAGATATCACAGTCAGCAGTAAACTGTTCTGCAGATACACCGCCAGGCTATGTGCCTTCAATGATATTCACTTTGCCATCCTAGCTGTGTTGATGCCTTATAGCTATTGGTTTAAAATACATATTTTTTTATGATCTCCAAGCTACCTAAATATATTTTTCTTGCTTAATCCATATCTGCAGTAGCTGGAATCAATTAGCATGTTTATTATTCTTTCCTTTAAATACCTTTTCATGTTTTTGTGTGCTGTCATACATATTTGACACCATTATGTTATTTTTATACTAACTTCCGTTGATTTAATGCTTTCCACTCTCAAGTTTAACAGAAATAAAATGACTAACAGCAAGAGTGATAATGGTTCGGCATACTTTAAAAGATTTAGACGTTTGGTTTGTATGAGCACCCTCGATTTCAGCTGTTTAGCCAAATCTTAAATTATCTTACACAAACCTCTTGGATCTAAAAACTGAGCTGGGAAATTCATGGAATTGCAATGTTTCCTGGTTCTGGTGAGGCTGTGAAAACCTCCCACATCTGACTTTCTCATGGTACATTGCTAATGACCTTCCTAGTCCAGTCTGAAACCAGGAAATGGTTTGAAACACAACTCTCATAAAAACATCTGAGCTTTTGTGACCCAAAACAATGGTTAACTTTGACCCGTGCATTGATCCTTTGCTTATCTGATCTCAGTGATTCACTAGTGTAGGATTTTTAGCTTTCTAGGAGCCCTTTTCTGAAGCTTCCTCACTAAACAGAGTGGAAGACTGAAGTGGTTATACTGTCTCTGAAGAGTCTCATGCCTCTTGGGATATTGCTAACCCATTCCTTCTAGAGGCCACTTATCCCTAGGGCTCAGAAGAGATCTAAAGAATGTTTTATTTTTTTCCTGACTCATGTTGAAAGTATATCCTTGGGAGTATACTCCCTAACCTTCCCACACTGTCACAATCATTTCAACAGATAAAATCTGAGCACCGTCTTTTCATTTGGTACATTTTTCATATAATTAACATTTCCAGCAAAAGGCAGCATAATAAAACTGTGTTGCCTCCTTTCTTACTCATGTCTGTGAGACTGTTTTTTTATTTAAGTGAGAAAACAAATGAAATGATTTCCCAGCCCTTAATCCTCCTGTCTTCAAGCACATACAGCCATGAGATTATAGAGTTTATTGTAGACTAAGGGTTAAATTTTGTCAGAGATGCTCATTTTCAGTAGCACAACATTGTCTGGTCTGAGCCTTCCATCCCTACTTCTCTCCTATGGGTGTTCTGAACGTTTGCAAACCTTCATAATTTAAATTCTAAGATGTAGAGGAAGAGACCTATTCTTTAGTAATGAACTAGCACTAAACAATCCTATGTTGATAAAGGGTGATTTTCACCATTTCTGAAACTAATTTGAACTGCTCTCTGAAATCACAATTATAGACTGGATTGTGCATCTTTTATTTCTCTGACACTAATCACAGTACCTTTATGGAGTCTTCAATGTAACCTACAATAAATCAACATTAGGAATACATTTAAAATACATTATGCAATTTGAATGATGAATTAGAAGGGAAAAAAATGGTATCAAGTCCTATTATGAATCACCATGTGAATGCAAAACTGTCCTTATTTTTCTTTTTAATAGTCATTAGAATAAACTGTCATGGCTCTAGTTAAACGGGCAGAGCCCCAGGGGTGAGGCAGTGTTAGTAATGGCTTGTATCATAAATGTTAAATTACTTGAGGATAAAGAATGCTGATTGATTAATTAATTTGTAATTCTGTGAATTCATAATTTAGTGGTACATAAGTGAGCATTTGCATTGTGTCTTACCAGGTATTTGCAAGTTAAAAAAAAAAAAAAAACCAGTCGGGGTATTGTTACATGGAGAAACATGTTTTGTCGGCCTTACTTTCTAACATCGTGAAGAACCTAAAATCTTCAGTGGTGCTTCTCACATGGGTAAGTACCTACATAATGTAAAAAAAAGTTGCAGCTCTAGCAGTAGTACAGTCACAGCTTTGTTGTTAACTGAACAGAAAGAAATTGATATAACCTAATCAGATGGATGGACAATTTCTCTTTACACGCCAGATAAACAAAAATAAAACTTACGGTCACAAACAAACCTTTCATAAAATTGCACAGTGAAGGCCTAATCCAAAACCCACAGAAGTTGATAGATCAGGCCTTAATACTCTCCCCTCCCCACCCCGCCAGGCTCCAGCCTTACTCCTAAATAAGTCTCATCAGAAAACAAGCCATTTCTCTTAGTCCAACTGAAAACACATTTATTCATAATGCTCTGGGGCCTGATCCAGCCCATTGAAGCTCAATGGAAAGCCTTGGATCAGCCTTCACAGTGAATTTCAAGTTTACTACTTTTTTACAGTTAGACCAGGGTATTTTCTCATTTTTTTTCTTTATATTTTGAAACTCAGTGTCATTAAAGAGAAACTGATATAGCAGATCTGGACCAACACGTAAAGCATATCCCGCACTGCAGGTTGAAAGTAGGATGGAGGGAAAATTGGAATGTTCCGTATAATGAGTGTACATAATACCATATAATTAGTGAATTATGTGATACCATGTATATTCATTATATAAAACAGTCCAATTTACCATCCCACACATAACCAGCTAGTTTCATGCTCTTTATTGTCTGTAGAAAGTTTAAGCAAGTTGAAGAAATTAATCCTATCCTTTAGGATAAATCTCTTTTAATTTGGAGGTCTGAATGACAAAATAGAAGGATGTATTGCTCATTGAAATGGATGACAGAACAAGGTGCAGTAGTGTCAAGTTGCAGTGGGGGAGTTCCAGATTGGATGTTAGAAGACACTGTTTCACTAAGAGGGTGGTGAAGCACTGGAATGTTACCTAGGGAGGTGCTGGAATCTCCATCCTTAGAGGTTTTTTAAGGCCTGGCTTGACACAGACCTGGCTGGGATGATTTAGTTGGTGTTGGTCCTGCTTTGAGCAGGGGGTTGGACTAGATGACCTCTTGAGGTCTCTTCCAAACCTAATCATCTATGATTCTATGATTATAGGGATCAGAATGGATACTTTTTTCCTCCATGTTTTAAGAAGTCCTGATGTTTTAAATAATATAACGTTGCTCTGAATTTTCCAAACAGGACTTAAATATAAAAATCAGAATGCCAAATAATACAGTCAAACTCTACAAAATTAAGGAAAAGATCATGGCTAATCCTATAGCATTATGCAGGGGAGGAATAGGGTGAAAACTGCCCCCCATAGTGTCCTGTGCAGGCTACCTGCTTCATGGTTTACAGCACCGGTAAGGGGAAAGCAACTGCTTTATAGCTTCTTCTCCCACTCAGGTGGGCAGTTTGGGGTTGGAAGGAAGTACAATCTGGCCTCAAACACACCACTCAGCAGAGCAGATGCAAGGGGTGAGGGGAGACTGATATGCCCCAAATAAAGGGCAAATACAGATTGCTTCCCCTCTGAGTGGTTCTCTGAATCAAACTTGGGCTGCTTCTGAAGCATCTTACACTTATGTGCTGTCCCTTACTTATAGGTTATGGGTACTTCCACAATTGGTGTCTAAATGATAAAGTAACCAGAACATCCTAACCCCTGGTATTGGTATTGTAAATTATAAAATAATCATACCACTGAAGAAAATTTTATCACTCTCAGTGCTTTTCAATCACAAGTTCTTTACTTGTTTGGTCTAATTTTAGTTTCAGATTCTCAATCTGTTTTAATTGTCCATCTAATCCTTTCTCATTCATAGAAAGGGTTGATTGCATTGAAAAAAACAAAACAAAAAGCCTCAAACAACCCCACTCTGATTAGTGAATATTTTCATGAATGAAATCACTAACTTTAGTGTGCTATTGTTTGTGGAATCATATGCTCATTATTTGCACATATTCAAACAGAGGTAGTGATGAGATATCTTGGCAATTCTTAAGAGTTTCACAATAGCAGAAATGATGGGTGGGTCTAAAAATACATACCAGAGCTATTGGCTATTCACTCATCTTGAAAGAATACATTTGAAGAATATTGGCATCAAGTCATGAAAAAGTTGCTAATCATAAAAAAAGAAAATATATTGATAAAAAATATAGTGCCAAATGCTCAAACACAGCTGGCCAGAAACTGGAATTCTCATTTGGTGGTAAAATTGAAAAAAAAAAAATCTGAAATGGAGGAAAACAAGACATTTCCCACAGAACAGGAATTCCAGAAATGTTAAACAACATTTCATTGTGGCATTATCGAAAGTTTTCCTTGACTCCCCGAGCTGCCCAAAGCATACCAGGAGGGAATCTGGATAGCTCGGGATCTGGAAGTACTGTCTCCTCAATTCCTTGCCTGGCTGGATGCCCTGGAGTCAAAACCCTGGGAGACCTGACTGCTAAGAACCCATGAGCCTCGGAGCTTGGGAGCTGGTTCATCTAGGCTGCAAGCTACCCATAAGCTCACCAGCCAGTTTGGAGGAGCCAGGCAGACAAGCTGTCAGGAAACCAAGCAGATTTCTAATCTAAATCTGATGTCTTCCATCAGAAACCTGCCTGGTTTCCATAGGAATTTAATCAAAATCAACACCTTTCCCATGGAACATTTTTGTTTTTGACAAATCAGCATTTTCTAATAAGAAATAAATGTTCAGTTAGAAAATTTCTGACCAGTTCTGGCACTAAGCATGAGAAAGAGAGGCAGAATTTAGCCCTCTGTTGGTAAGTGTGATAGAGAGAGTAAGTAAATGTACATTTTGCTGTGGAGACTTTCAAAGGAGCCGCAGGGAGTTAGTTACTCAAATTTCATTGAAATTTACAGGAGTTGGTCAACTAACTCCCTTATGCACCTTTGAGAACCGAAGTCTTGAAGTATAGCAGCTTAGTGACACAACTTCAACGAAATGCCTCTTTTGTTGGAATGCACATCACCCTTATGTTAATGAGGATTCTGTACTACTACATTCAAAGGACTTTAGAAGTGCAAATTGTTGGGAATTATTTACTCAGCACCAGTCTGACTTTTACTGACATTTTATGATTGTACCAAATGAACTATAACTCAAGTATATGCATAAAGTGAAGCATATGTGACATATTAGAAAACACAGAGGTCACAATGACATCCTTTAATGTTGTGTAGTGGATGCCTACTATACTGTGTAACATTTTGCTCCCTGAATGTGAGGCCTAATAAGAGAGTGCACCCTGTACCCTAATCTTATAAGGGCAGTTTACCAACATAGAGGTGGGAAAGCCATGTGATACCGAAAGCATACATTAAATTTCACTGTTTGCAGTGCTGTTTTCCTTTCTTGCACTACTTACCTCAAACAGGCTAGAATATAGCAAGAATAATATCGGCAGGAAGAATATAAATAGAACCATGTCACTTTCAAAATAAAGAATGATGAAAAATGAAGTTCACTCAAAGGAGTGGATTATCCTAGATAATACCTTACTGTGTGACACATAATCACTGGGAGGCTTTCCATAGATGTTATAATGTTTTGTGAGTAATATAAAAGGGATTTTTAAATGCATCTTTGAATTTCACTATCACAAACTGAATCTCAGATTGCACCAAATCACATTCTATCTGTCTGTCCACCTTAGGATGTTTATACGAAGCCTGTTATTGGGGTACCTGAGTGCCAACAAAATTATAAAGAAGCAGAAAAAGCAGAACACATTGAGAATGAATGGTGTTTTCTCTCCCCATTCCCAAAGAGTGTGAGAATTTATGCACTGAAGGATATTTCATTTATGAGCATCATTCCTTTGAAAGGTTTATCAAAAAAGGTGTGTTCTGCACTTTGGATTTGATGCTGCTAGGGTTAGAGTCAATCAGATTTTCTCCCTCCAACAGTTTCATAGCTGGGATCCTGCTAAGAATGCGCTAGCTTAATACAATATAGCTATCTTGACGTCTGTGGCATCTCACAAAGCATGTAGATTTTACAGAGGAGAAATAATATGTAGCCCTGCAGGATACTGTGTTATAGGAGTCTTGGGGAGAACAAGCAAAGTGCCTATTATGCCTCTCTGGAATCTATCTGATGGGAAAGGGTGGATCTAGATGAATGCTTTTCCATTTATTCTTACAATACATTGTATTGTTTGTCATCAGCACCTTATGATGAATGGTGTCAAACTTCTAAAATGAAATAGTATAGGATTATTAGCATACAAGGTTATTTCCTGTCCAAACGTAGGAGAAGGTTATCTACAAATGCCAACTGATCCATATTTCTGCCATGAAATCTGAATGTGGAAGTTAAAGGATGCAGACAGAGAATAGCTGCTGTAAGAGATTGGATGACATCATCTTCTCTCTAACCTCCTCAAAAAGAACAAGGGTGATAACTATTTTGATAGTTTGCAAGGCACTTTCCATTACCCATAGGCTTCTTCTATATTGGCTAGAGCAACATGTTCTTTAGCATGCCTAGTAATTTCCCTTTTTAAGGAGGCATTGGTGATCCCAGTATCAGGAGAGTCAGATATTCTTCCCTAGACTCACCAGCCATGAACGACAGGGTTGGTAGGTGAGACATTCTTCAGGGCTTCTGATTGGGTAATTGCTCTAAATTTTGCCACTGCAAATTGGTTGGGTTTCATTCCTGGATAGAGTGTGGCTACCTCTATCTCAGTGAGGCTATTCATAGGCGCCAGGCAGTAGGTGCTTCAGGGCTGGAGCATCCACGGAAAAAAATTAGCAGGTGCTTAGCATCCACTGGCAGCCAGCTTCCCACCTCTCTGTCAGTGCATCTCGTCCACTGGCACCCCACTGATCAACTCCTCACTCCCTCCCAGCACCTCCTGGCCACCATGATCAGCTGTTCTGCGGTGTGCAGGAGGTACTGGGCAGAGGTGGAGGAGTGGGGACAGGGCATGCTTGGGGGAGGGCGTGGAACTGGGTGGGAAAAGGCGAGGTGGGTTAGGGTGGGCCCTGAGGGGAAGGGGTGGAGTAGGGGCAGGGTCTGGGGCTGAGCAGAGGTTGATCACCCCGGGGCAAAGGAAAAGGCCAGTGCCTGTGGGCTATTCTAACTTAGTTGACTGTCTGCACAGTTGTGGAGGAGCTCTTTGAAATGAAAGGGCTTGGTATTTACGAGTTTGTCTATGTGTTCTCAGACAGTTTGCTGTTTTACTGCACGAAATAGTTCTGCTTGTTCTGAATGGGTGGATGCAGTTGTGACTGTAAGGAAGGTTCATTTAGTTTCCTTTGCGACTGCAGCACATCTGTAAGTGGACCTTGGTCTTGTTCATTCTCTGCAGCTGAGTGGGTTTTTACTACATCAATCTAATACAATAACTTTATCATGTGGTGGTGCAAGGAGCTCACAGCGGTCTGTATGGCTTCAGCAAGGTGAAGTGCTTTATTAGAGACAACCTGGAAGTGATGCAGACCATTGACACTACTCTGGGTGGAGTGATTGTGACAGAATATACCCCTGTGTTCACACACTACACACTATTGTAATATTTTTTGTAAAAGGCCTGTCTTGTAAGATATCATTCAGAAACTCATAATTTTCTGGGCAGTATTGTCCTGATAAAATATGTGTAGCAACTTTATATACAAAGTTATAAGATTTCCCTGCATCATACTATTAACACATATTCCAGGCCCCACAGTCTTGTCCAAATCAAGGCTGGAAAACAGGTCTGTCCTAAATAAAGGAACGTGTGCTCTTCTTAATTTGCATTTAAGCAGTAAACAGAATCATCAAGCAGGAAGGGAAACAAAGGAAGCTCAAACAGGTAAGAAAAAGCTAGCAGGGAACATCCTTCCACATAGATTCTTTGTCTTGTGCCCAGCTGGAAATGTTTTTGAAGAGAGGGACTGAAATTATAAAAAGGAGGGAAAAACACCCCCAAGGACCTCCCCCTCCCTGCCCATCATATTCACTGCAGTTGAAGTGACAAAGGAAATGTTCATTGAACCCTGGGGGAGGGATCCTGACCTACAAGGTTTGGTCAGTAAGACTGCTGAAATCATATGGTGAGAAACTTTGCGTGAATCGGATATGCTTTGCTAACTTAGGTATTAGTAAATGTCTTATCTTTATTTTTCCTTGTAACTATTTCTGACTGTTATGCCTCATTACTTGTACTCATGCAAAATCTATCTCTGTATAGTTAATAAACTTATATTACTGTTTTATCTGATCCAATGTGTTTAAATTGAAGTGTCTGGATAACTATTTAAGATAATCAGATGGCATATTATTCCATTAAAGGAATAAAGGATTTTAAATATTTTGTATTTTCCAGGAGAGGGCTGGGACGGAGGGTGTGTTGAGGTCACCCTGCAGTATAGCCAAGGCTGGTACAGTGTAACCCAAGTGTTGCTGGCAGGCTGCAGAAGACAGTTACACACAGACACTCAAGGTGTGACTTGCATGCTGGAAGGCTGTTTGTGACCAGCCCCGTTGGAAGCTATTTTCAACTGGAAGGCACCCAAGGTTTCAGGTCAGGGATGACATAGCTACTCATTAGTCTGGATTGTACCCGAGTATGTCAAACTGATGCACATAATGTGCCTACCAGAACAAATTTTAATTATTCATCTTTGCATCATGGGTATCTGATATCCCTACATTGTATATCAGCAGGATATCTTTGTAATCCCTCTTGACTCTGAGATCCTGAGCTGGTGGCAAAATTTGTTAGGGCATTGTGTTTTTATTTTTGTTCTTTAGCTCTCGTTAAAATTCCTATTTATGATCATGGCTGGCATAATTTGGTCTCCTTCATGATGAAGAGTACGATTTCTGCTCGGAGGACGGATAAGTAGCTTTGTTAGAATGTTTAATATTTTTCCATTCTGCCCTCCACTTGTGTAACAGCCAAGTTCAACAGCTAATGATTTTGAAGTTCTTCAACTGTATATGCTTACCAGAAGTAATGACCAAATGAAAGGTCACTTGCTGTGCTTTCCGTTCATGTTGTTTGGAAAGTTTCAACAAAGGTAATTAAAGACCTTCTGAACAACACATAGCCAACATGGTGTGCACATCTTGAAATGTTTTGACACTAATAAGCAAAGCAAATATCACCTGTTTGTCTGGTTTCTGGTCTTGCAGAGAGTCAGTGGGATGCTCATTAATTGGATTAACTCTGAGGGAAACTGTCTTACTAAAGGTTTCAGAATAGCAGTCGTGTTAGTCTGTATCCGCAAAAAGAACAGGAGTACTTGTGGCACCTTAGAGACTAACAAATTTATTTCAGCATATGCTTTCGTGAGCTACAGCTCACTTCTTCAGATGCCTAGAATGGAACACAGAGACAGGAGATATTTATATCTGTGTATTCCATTCTATGCATCTGAAGAAGTGAGCTGTAGCCCACGAAAGCTTATGCTGAAATAAATGTGTTAGTCTCTAAGATGCCACAAGTACTCCTGTTCCTTTTGTCTTACTAAAAGAAGTGAAGTAGTGAATTTTTTCAGAGTAATATATCACTGTCAGGATGTATCACTGATAGATTATACACGCTAGTGTATCAAAACCAAACTTAGGTCCTGCTCATGTTAGTCACTCTGCAAGGGCAGAACTCTCAATCTATTTGGAGTTCCATGAAGTGAAGGCTCTGAAAGCATGGAGCAGTTTACAAGATCAAGGTTTAGACAACAAATCCAAGAAATATGACAGTTTAAGTCAGAAAGTGAGGAGTGTTGTATCTAGTTGAATCTTACTGAATGATCAACCCAGTTCTGTGCATGCTAATTGGAGCTCTGACTCAGTTATCTAATGCACCTATTCTTTCAGAGAATAGGAGTCATAAGAGACAGCCTGGCAGAGGGCCATTTGTCTTGTAAATGTGAGATAACACTTCAGGAGCAATAACATAGAGTGGTATATGATTAAATCAGTGAGCACCCACACAGACTAGTAAAGCCAAATAAAATTTAAAAAAAAGCGTAAGAACTGGACATTGTCCCCTCAAAAAGTTATCTCCGTGCTTTTCTGTTGAACTGAGGATTGGAATCTTGGGTCTGCCCCATTCAGTTTCTGAACTGTACTGTTAACAAGCATTCAAAGCATTACATCCATTTCTCATCCAAGTGCCTCTATTCTCCCGCTAAGCTATTAACTGCATCACTTAATTGTGTTTTTGTTGCATTTTGTATTTATATTTAGCTATTTTTTTTCATATTTCAAATAGATTCTGAAACATGCCAACTATAAATGGTCTGCACTGATAATGAAAACCAGCTTTCCTGACTGATGCAAAATGCAATTACTCACCCAAATTTCCAAAAAAGCAGTTATTTAACCCTGCAAGTGTCTAGAAAGTAATGTTTAATTCATTGTACTATCAGTCCTTTGGCAGCATATGATGCACGTTTATTGACAATTACTACTGTGATAACAAGAAAGGGATAACTTCATATTAATGGTACATTGGATGATTGGTTAAACACTGTCTTCTCTCTCTTTCTCTTTTGTTTTGTTTTGTTTTGTTTTTTGTTTTTGCTTTTGCTTTTGCTTCACTCCTTGCTGTATTTCTTTTCTCTGACATGCAGTAGAATGGCGGTATTTGAAACATCTGAATTTAAGGCTACGATGTTTTATTCGTATGTTTAACTGTATTTTTGTAAGGTTGCACAGGATAAAAATACAACTATCAAGTGTGATGGGATTACTTCCCTTGAACATTGAAAATCTAAGGACTGTCCTCCCAGGGCTTAAACAAATGTTTTATGTAGATGAAAGCAAATGCAGTAAACCAGTCCATCAATAGAACTGTATTTCCCCCTGCCCCATGGAAAGTATTAGATATGTATTGCTGTGAGTTACAGTATGTAAAAATAAATACATAAATAGGATCCTGATTCTGGCACCTTTACTCATAGGACTACCCTCAGACTGAGGTAACATTTGCCAGGAATTACTTGTGTAGTAAGGTGCTACTCAATGTAAGTAAGGGTTGCAGAATCTCATCCTCAAAGAAAAGTTTAAGGAAAAAAACTAAAGAGTACTTCTTTGCCTATGTGTTGATGAATGCCCCCTGTTTAGCAATATGAGGCATCTTCAGCCATTCAGGACCTTTTTAATGCATGGTGCATTTATTTACTAGTTACATTTCCACTACTACTGTCATTTCTCAAACTATGCTTCAGAAAGTAAATAAAAGGAGATAAATATTTAAGGGTGCTCTCATGATTCATTTAATCAATAAAGCTTCTTCAGCTAAAATTGCACTGAATAAATGGGTTGGTTTTAAGGTCCAGATTAGCACCTGTACTTTACCTGTGCAAACTTCAGCTGGTCAAAAATGTAGTTTATTTTGGGTGAGGAACTTCAAAGATGAATTATTTCAGTTATAAATATTTGTTGTGGAATTTTTGTTTTTTCATCAGAAACCCCAAAATTTTATCGAATAACCAAACAGTTCACATGTCTTAATTTTTTACAACTGAAAACTACTTTTTAACAAAGTCCCTGAAATAACCCTTAAAAACTTGAGATTTTCTTGGGAAGAGTTCCCCTTAGTCAAAAACACATTTTGGGGTGGGGTGTGTGTGTGAAAAAATTGATGAAATATTTTCAATGAACTCTAGCTAAAAGATAAAATTGTCTTATTTTTTGACTTGATGGAGAGGCCTGTAGTCTTCAGATGTTCTAGACATTGTTTTACTATGCTCATGGCATTTCCACAAGCAAGGCAGTACTACGTTTCATAGAAGGTGTTTTTACACAGGCAAGGGTGAAAGCAGAGCCATGAAAGAAGCAGAAGCATCCAATGATGATGTCCATATAAAATATATTGATCAAAAGCATTCTGAATACTTTTTAAAAAAGAAGGCCTCCATTAATGCCCTGTATTTTTGCAAAAGGTCTGCAGGTGAGATAGTAAAGAGCTAGGTTTAAAACTATGGCATCTTTGCATCACTATCTTTTCAGTGCTGAGGTTAACAGTTCCAATTTCTCCTGCTGTTCGCAGCTTGCAGTATTCTGTCAGTTAAAAACCATAAAGAGCAAATAACATGCTGTTTTATCTTTCAGTAAGGGTATTCTAGCATGCTGTCCAATTTTGGGTGAAATAGGGCTAGCCTAGTGGTTTACAGATCTAAATACAACTTATACACATAGCGATAGTACAAGGCTGTAAACATAACTTTTCAATCATTAAGAAATGTTGATTGACAAAAATATTAAATTAATAATTCAAAAATAAATAATGTTGTTACTGGTATTCGCCTCTCCTAAATCCTATGAATTGTGTAGTTGGCAAATTATTCTGCAGTCTGGCTTCATGAGTAGTTTCTCCTGTGGTTGAAATCAGAAAGTACTATGAGTCTTGAATATGAATGTGTATCTAGCCAGTGTACATCTGCATAACTGAATTACTTGGGTTTAGGACACTTTTTTAAAAAAAATCTATTTGGAGAAATCCTTTCCTCCTAATAGGAATTACTCTTCACATACCTTTAGGTTGACTTTTGTAAATATCTAAAATCAGACTCTTCTGTAGAGTAGTCAAGTGATAGCTAAATAATAGCTGTGCTGTTATTATAAATTTTCATACCAAATATTTATTATAATATTTAATAAACCATGTCGTGTGTGTTATCACTAAATTCAGAGTAGGCAGGCTCAGAATTTCACTTCCTGTTGCCAATACAGATACTGTAGTTGAGTTGTCTTACAACAGAAGTTATGAGGCTATAACATATTAGAGCAAATAAGCCACATAGCATTTCTCAGCTCTACAAACTCAGCTCCATAACTAACCCTCTGCAATAAAGGCTTCAGATTCTTATCACACTAGATTATATTTTGCTTGTGATACATTTTCCAGTGCAAATGGCATGCATCTGATATCTTACAGACCGAACTCCTAGAGTAAAAGAGTGTTTACACTAGAGCTGTGTGAAGAATAGAAACTCCATTTTGCGAAGTATTCTGGACTTACAAGAGGAGAACAGATGAGAAACTTCAATTTCTGTGACAGGAGAAGGAGGTGAGAGTTGTAGGAGGGGAAGGGAAGATTAACTGAGAGGAAAGTGAAAGATACATTGTATTTTGTCAACTTCTCATGGAAGAAATTGGTGAGATCCTGTGCAAAGAGAGAAGTGGAGGCAGGAGGACCAGAAGGTTTGAAGAGTGAGACAAAAGGTGGCCTTGACTGAGGACGTGGGATTCAATTATTTTGGAGAAGTAGAGTTGTTCAGCTAGCAAGATGGGAGAACTGAAGGAGAACAGAACAAGTTTGTAGAGGGGGATTCATCCTGGTCATGGGATTTCCACCAAAAATGCTCCATGGTGTGAGAGCAGGAAGAAAGTTGTTGGAAGTGAGCCAGGACTGGGGGTTGAAAGGGTGCACCATGTGATGAGAGAGAGGGGCAGAAGTGTCAAGGATGGAGGAAACTGAACCATAGAGAGAGACTAAAAAATCATATAAATAAAAGAAGGGGCAGGAAGGACAGTTATTCTTCTCTGGAACTGTTCCTATGGCAGAGAGTCTGTCCAAGACTCTCACTTTCCTACTTTAAATATTGCTGAGAAACGTCCAAAATGCTCAGAGATTGGCAGCCCTTTTCCATTACCCTGTAACACAGGCTGAAATAGTGTCTGTTTATTCTCTCTTCTGCATGATATTGTGGAATTACATTTACACTCCAGCACTTCTGCCCTGGTGACTTTCCTGCAAGCTGTCATCAGAGGAGTTTGCGCTCCCTCGTTCTCCCTTACACACAGTCAATGGAGATCTGCCATCAGCTCTTGCTACTGAAGTTCTGCTTGGTCAATAATATAATGGTGAAATGTATGTAGTAGCACCCCTGTTTCACGCTGTGAGCTTTCCATAGTGAGTCCACCTGGGGAAACCTTACATTCCCACCGAAGGGGCCCTGCACCCCAATTCTGCAGTCAGCAGTAACTCTCCGCCAGTCTGGAATGTAGGAAATTCCTGGTTTACATCCCCCTCTCTGCTGGACGAAGAGGAGGGATTGAATGTGACCCTGCTGTCTCTCAGGGCATGCACTAAATCACCATAGAAAGCAGATAAGGAGTCATCAATGCTGTTGACCTTGAAATCACAAAAAGGCTAAAAGGCAGGGTCTGACAGGGGGGCATCAGAGAGAGATAGAGAGAGTACAGCTTGGTGATGTGATGACTAAGTCAAATTAACAGCATTTTTGATGAGTGGGAGAGTTAAACCAGGCTGCAGGTCAAATGAAGAGGTGAGGGTGAGGGAACATGCAGTTAAGAGTGTTAATAGGCATCAATATGGAAGCAGAAGTTCCTGAGAATGAATGTGGTAGATTGTGAAGAGAGGAAAAGAGAAATGGGAGTTGAAATCAGAGAGCTAGGCTGGTGGGGATGAGTTAGTTGGACAGTAGATGACAGCAACATTAAGGAGACGAGAATAGGAAAGATTGATGCAGTGCTGATCAAAAGAGGGGAAAGGATTGGAAGGGGTAGGTTGGAAGCAGCGGGAATGAGAGAGAAGCCACCACGGTCAAATCCAGGGTAGGGGGTGATAAGAAGGGAGGCATCTGTAAGAGAGGGCAGTTGCAAAGGCATCCATGTCTCTGAGAGCCAGGAACTGGAGGGAGCAAGATATGAAGAAGTTGTGGAAGATTGTTTTCTTTTTAGGGATAGTATGGGCATTCCACAGACAGGAAAAGAAGGAGGGAGGGGGCAGAGGAGAAGAGGGATGGATGTGAGGTTAGCCATGGTGGCAGGGATGAGTGTAGCAGGTGCAAAGGTTGAGGATGAAGAGAGGCCAAGAGTTGGGGCAAATGTCATCAGAGATGAGGAGGAGGAGGGAGTGTATTTGGGATCTGGATTTTTCATGGTGGGAAGAGAGAGGAGATTGGGATGGAGAGAGGAACAGGAGCAGGAAGATCTAGTGGGAATGGTAGAGGGGTGAGGGAAACAAGGATGGGGAAATGAGACCAGTGGGGAGAAGGGCAAGGGAAGGAGAACGACAGATGATTTGATACGGAAGAAGGATGTGGTGAGAGCCGTTGAGGAATGGCAGATATGGACAAGAGTACAGGGAGCATTAAAAATAGGCACGCAGTAAGTCCACTGCTAAGCAGTTAGCATGTGTTGCCCCATCCTAATCTGGAGGGGGAAGAAGACAGCTGGACTCCAGCACTGGGGGGACCTGGGTGGGAGGCGGGGAGGAAAACTGAGTTGGAAATATCCCTTCATTTTTTGCAGAAGTTTCCCCTGCTGTGCAGCTAAAGTGCATTGTCCCACCGTGCATGCTCAGACAATATGTTTAGTGAACATACTAAATGTGGCTCAAAGAGTGGGGAACACATTGCAATTGCAAAACCTCTCCCCCTTGTGGGGACCTGCAGAAGTATGCTCCACTTCTAATAAATGCAAGACTCATAATCAAGACACATTCTAAGGAATTTGCTAGTTATGGATATTGTTACCAGGGCTCAATTCTGATCCAAAATCTAATCCTCTCATTAATGGTGGTGGTGTTCTTGTACACGATCAAGGGTGAAATCTGATCTAGTCACACAGTTTGGAAATCACTTTGGATGACAACATTTAAAGAGTGATCTAATATACACGTATTGAATTCTGAGTCTAAATAACTGATTTAATAAAGTCTGTTTGTTTCAAGAAAGGGGAGAAGTTATAAGAATGTATCTGAACCCTAAGTCTGCAGTTCAGAACTCACTTTTCGGTGTTGCTGCAGAGAGCTTTTTCTGAGCTGATTTGTAGCAGAAATGTCTTTCCTTCTTTTTTAACAGAGAAATATTGCAGTACACTTGGTGCTCTTGACTTCTGTTTCTACAAACCAGAGAACGGCAATAAGGGTAATTTTTTTCAATCTATTAGTTCAGGGAAGAGCTGTAAAATAGTGAAAGGTCTCCATCTGGTGGAAAAGCAGGACACTTACAGCATAGTTAGAATTATCCCAGAGAACTGAACTTCAGTCATTCATTTCTTAATGACAAGGTTAAGACAAGGTTAGCCACACAAGAATAAATGCACTACAAAGCCTCTCGTATTTCTGTAAATCATTGAGATGTATATCCAGTTATGGAGACCAGACTACCTGAAAAAAAAAACAGTACTTAATAGTTGCATGAACATTTGTATTAAGATGGGAAATGATAATGATACCGAGGATGCTATAACCTGGACTTTTATATCTACAGTATTGAGCACCTCCTGGACTTTTTATATTGCTTTTGTTAATGGCTCATAGTAATCATATTATTATGGGGCAAGTTAGTCACATTTCATTTGTACTGTAGAAAACATATCAATACACAATCTTCTTGATCAGCAAGTACAGTAGAACTTCAGAGTTAGTTATTAACTGACCAGTCAACCACACACCTCGTTTGGAACTGGAAATGTGCAATCAAGAAGCAGCAACGACCAAAAAAACAAAGAAGAAGACATACAGTAAAGTACTGTGTTAAATGTAAACTACTTAAAAAAAAATAAAGGGAAAGTTTTTAAAAAAATGACAAGGTAAGGAAACTTTCTGTGCTTGTTTCATTTAAATTAAGATGGTTAAAAGCACATTTTTTCTTCTGCATAGTAAAGTTTCAAGGCTATATTAAGTCAATGTTCAGTTGTAAACTTTAGAAAGAACAGCCATAATGTTTTGTTCAGAGTTATGAACATTTCAGAGAAACAAACAACCTCCATTCCTGAGGTGTTCATAACTCTGAGGTTCTACTGTAAAATCATTCACATACATGCAGACAGGCAATCTAAATCCTGAATTTTAGTGCCTTGGTAAACTAAAGTTTTTTTAAACATCTCAAGTGAAGACTGTCAATACAAAAGAGAACTTGAGAGGTAGGGGCGGAAATCATGTATTTTTGTTGCATGTCACACTCTTAAACAAAATGTAGCCACAATATGTCACAATAGCAAAAGCTCCTCTTGAGAGGTACAAGGAGCATACAAAAAAACTATGCACTGCTGAAAAACTCCCAAAGATAAAAATACATGAGTTTGTTCTCCCTGCTCTTCCTCCTCTCGCACATTCTTCTTTAATGTTTAGGTGTCTAATGATGCAGATAGGTGTGTAATGGCCAGATTTTAAAAATGCATTTATATTTCATTTTTACCCATAAAAATCTCCCACTTATGAAAATCTCCTAATTTTAAGCACCCAGAATGGTATTTTCAAAATTTCCTAAGTGAATTTCAATGGGATTTGTGCTCAGAAATAATGTCCCCAACAGAATTTACTCGTTCCCTGGAGAAAAACTGATTCATGTGCCCTTCCTGGGCAGTGGTCTGGAGGGCAGGGATGGCTCCACGCACCAGCACACCAAGCACGTGCCTGGGGTGGCAAGCCACTGGAGGCGCTCTGCTGGTAGCCGCGAGGGCGGCAGGCAGGTTGCCTTCGGCGGCTTGCCTGTGGAGGGTCCACTGGTCCCGCGGCATCGGCAGACCTCCCGCAGGCACGCTGCCAAATCCGCAGGACCGGGGACGTCCCTCAGGCAAACCGCTGAAGGCAGCCTGCCTGCCATGCTTGGGGCGGCAAAATACCTAGAGACACCCCTGCCGGAGGTGGGAGGGATGTCAGGTTCAGGTGTAGGAAGTGGCCAGAGAAGATATAAATCACCGCTTCAGGGGGCAGAGCTTGGTTATTTCTCTCTCTCCTGCTCACTATTGTGGTGTGCCTGGAGCCAGGGAGGGGCAGGGCTGGGGAGGCACTGGCCGGTGACTCCTACCATGCACTGGGCTCCCACTGCTAGTCCCAGCTGGGCTGTGGCCCGGAGTATGGGATGACTTCTCCTCCTGCATGGGCCCTGCTGGAGCTGAAGATAAGTCAGACCCATCCCCAAAAACCTCCTCCTGCTGAAGGAAGCTCCGCACCCTCCCACCACTTCCTACCACCATCGCTCCCTAGCCACCAGGGGGAAGGTTGCTGTATGCCCCCCTGTCTGTCCAACCCCCAGGCATCTGGATCCCTCATGCCAAGTCCCTGCCCCCACTAAGCCCCACCCTCCTGTATCTAGACCCCCCACCCCTTCACCCATGCCATTCCCCATTGAGCCCCTGCATTCAAAATCCCCATCCCACCAACCCCCACCCCCCTGCACTTGGATGAACCCACTAAGTGCCCCACACCTGGACTCCCTCTGAGCCCCAACCAACTGCACCCAGACCACTACCCCACCAAACTCCTCTCTTCTAGCACCCGGACACACACACATCCCCCACTGAGCCCCTTGATTGCCAGTGCTGATCTCCGGCCACTTTGACCTGCACCTCTCCATAAGTCCCATATCCTCTGCACCAGGAACCTTCCAAGAAGCCCCTGTGCATCCAGATTGCCCCTACACCTGGAGCCCCACCAAGTCACGCACATCCAGATTGCCCCACTCAGAACCCTCTCATCCCACATTTAGATCTCCCCACACTAAGCCCCTTGACACTTGGATCCTGCTGGGCTGAGCTTGCCTAGATCGGGGGGCAGGACTAGGCATGCATGTGAGACTGTCCCACTTGGTTACTATGGCGCCATATAAATGTGCTAATATGCTTAGTAAGGAATATATTTGTCAAAAACCATTTCCTGAATCTTTTTAGTTGTCTGTATTTTTACAGACAAACTTGCTGTCAGGGGTTTTGGAATAAATTACCAAAATAATTGTAATGATGTGATTATATTATGTTGTTTTGACAAATAAAATATGCAGAATTTTGCAGAATTTTAAAATATTATATGCAGAATTTGTATATTTTGGCACAGAATTACCTCACAAGTTCTTGTATGTATTGCATTAATTTACCCACTCTTATCGGTTAGCATGAGATGCAATATCTGCTTTCTCAATGTTGCAGTGCAAATTCAGTGTTACAATCAGAATCATAGAGTTAAAAGATGCCATAATGGTCATCCCTGCAGAATTTGTTGTCTAAACCATCCAAGACAGATGGCTATCCAGCCTCTTTTTGAAAAATCTCCAGTGAAGGAGCTTCCACAACCTCCATAGGCAGTCTGTTCCACTGTCCTACTGTTTTTTACAGTTAGGAAGTTTTCCCTGAGATTTAACATATTCTGCTATGCTGTAGTTTGAACCCATTTCCTCTTTTCTTGCCCTCTGTGGCAAGAAAGAACAATTATCTTTTTTATGGCAGCCTTTCAAATATTTGAAGACAGCTATCATGTCCCCTCTTAAACATACCCAGTTCCTTCAGTCTTTGTTCATATGGCTCATGTTCCATCCCTTTGATCATCTTTGTCACTTGCCTCTGGATCCTTTCCAGTTTTTCTACATCCTTTTTATATATTGATGAGCAAATTTGGACACAGTACTCTCACTGAGGCCTAACCAGTGCCAAATAGAGCAGAACCATCACCATCTGTGATATGCATGCTATGCCTCTGTTAATGCAACCTCAGATTGCATTTGCTTTTTATGCAACAGCATTGCATTGTTGGCCCACGTTGAGGTTGTGATCCACCACAACCCCCATATCTTTCTTAGCAGTGCTGCTGCCAAGTCAATTATCACCTATTCTGTATTTGTGCATTTGTTTTTGTCTTCCCTAAGTGTAGCATCTTACATTTGTCTGTTAAATTTCATTTTGTTGTCTATAGCTCAATTCTCCAATTTATCAAGATCCCTTTGATTTTTAGCTCTATCTTCCAAACTGTTGGCAAGCCTGCCTAGCTTTGTGACATCTGAAATTTGATCAGTATGTGCTCTATTCCTATATCCAGGTCATTAATAAAGCTGTTAAACAACACCAGACCCAGAACAGATCCCTGTGGAACCTCACTTAAGATCTTCCACCAATATGACATCTTTCCATTAATTGTTACTCTTTGTGGTCATTTAACCAATTCTGTGTCTGCTTAATTGTAGTTCTTTTGATCCCGCATTTCTCCAGCTTACTTATCAGAATGTCATATGGGACAGTATCAAAAGCCTTGCTGAAGTCCAGATACATTATGTCCACTGCATTTCTGCTATCCATCAAACCAGTGACCCTGTCAAAGAAGGAAATCAAGCTGGTTTGGCATGATTTGTTCTTAGTAAATCCATACTGCCTGCTAGTTAGTACCCATCATCCTCCAGGCATTTACAAACTGAATGTTTTATAAATTGCTCTAATAGCTTCCCAGGTATTGAAGTCAGGCTGACTGGTGTATAGTTCTCTAGCTCTTTCTTTTTCCCCATTTAAAGATTGGTACTATGTTAGCCCTTTTCCAGTCTTCTGGGACCTCTCCTATAATTTGATGAAAAAATCTCACCTGTTAGTATGACAGGATGGTTTCCTCTTGTAAAAGTCTTCCTTTCCCCTTTCATGATTTTGTTTGCCATTCAGAACCACGGACTGGTTCTGGCCTTTTGCAGACCATATAATTTGCTATTTGTCTTTGACCTAACTGACCTATTTTAGTGTCTGTATGAATCCCTTTTCTGCTTAACCACCAGGTAGTCTTTCTTCAATCAAACTGCGTTTGGGAGGCTTGATTACTATCCCTCAGTGACCTGCATTTCTTTCACCAAGCATCCAAACATCTTTACTTCCTTTATAAAAAACCACTCTGAATGTCGTTTGTGTGTCATTGCCTGCTGTGATGATGCTTTGTCATTATTTCTCCAGCTCTCCTGGAATTCCAATTCAGTTTTTGTCTCTCTTGTTCTGTCTGTAAATTAAATAGACTTCTGTCATTTTTGTTTCTAAGAAGTTCTGGGGTTGTATTCCTTGTTAATGGGCACCACTAATCCTGGCAAGCTAGGAGAATATAGAGGTATTCTAATTTAGCTGTGCTGGTAACTTATATGTTCTGATTGTGTCTAGTGATTGCAAATCAGTACTCAGGCAAAAATAATAATAAAACATTTCTTAAATAAACACAATTTATAAAAATCACATTAGCCCAACTTAAAACTTGCTCCCTATATCTATTATTTATACAGTAGCTGCAAACAGTTTAGTTTTGGCAAAAGAAAATATCATATACTATGAGAATCCTTCAGAACAGAGGAGAAAATCAGACTTCTACTGCTTGGAGCAGAAAGGCATAGGCTCCTCAATGAGACATTAGTTCCTGAAAATTGTACCTGTATATCCTAAAATGCCTAGGAAACATCAATGTTGACTGAAATTACACTATTGGGGCTGTGCTGAAAATCTTTCCATAAATATTTCCAAACAATTAAATACTATCAGCACAGTTTCAGACGAAATATGGTATGCAGCATAGAGGGGGCACTGGACCAAGTCTCAAGAGACTTGGTTCTATTTCTGGATCTTCCACTGACCTGCTGTCTGATCATAAGCAAGCCACATTGCCATTCTGTAGCACCGTTTCCCCTCACATCCTCTGTTAGTCTTGTCTATTTCAGCTTAAATGTTGGCTAGTGAAAGTCACTTATCCAGCAGATGGGTCTAACAAATCTTGAATAAGGCAAAACTGTAAGTAATGCTCAATTTCTCACAAATGGGGAAGCTCATCTGAATGATTTCATCGCAGTTGCCTCCAACACTGGACAATAAAGCTTCAGCTTCTTTTTTTCACACAGACTTATCTCCATGTTAACTCTCCTCTCCTGTAAGTACATGTTTTGTGTTAGTTCAAAGCAATTTCTTCTAGCTGTTTGGCTACTTTATCTTAATGAGCAGCAAAGAGTCCTGTGGCACCTTATAGACTAACAGACGTTTTGGAGCATGAGCTTTCGTGGGTGAATATCCACTTTATCTTAATGATTACTCTGCATCTTTCTTATACATGGACAGTTCTACAAAAGTTTAAACTGTTAAACATTATCAGGACATGCATCCAACAAAGTGGGTATTCACCCACAAAAGCTCATGCTCCAATACGTCTGTTAGTCTATAAGGTGCCACAGGACTCTTTGCGGCTATTATCAGAATAGACTCTTAAAAATCACAACATGGTTCTCATCAGGCCTAAAAATGCCTTTGCTCTCAACAGTGAAGTCCACGTTTTTACAGATGTTTCCCATTAGACACAAGTTCGGGGGAGGGTGTCAGGGCAAAGAACACAATCCTGCTTCGCTTCAAATCTTGGGCAAAACTCCTACAGACTTAATTGACCTCAGTATGGGCTCCTAAATGCTTTAAAGTCAGAGTCAAATATTTTCAAACCTGAATGCTTAAAATTAAGTTCTTAAGCATCATATTTTACAAAATTCCCAAATGATTTGGAAACACAACATTTTCAAACATAGGTGCTGACTCCATGGGTGCTTCTGGGCTGGAGCACACACAGAAAAAAAAATACTGGGTGCTTAGCCCCACGGATCAGCACCTCCTCCTCACCCGCAGCACATCCTGCCTGCCGGTGGCCCCACCAAACAGCTCCGCACCCTTCCTCCCAGCACTTTTCACCTGCTGCCATCAGCTGTTCAACAGTGTGCAGAAGGTGCTGTGGGGGAAGGGAGAGAGGGTGGGAAAAGGTGTGGGGGGGCTTGTGGGAAGTGGTTGAGTGGAGGTGGGGCCTGGCATGGAGCAGGGGCAGGAAGAGGTAGGGAGGGGGAGAGGACTTGGGGGAAGGGATGGAGTGGGGACGTGGACAGAGGAAGTCAACACTATATTTTCAAACCTAAGTACACAAGTCATGTTCTTAAATCTATATTTAAGCATCTAAATATAATTAGCCATTTTTTTTCCTGAGGTCCTGAGGAATCCCACTGAAATCAATGGAAGCTGCAGGTTTACCGTACCTCTAAAAATTGGGCCATTTTTTCTGGAGTTGCTAAATATGGGAAAGAGCCCAAGTGAATCTGGAGCATAATTTCCATTGTGTTTCAATTAGGATGTTATAAGAGGAACAAGAATTCAGTGACTGAAGAATTCTTGATGATTCAATTTAAGTATGTATATTTTTTCAGGTTTTCTTATTAATTCTGTTTATTCAGACAAGTAGCATGGAAACAGATATTACTCAGATAGAGACTGATTCTGAGACCCTTACTCCAAGTGTATAGTGTCCCTGCCAGCAGGTATATGGGATCTTGGGGAGCAATTACCACACAGGTGGGGTGCAAAATAAACTTTATTAAGAAAATGCAAAAAACAGGGAAAATTCAATAGTGAGGGGTTTGTTAAGGTAGACAATTGGGGAGGGGTTTCTTTTAGCAAATAGTATAGGGGGTTTCAATAGTGGGGTTGTTACCCCCCCCCCAATTACAGTGGGGTACTCTGCAATAAGTAGGTACACCATAACATGAGTATAAATGTAACAGGTAGCTAACAATTTCTATGTAAGGGTGTGTCACAGCAGCACATAGCCAAATAACAGTTAGGTAAAATGTGTCACAGTAGTGTAAATGTAAAAGTGAGGGTGTGTTAGAGAAAAAGGGTACCAATGGGTTTTATGCTAGACCAGTAATACAGTTAGGGTTTGGGGGCACATAGAGCAGGGTGAACATGTGAGGAAGGGATTTCTATTAAATTTTTTTATTATTTTTTTTTTTTTTTTATTTTTTTTTTTTTATTTTTTTATTTTTTTTTTTTTTTTTTATTATTAATTTTATTTTTTTTTTATAATTTAAAAATTTTTTTAATTATATTATTTTTTTTTTTTTTATTATTTTTTTTTTTTTTATTTTTTTTTTTTTTTTTTTTATTTTTATTTTTAATTTTTTTTTTTCTTTTTTTTTTTTTTTTTTTTTTTTTTTTTTTTTAATTTTATTTTTTTTTTTTATTTTGTTTTATTTTTTATTTTATTATATTTTTTTTTTGTTTTTTTTTTTTTTTTTTTTTTTGTTTTTTTTTTTTTTTGGTTTATTTAATGATTTTTTTTTTTTTATTTTTTATTTTGTCTTTTTTTTTTATTTTTTTAGTTTATTCTCTTATTTTTTCTTTTTTTTCTTAGTTTCAGTGTTTGTATCCTATTTTTTTCTTCTTTTTTTATGTTTTTTTTTTTTTTTTTTAATTTTTTTATTTTTTTATTTTAAAAAAAAAGAGAGGAGAGGCAGGGGTGAGGAATGAGGTGGGGATGGGGAGAGGAGCAGGTGAGCAGAGAGCAGAGGGAGATTCAAACTTCAGCAGACAAAGAGGGCAGGCAGGCCTCAGGTTTAAACAGCAGAGAGACTGGGGTATGGGGTGACTGGAGAGCTCGGGGGGGGGGGCAGCAGGAAGACAGACTTAACCACAACTATACAGAACACAGCAAAATTTTATCTATGATCTAACTTAACCAAGGCTACTCAAATCAGCAGTAACAGAACACATGCAACAATTTTTTAAACCTAACTTACAGAGCACAATACAAACAATTCTCTAAACCTAACTTAACCACGCTATGCAAAATGAAATTACACTTATCTAGACTAAGAACTTAATTCTAATAGGTGCACCTTATGTTATGGGAAGTTACAAGGGCAGAGTGGTACATGCCCAGGATCCAGCTTTTAAGGAGCCAAGGATGGTGGCTGCAGCAGTGGATACAGCGAAGCAGAGAGCCCCGAGGCAAAGCCACAGGAGCAGAGCTTAGCAGCGGCACAACTTATTTTTAGCAGCAAAGTGCTGCGGAGTTTTGGAGGAGGTTTTAAGGCACAGACCAAGGTAGCTTGAGTTTTGAGTGCTGGGGAGACAGAGCCAACGCTAATAATAAATAAAAGTATAGAGAGTTCACAGAGGATTCTTACCAGCCCCAAAGGAAGCAGCAGAGGTAAAAGCAGCAAGATCATCAGAGGCTAGGTACGGTCTCAATAATCAGGAGATCTCTCAGCAGCAATTCATTCTTCGTGGGGTGGGGTTTCAAAAAACGGGGGTACGCTCAAAAATAAAACAAGAGCGGAGAAAGGACCCCCAGAACCCTGGCTGATCAGGACCAGGCAGCAATGCAGGAACCTTTCTGAGGTTGTTTGGGCGCAAACTTAGGCAATCTCCCACTAGTACTTCTGATTGGCTCAGAGGCAGGGGAAAGAGAAAAAAAAACAGGTGAGCACAGAGACATGTCTGGGCAGAGTCCTGTGCAGTAGGTGACTCAAAAGCACATGAGGCCTATGACTCATGCCCAGGACCTTAAAAACACAATAGGCCTTGCAGCTGGACATTGTCTACCCTACACCGAGCCCAGGTTTAACAAGATGATAACAGGACTAACCCTTTCAACAGGGCAGTGGTCCCACTTAGCACAAGTGGCCATCCCTTTGAGAAGGGCAATGGCTCTTGGTAAACAACTTTAAGGGGCCCTCCCTTTGAAAAGGGCAGTGGCCCTGGTAAACAACTTAACAGCCAGGGAGGGGAGGCCACAGTAGAACAAAAACAAAATGGAGTATGGGGACAGCTGTAAGAGACAAAATGGAATAGGGGGATAGCTGTAACAGACATATAGCAGTTTATTCCCTGCGTTCTCTCACTGAAGTCAATGGGACTATGTGAGGCATATAGATTAAGGGTTTCAGAATCTATCTCATGTATTTTTGAATTGTCTGTTTCTGTTTCACTTTTCTTCCAGTCAATTGTTTTTTTAAAATATTTTTCTTAATAGAAAATCCCATGTAATATTTGTGGTTCTTTTGTTACTATATGGATAACAGGGATTTCTTTTTTCCCTCCAAAGTTAGCTTTGGATTTTGAAGGTTTCAGTGAATATTTCTATTTTAAAAAAACTCCAAGCAAGTCCTGAATGATCAGCTATTTAAAATATTTAACATAGCTTTTATATATACTCAGTACTGCCACACAGGGGCATGAAATCTCACTACAGCTTTAAACTGTTGAATAGGGCTGATGTGAACTTTCACAGAGTTGCCAGATTTTACTACAGAGATTATTACATTTCTGGTGAAATAAAAGATATAGGTCCTGGTCGTGCACTTCTTACTCCTGGAATGGTCCCATTGACTAGAGAAGGAAAAGGATGAGTGAAAACACTCTGAATGTGATTACCACTAAATGAAGCTAAACAGTGATTACTTACACTGTAAAAAATCTTTGGTTTATGAGCCATGCTTTACCATCCAATGGCCTGATCCTGTTCCATTGTTGTGAAGTGGAAATGTTGCCTTTAGTTCAGTGGTAACAGGATTAGATCACGAGGTACAAGGTGTGAACCTGATGCTTCTTCATGTTAGAAGTTACAGTCATCTCTTATTTGAGTCAGATACAGTTTCATTTCAGTGTCCAGTGAAGTGATTCCTTTATCTAGAGACAGATCTCACAACCACTATTTATGTAAGTAGTCCCCCTAAAGCCTAGCTGACACCTCACATAAATAAGAACTATCAGGGTAACTAAAATATGTGAGATTGGTTACATAGGGTCAGGTCCAAATCCTGCCATCGACAGCTGTGTGAAGGGGTGTATAAACCACACACAGTAGCAGCTGCAAAAGGGTTAATAGATAGAGCAATTAGCTCACTACCTGCAACTAAATGGCTGTCTGATGATTGCTGGAATAAAAGGTAATAGCTGAGGTAGGGAAAGATGGCTGGGAGTTACTTTGAAGAAACTCCCCAGCAACTGACTGGGAGAAACCCACCCAAGGAGCCAGACTTCCAGGGGGAGAGAACCAGAGAGTACAGCTCAGTGAACAAAGGGTATGTCTACTCTGTAATTAAGTGTAAGTCTGCACTGCAGTGTCAGCCATGTCGGGCTCAGAGGGCATGGGCTGCAGGGCTGTTTAATTGCAGTGTAGAAGTCTGGGCTTGGACTGGAGCCTGGCCTTTAGGATCCTCTTCCATCATGGGTTCCCAGAACGTGGGCTCCAGCTTGAGTCCAGAAGTCTACGCTGCTGTTTTATAGCCCATCAGCCTTAGCCCCACAAGCCCAAATCAGCTGACATGGGCCATCTGCAAGTGTTTATTTGCAGTATAGACAAACCCAAAGCCTTCAAGCAGGCAAGAGGTAGGAGGAGCCTACGGATCTTAAGAAGCAGCTGCCTAAAGACAAGGTCCCTGGGCTGGAACCTGAAGGGCCTGGGATCTTGTTGCAACTTCCACAGGAGTGGAGGTGCATGTTCCTGAGCACTACGGGGCAAGAACTATCAAGCTTTGGGTTGGAGCTGAAGACCTAAGCTAAGCATGGGTGCTGGAACTACGGGTGCTGTGTTGCCACACCTCCAGCCTGAAGTGGTTTCCATTATATATAGGGTTTACAGTTTGGTTCAATGGCTCTCAGCCCCTTCCCCGCCCCACACACACTATACCAATTGTTCTAGCACCCCTGAACCTAAGGACATTTGATTCTGTTGGAACTTCTTTAGGTACCCCTGAAGGGGAAAGATGATAAGCGACCCAATGGTAGAGATGAGTCTGAAGAAGCCGTAGACTACTGTGGGCCTGTGGAGACCAAATACTGGCAGGGGGTGACTGACACAGCAGTAGTACATTGGGTTTGGCACCAAGAGGGAGCTCTGGCCAGTGAGTGACCCCACCATGGGAGATTCTTTATAGGTGAAAAATCTCTATAGTTGAAAAATCAATTCCCATCTGAAGTCAGTGGAAAAGTTCCCTCTAAAAATGTATAGGAGTAGGACAGAGCTGTTTGATTGTAAAGAACATTTCCTTCTAAATATTAACTGATCAGTATTTCACTTTGGTTAATAATAATCAGATTCAAATTATTTTCTCTCTTTTTTCTTTAAGCAGACCATTGGCACTAATACATTTTGCAAAAATTGGTTCTAATTTTCTGTTTTCTCCATTATGTGTAGATGTTGAGGTGTTTTTTTAGCCTTTTGAAGAGTGAGGAATTTGCAGAAACTCTGAGAATATTTATCTTCACCTTTTATTTCTGATGAGAAATAACAGTTATAATTTTGGGGGGCGGATGGGGGAGTAGGGGGATTGTACTAGAGAAGCTGCCATGTATTACTTATAGCTTTAATAATTTTATAATATAGTCTTATACAATTTCTCAAATACGGTATTGTATTATAATATAAATACAATTCTTCTAGGTTTTATATGAACCATAATAGAGAAGGTTTGCCACATTCTGAACTTATTGATCTAGCTGGCTAGAGAGAAGAACAAATCACATGTCCTATCTGTGCTTCCTGCTTTCTTCATGATAGCCTAAACCTTTGCATGGTATCTTTATCTAAGAGTTTGTAAATAAAATATACGATGTTTATTACATCCTGTTATTTACTTTTATCACAGTATATATGAAATAACCTTTAGACTGGGAAACACCATCTGCATCCTAGCAAATTTGAATCAGTGCAAATCACTAAGGAAGACAGTAAACAGAATGTATGTATTTATTTTAGTGCTTTTGTGCTTGCTTTTTAGAAATGGTCAAATATTGGAAAACATTATTTTTACAAATATTAGTCTGAATTCCCAGTGGCTCTTCAGTTCACTCACTTTATGGCACTTATTTATCATTCATAAATATTCATGCAGCCTGTTTCAACTGTTTTTCATAATACTGGTTGTAAACAATTCTGTCATCCAATCAGAAAGTAGAAATCATACCTTGTGACTTCTGTGACCAATCATGAAGACTGAAAAAATAAGCATTTGTATGAATAATTGAGTAATAATAGTAAATATTAAAAGAACAAACAATTTTGGAAGAGATATAAACCTTGCTTTAGGGCATAAACTAACCTTTACCTATTGGGGATTAGAAGAATCTTTCTGTTGAGGCAGGATATCCCATAACTACCTACTGAAGTGTTTCTGAAATCTTCTTCCTATGATGCATCAGGGGCTTGTCACAGACAGTGCCGATATACTAGAATAAACGTTCTGGTCCAGTACAATCATTTGTTTGTTAACATGTGCCAGTCACTCACTATGAATAGCAAATATTCAAGGTGAACAGTTTAAAGTCAATCAATAAATCATCCGGATTAATGCCCAAAAATATATCTGTGAGGGACATTTTTGCATCAGTTCTTTCAATAATCTCACACACAACTAAGTATACTCCTCAGCTTTCTTAATATCTCATATTTCACCCATGCATCCTAGAGTCCCCAAATGCAAGACCAAGTCCCATTTATTTTTCACTGTCCCCATCAGTGTAAGGAAGGTGTTTAGTATCTCATATGCTTGTCCATGCTCACAGGATTCCCTTGAACTGGACTACCATAAACAGTTCTCAGTCTGCTGCAGTGATTCTGCAGCCAACATTTTAAAAAGGGAGGGACTCCCATACAGATGTCTTCCTTTGACAGCGATTACAAACCAAATGCTCAGATGTGTGTGGGCATGCCTGTCAGAAAAAAAATCACAAGGGACTGTGAAATCTTTTTTTTTTAACATTTGAACAAAAACTGCTCATACCTGTAATGAAAGTAGAAAGGAAAATCATTGGTTAAAAATGTATATCAAATGCACTTTGCTGAAATGTTTGTGTTTGAAAAAACATGAGGGCCAGATTCTTAGCTAGTATACTTGGGCATAGCATCCCAGCTGGTGCAAATCAGCACATCTCCAAACACTTCAGATGAAGTTGCCGTTCATCAGTGGAGCGATGCCAATTCACACCAGCTAAAGATCTGAACCACTGAGTATATTGACAACAATGTTGAACTAAACAATTTCTAGTGATCTGGACTGAGTGAGGGAATTGGGAATATCCTTCCTGAAAAATGTGTGTCCACTTCTCCTACAAACAACTTCCATTTTCTTTCATGCCATGCTGTGTGCATGGGACACTCTCACTGAACTATTCAATAAAGCTACTTCCATATCCTTCAGATTCCTCTTGAAGACCCATTCTTACCATGATGCCTACAGTGAATTGCCAACTGATGGAAGGTGATCAGTAGGGAATAGTAATATCAATATTATTTTATATTGATATCATAATATAAGAAACAAAAAACTGATGTCCTGAAACCACAGAATTGCAAAGATAGGTGGTATATGTAGCCATATGTATCTATTATTGCAATACTTCTCTATCTCTCCCATAGCTTCCATTGTCTTGTTAAATCCACTTATTGCACTTGGCTTAAATTAGCTTGAAAGATCTTTGGAACAGAGGTTGTTTTTTCTTACGTAAGTGTTTCATGCTCCTGCGAACTCCTGACTGGGGTTTCTCAGCTCTGTTGTAATACTGGTACAAATTCCTTGGAGTAGCAGTATATAAGAGCTAGGATTATCATTGTTTATTATTACTGTAGTAGTTTTAAAATAAAATACCTACTGGGGAGGGGGATTTTATCCATTTAAAGGCAAAAAAAAGACTTTTGAGGAGAGTTTTTATAAGCCCCAGGATACTGTCCCTGGCAGAGATGATTTGGCAGTATCCAGGGAAGGGGATCCTAATCTGTCCTTCATTTAGGTTGCAGAATTCTAACAAGAACCCATGCACCTTCTCTAACGTATCATGGGGTTGTGTAACTTAAAGACAATATGCCAAATAAGCATATGTTTGAATTACCTAAAAACTTACACAGAGGCTGAGAGCAGCATGTGATGAAATGCAGTCCTCATGGGTATTTGTTCAGTATTAGCTGCTCTGTCAGGTTTTTAAGCTGCTGATGTTTGACAGATGTGACACTAACTGCACAAGTCCAGCACATAAGTTGTAGCATCTGGGCAGTATTCGAGAGAAAGAGAGTGCTCTTATATTACTGGATACTTGGCAGGCTTAGGCTGTAAAAATGAAATTGTTCAGTTAATCCTCTGAGACACAGAGCTGTCTACCAGCAATGGAGATGATAAGGATTTGGGTCCTTATCAGACTCAGGCAGGATTATTTCTCCTAATTTTAACATCAGTCACTTCTTAGTTAGCACTTTTTTAACTGAATGGTTTCACAATTCAGCCTGAGCATGATTAACTCTTTTTCTGCAAATAATTGGGATTTTTTCTATAAAGCAAGACCCCAAAGACCTCAGACTTGGAGTTATCTCCTGTGCAGGATGAAGCATAGCCACTGTAGTGCTCCTATTTAAACTCAACTGCAGAATACATCAAAGAAAGGAAATTAGTTATACTTCAGTTCTAGCAGCCTGCCAGAGCGGGTCCTGTATGTTAGAGACTATGTGCGGGGGCAATGGAGGGGAGCACTCATTCCCTCACATTACAGGATCTCTTCTTGCCACAGTTCCCCACCCCACCATTTCTTCCTTCTCACAATCTTTTATGCCTTCCTCATCCCAGTTCCTTTGCCTTTCTTCCTATTCCTGGTGGAAAAAGTCCTCCAGAATTTACTAGGAATGAAACCAAAAATATATTGCAGCATGATGGTGTTGCCAGTCGTGACGTTTATGGTGAATTTTGTGATATTGTGTGAATCTTCAAGCCCCAGTAGCTCAGTTCAGATGATTACATGAAAATCTCAACTTTCTTTAAAAAACAAAGCCTCTAGCCATGCTAGTTTCACAGAAAAGCTGGGACATGTGAAGCAAGTGCTCTCTAAGGACTCAGAAACCAAAAGGTAAATAAAGAGAACACCAAAATTATTATTGTATGAAAGTCTCTTACTTTTAAAACCAATATCTAGATTTTTGGAGACCTAACTTACGATTTTTTAATGTCTGAAGTTTCTAATATTGTCACGATGAACTTTCTATAGGGTTTTTGAAAAAAACAAAACAAAACTGGATTTTTATACCAAGGATGATGTTATCCACTATTACATTTTATACGATGGTTTTTAAAAAGAACATATTCTTTATTAAATTCTATGGACATACTCCATGAAGACCTTCTCAAAGGCTTCACTGCTTTCTCCTTGGGGCTATACTGCTCCCCTCCCCCACTGGGAGAGTTGCTGCAACTGGTCTAATCCCTACATTCCTGGCCCTGAATAGTGAGAAACAACAGCTGGGAGTGGAAGGATGTAGAAGGAGGCAGCTACTGATGCTGCTACTTGACAGTAGGGAGAAGATGCTGCAGTAGGCAGATGGGTGCTGCTACCAGAACTGAATTTCCATTGTTCACCAGTCTTTCATAAAGGTACCATCTATGACCTCACTGTTTGCACATCTCTGTAAAGCAAATAATGGGAAACAAGTGAAGTTTTTAAGATTTGAAGTTGCTTTTGGAGATGAGAGGGTACAGTGGAAAACGAAAGAGTGTAGAGATGAGCAATGGAAATGATCCAAGGTGTGGAATAATTTCAATTTGAGGAGACAGTGAAGAGATTAGGACTCCTAGACACAAGGCAAATAAGTATGATAAAGATGTCATAATAATGTATGGGGTAGAGGAGGTAAATCAAATGCTCCTAAATACCCTTCCTCTTGATACAAAAACATGGGGTAACCCAATGACCTCAAAAGACAACACATTTAAAGCTGATGAAAAATAAATACTTTTTTAACCTAATGCATAATTGCCTATGGAATTCCAGGACTGCTGGGTGATAGAGATTTGTGGGGTTAGATGCTGTTAGGACTTTAGGGATGAAGAGCAGCTATGCAATAGTCCCCTGCCTGCTTCCCTCCTTTGCTGCCAGAGAGGCACATTCAGACACTTAAAATACTTTAAAGTTATTTGTTGTTTGATGGTTACTGTTCTAAATTATTCATCCTTGCCCCTGATTTACTGTGGGAGGGGGATGTGTATTTGGGAGCAGGGAATTAGGGACATGGGGGATAAGACTTAGGACATTACTGCAGTGGATCAGTAAGAGGAAATTTGAGGGTTGGGGAAAGAGGAAGATAAGCTTTGCATAAAAAATGATAAGACTTATCCAGATGTGATCCTCAATCCCTTTGCCTGCTTGTTCCTCCCCTTTCCACTATACCTTGTGTGTTGTGTATTTAGTCTATCTGAGATTAGGAAGAAAGTTCTCTGTTGGCAAATTTTTTCATAATTAGTAACGATCATCCCCCTCATGTACTATTTCTCAGGTACTGGACACTGTCAGAGACTGGACTAGATAAATCAGTGATCTTGTAACTCATTTGTAAGTGTACGTTACAGACTCCCTCTGTCTCAGTCCACAGAGAATCTGAATTGTTAGAAAGCATTGGGTCAAGCTGTAACAGCTCATGTTTTTAGCTGTGGGGATCCTTTGTTCAATCCAGGGTGAGGTGAACAAGAGGGTCATCCTGGAATGGCAGTTCCTGTGATTCAATCTTATGCCAAAAACCAAGAACTAGAGTGCATCCTGCATTGAACATTGAGGCACAAACTACCCAGTATAGTTCTATGAGGAGTTGAATGACCTACAAATGTCCATCCAGATGCTGACATTTAAGTCACATAGGACAATAAGCCTTAGCAATCCAGTATCTGACTGGATGACAACTTGTTGAGGTCAACCCAAAGTTTCATGGGGCTTTGTTGAAGATGACAACTTAGTAAATATTATGGTAGATGCCTTATTTGATATTTTATGTAAAGTCTTACAGTTAGTATTCACTCCTTAGGCAGAACTTCTACTGATGACTAAATATTAATTTATTCTTAGAATCAGATTGTGACTTTTAAGCCAGAAAGATATAAGAGTATAGTAAATGCCAATTGTGGCTCACAGAATCATTCTGCCTGCAAAGAAGTTAAAGTCAATAAGAATTGATCAAAGTAAACGATGAGGAATTGGACCTTCTGAGAGGTGGGGGGGGGGAGGAATAGCATCTCACTGAGTTAAGGATCTTGAAATTATCAAGATGCACTTATTCACACTCTAATACTAGTGAAATTGCCCTCCCCCGTCCAAGATTATAAAAACTGTACTGGATTATATAACAATCTGGAATTCCTTAAAAATCTAGATTATTTTCTGTATAACTGCCTGTAAATAAGAGCTAAATTCCGTTCTGAGTCATTTGCCCTGGTGGTATAACTCAATAAAGTGAAGAGAATTACTCTCAATTTAAATCAGAGTAAGTCAGAATTGAAAACTGATACTAATGAAGACTTCAAGTGACAAAATATAAATCTCATCTATTGAGTATCTTTCTAAGGAAATCTACATTTATGTCTTTTTTTTTTGTTGAAATTACTTATTCATTTTCTTCAAAAGTGATTTATTATGGCCTAACCCAAATCCTAATCCTTGCTGTAACATGCTTTCATGTACTGAGATTTTGCTGTATTATTCTAAACAATTTACCATCCAGTTTCAAATTCAAATATGGATACAGGCTATTGGAATTTGAAACATTACTCAGAAGAGTCAACCAAACTTTCCTTACTGCCTTATATTACAAAGCATAATGTTGTAATATATATTTTAATATTTTTAATATATTTTAATATATTAGGAAAATAAATACTGTAGACTTTTTTAACAAAATATACAATATGCTACCATGTATCTGAAAACAGTGCTTGTTTTCCCACAACATTTAAGGTGAGAGGCCATTAACTGATGATTGGTTGATTGATTGACTAGAAAAGCATTTTTTATGACTGTTGATTTAAAAAAAACCCTGACATTATTGAGAAGGTTTGAATAATATATTCATCTTTAAATTGAGAAGAAATGCTGAGAAATTAGCTAGGCAAATATAAGCCAATTCATTTGGAAGAAAGATGTGGATGACTATGAGTGTTTGGATCACCATCACCAAATAAAATGAATACTCGAAGTGTTGTTAAAAACAAAACAAAAATAGTAAACTGATCACAGCTAAGCAGTGATATACTGCATTTCATCATCATAATTGGGGAAGAAGAAGCATTAAAGGATGATTAATCTACTTTGGAAACCAAATGCTTCTTGCTTAGAAACATTTTTTTATTGGATGTTTTATGTTTTAGCCATTAATTGTTCATTACAGTAAATTAGACACCTAGATGTTTATCCTAGTAATATGTAATGTCAAAAACAAAACCACCCTTTCCCTTAATTGTTAAAATGCTGTAATTTGTCTCTACATATTCTCAATATGGCCTAATTAAAACAATCTTTATTTTTGTTTGAAAGTTCACAAAAATTTGTGACAGATGAATTGCATAGGAATTACAATGTGTTTGGAGTCCACATTCCAAGTTAGTCTGCTCTGACAGCCCCACCTATCCTAATACAAATAAAAAATAAAACAAAATTTCTTGAGTCAGATTCTACTAGCCATCATGCAGTGCCTGATCAAAAGTCCATTGAAATTAATGGGAAAACTTCTCTTTTTTTTTTTTTAAAAAAGGAGATATACCTTTCTCCTAGAACTGGAAGAGACCTTGAGGTCGTCAATGCCAGTCCCCTGCCTTCACTAGCAAGACCAAGTATTGTTTTGCACCTTAGATCCCCAAGTGCCCCTCTGAAGGATTGAAGTCATAACCCTGGGGTTAACAGGCTAATATTTAAACCACTGAGCTATCAATTGATTTTAATGGGTATTGGATCCAGGCTAAAGTGCACAAGCAGAGGCGAGGCTGCAGTGAGTTTGTCACTATGCATGTGCTCTTGAGCAACAGGCAAACAGAATCTTGATGCTTGCAGTCACTCATAGCAGTCTCTAGGTGACTGTTAATGCCTACAGCAAACTAGTCACCTCAAAGAGGCCAGGGTGTTGACCCCCTTATGAGGTATAACTACAGCTGACTGCTCTTTGCAAGCAGAATGGGAACCTATATAGATTCTAGTTACTTCCCCACTCCCACTTGAATGGATGTGGCTTTAAAAAACACTTTGCCATTTAAATTATTTCATAGTCTAGTAAATATATAGTACTATTGGACAGGATTAATCCAAATCTGTTTGGAAATGTACTTTTTTATTACTATTTTTCTGTTTAAACACACACTTTTAACATATGAACTGCCATAATGGGTCAGACCAATGGTCCATCTAGTCCATCATCCTGTCTATGATAGTAGCCAGTACCAGAGCTTTAAGAGGATTGTACAGAGCAGTGAAGCTGGAGAGACTGAACCTGTCTTCCTCTCCTGGTGTCTGGCAATCAGTGGTTTAGGGTTGCGCCAGCATGTGGTTGCATCCCTGACCATCTTGGCTAATAGCCATTGATGGACCTATCCTCTATAAACTTATCTAGTTCTTTTTTAACCCACCTATACTTATACTTTTGGCTTTCACAACATCCCATGGCAATGAGTTCCATAGATTAATTGTGCACTGTGTGAAAAAGTGCTTCCTCTTTAATCCTGCTGCCTATTAATTTCATCATGTGGCCCCTGGTTTTTGTATTGTGGGAAAGGGTAAATAATACTTCTCTATTCACATTCACTTTTTCCATTCATGATTTCACAGACATCTAACATTCTCTTCCCCTCCTTATCTGTTTTTGGCTTGTTTTAGTTCCTGGTAAAGGAAGATCCTCTTCCTCCATCCCAGTCTTAGGTCCAAATTCAGAAAAACACTTAAACACATGCTTACCTTCTCTGATAGTATTTCTGAATAGAGAAGGAATTACACACATACTCAAACTCTCAAGGTTTAAGTGCTTAAGTACAGGGCCAGCTCTAGCAATTTTACCGCCCCAAGCACAGCAGCACACCGCCGGGGGCGCTCTGCCGCTTGCAAGTCCCGCAGCTCCGGTGGACTTCCCGCAGGCTTCCCTGCGGGGGGTCCGGTGGTCCCGCAGCTCCGGTGGACATCCTGCAGGCGTGCCTGCGGATGCTCCACCGGAGCCACAGGGCCAGCGGACCCTCCGCAGGGAAGCCTGCGGGAGGTCCACAGGAGCCGCATGCCACCCTCCCGGCAACCAGCAGAGCGCCCCCTGCAGCGTGCTGCCCCAAGCACGTGCTTGGCGCGCTGTGGCCTGGAGCCAGCCCTGCTTCAGTAGCTATTTACAGTAGCTTAAGTGTTTTTTTGTACAGAGGCCTTAAAAGGTATGTTTACACTGGAATAAAACATCTGTGCCATGGTCAATTGACTCAGTCTTGCGAGGCTGTAAAATTGCTGTGTAGGCATTTAGGCTCAGGCTGGAACCTGAGCTCTGAGACCTCACAAGAGGAAAGGATCCCAGATAGAGTGACCAGATGTCCCAATAAAATCAGGCCTGTCCTAATATTCAGGCATTTGTCCCGCATCCCGACTGATGTTAGGTTGGGACGCAATTTGGCCTGATGTTAGGTTGGGAAGCTATTTGGCCTTTTTTTTTTTTTTTTTTTTTTTTGCTCTACAGCAACCCCCCGCCCCATGCGTCCCAATATTTTCTTCCTCTCATCTGGTACCCTAATCCCAGACCCCAGGCTCCAGTGAGAGCCCAAATGCCTACACAACAATTTTACAAACCTGGAGACTGAGCCAGCTACAGGTACTTGCTTAATTGTTGTGTAGACATACTCACAGAGACCTCCCATATGCTCCAGAATCTTCCCTCTTTGGGATGGAAGCAGCTCAATTCTCTTTTCTCACAGGAATTTGTAGAAGGATTCTTTATTTCTCTTCCATAGGCAGGATGGATGATTTCTGATTCTCTTTCTCTTACCTCTGAGGAGTTAAGCAATGTTTTCTCTTTCCTCACAGACGGAAAATCTCTTTTCTCTTCCCTACCCCTATGCAGGGGTTTTCTCTCTCAAGCCCTCTCCTGCAGACATGCGTTCACCCTACTAGGGGCACGTGCTCCTCTCACCACATTAAGGGTATGTCTACACACAGCAATTAAACACCCATGGCTGGCCTATATCAGCTGACTCACGCTTGAGGGGATCAAGATATGGGGATATAAAATAGAGGTGCAGACATTTGGGCTGTCACTGGAGCTCGGGCTCTGGGATCCTCCCCCATCTCAGGCAAGTCACTTCACTTCTCTGTTTCCTCTACACATGCTGCCTGCCTTGTTGGGTTAGGTTGCAATATCTTCAGGGCAGGGACTGTGTTTGTGCAATACTTAGCGCCATGAGGCTGTGATCTAATTTGAGGTCACTGTGTGCTACTATAATAAAAATGTAATACTACTTCTTGTCCATTTCTAGGAAAAAGCAGAGAGAAGTAAAATCTTTACTGACATTATAGCTCTATTAGAAATTCAGATATGGTGTGCTTTTAATGAGTCTCAATGCATGTTTGACCGCTTCTAAAATGAAATGCCACTAAATTATTAAAACATAAATAATCTTCAGTGCAATTTAACTGGCAAGTGAAACTGCAGCTAAAGTTGTTGTTGCAGCTCTGTAGCCATGTGACAATACTTTGATAAATAGACTAGTATTCTGAATGAACCTTTTCTATTTTCAGTGTTTTCTGAGGTTGAACATCAATAAATCACGAGGAAGATCTGCTTTACATTCACTTCAGTGTTGGGAATCATTATAAATGGTAAATACTTCTGGTTTCTGCTTCATTCTTTTTCAGTTTTGTTGCATATTACTTTAGATAGTTTCACAGTGCAGCAGTTCTTACTTAAATGTGTCCGCCATAAAAATATAAATCAACAACAATGGAAAATCTTACATTTAAACAAGTGCAGCTTGTATAGCATTAATCAATGTTAGAGGTGTTGTATGCTTATGAGTCTAAAGTGGGAGAAAGCATAGGCATGTGGTTAAATAAGAGCACTTGGAGTCATGAGATCTAGGGTGAAATCCTCCAGTGAGGTCAGCAGGAATCTTGTGGTCAGGATTTCACTCCTGCATTCTAATCCTCGTGCTTCCATTGACTTGTTTTGTGACTGTGGGCAAGTTTCTTAACTTCTCTGTACCTCTGCAAAACCAGGATAATTATACTCCTGTTCCTCATAATGATGTGCTGAAGCTTAATTCATTAATGTTTGTAAAGCGATTAGAAATCCTTTTTTTGGAAGGCACTGTATAATGCCAAAATATTATTTATGATTTGGTTGGGGGAGGATTAGCTAATTTCAATAATAATTTAAACATCTGAAATGTAATACTTACAGCATAGTAGTCATTACAAAATTTAAGGGTAAGTTATTAAACTGGGAAGGATTTGGCCAAAGTATTCCAGTCCTGAGCCTTTGATGTGAATAGATATTGTATCACTGAATTTCATTGAGATCAGCCCCTTAATCAGCAATAATTTACAAATGGACCGAGAAAATCATATTCAGTTATGATTCCAAATTGGGTTAAGGAAGGCTATTGGTATAGGTTTCTGGCCAAATTGGAATGGTCTGGATTTACATTCAGTGATGCTGAAATCTGGTGAAATGGTGTAAATGGAAAATCAGCAGTCCTTGCAAGAGTTCAGCTATCTTTGACCAAAATTTCATAAGAGCAACTCTCCTTAAAAGATGTCATCATTGTCAGGACTGTGATTAGAACGGATCCCATCCCAAAAATGTATGAGCAGGTTTGACTTTAGATACTCAGATTTTGAATCCTCTCAAAATCTGAAGGGGTTTCATATTCAAGGGTGCAGCTTTGGCTCCTCTAAACTAATGATCACACATATTTGGTATCAGTTGTGGTAAGACAGGACTTAAAAGGTTTTTAAGGTACGGATACTGCATGCATGTGAAATCCATACAGGGAGAAATTGGTGCCCCACTGAACTTTGTAGAAGGATTTCTTAAAATTAGGAAATGGCCAAACCATTGCAAACTCTAGTTTTCTTTCAATATTAGTATGTTTCATGTGTCTTCATCCCATTGAATAACTGATTTAGATTCTTCATTCCAAGATGTAAAATAATCTTAAATTAAAAAAAAAACAAAACAATAACTAAAAACCCACTACCAGCAGGGTCTCATAAACAAAAAACATTTTAAGGCAGCCCTCATCTGTTTGCAAAGTAAGACTTGCACCTCTCAGAGGAATCTAGATTTGCATTCTGGGCTCAAATATTTGATTTCAAATTGGTATGACTGTTGGTTTTTTATGGATTAACTTCAGCGTTTAGGTTGAGATTATGACTGGCCCTTGTATGGGTGATGCAGCAGGCAAGAAGCCTGCATCCTCCTTGCTCATCCTGTGAAAGGGTGAGCATAACACTCTTTGTGATCTGGGATTGCTTGGTCCCTCTGGGGAGCAAATAGTGGGAAGATATGGGGCCATTGCTCTGCCTCTTTTCCACTGGTCTGCAAAGCAGGGCCTGGGCACCAGAAATCGTAATTTACAGCACCCTAATTGTTCAGGGATGAACAATGACTGTAGAGATTGTCTCCTAAGGCACAATCTCTCCAGGAACTTCCCTCTCCCAGGCCCTTATGCAAATAGCACACTCTAGCCATTGGGGAGATCTAGCCTTCGATCCGTTTGTATACCCTAACTGACACTAATGGCCAATTGTGTCCAGAAAATAGGTCTGTGTCTATATAATCAAAGTATTCTTCATACTAGAAATGGGCAAAATATATGTAGCAAATAATATATTTAAATTAATTTAGCCTTTTCTCCCCATTCATGAAGTGTCTGAAACTAGACTTAGACTTTGTTTTTTATATCATCCTATGGATTGCTTGCCAACTATTTCCTGTGACTATGGAGCATTTGAATTCCTTAACTTGCTGTAAATCCCATGGCATTATTTCTGCTCCTCTGTTAGATTGCTGAAACTTTAAAAAGCAGGTGTAGATCTGCTTATGCAAGTTACAAAATAGCTGTGTCAGCACTTCTGGCATGAACCATCACAAAAACACATATTTGCCCGGCCTGCTTCAAGAGTGTACAATTTGTTAACCATTTCATATACCTTATGAACTCATTTCTTATTTAAAGAATGGCAACTGTCATGTTTACAACAGCACTTGAAACTAGAATGCATCCTGCAATAGCCAGCTTACTTTTGCTACTCTTTGCTAACATGGAGGGAGGGAAAGAGAGCCTATTTAGGTGTAATTAAAAACCCTTCATTAGCTTGATCCACTGAAATGTGTTTTAGTGGCATTTAATCCTTTTAATTCTATTGTTTTGTGTGTGCAAAGGGTACCTTGTGCATTTTCTACCATCAACTTGCAATTCGTTGCTCTATCTCTGTACAATGTGATATTTGGTTGATTGATGTGTGATGAAATCTTACCTAATCTTTAAAGCAAACTATTGATTGAACAATTACACTTCATTTAAAGTGAAGTGTTATCTGTTCCTTCATTCAGCCCCCCCGTCGTTCCTTTATCTGACATTCTATAGAGTCTAGTTATAACTCTGTTTAGAAGAGCTGACACGTTTAGACTGTAAATCAATTTTCCATTTTCATTGTATTGGAGAAATTGCTCTTCAATAGGATTCTGCTCCCCCAAATGACAGATTCCATGTAGCACTTGCATTTAATTAATCCGCTAGGTTTGCTATTGAAGTATTTGTCAAGGTTATATAGGTGCAGGACTTTGTAGTATTCTTATTGCTGCAAAAGCTATTTCAGTTTCAAATTAATGTTGAACTCTGTCTACTAGAAAATGAACACCTATTAGACTACTTTGTGTGATATCAAAATCATTTCCTGAGCTCAACACCTTATTGTACTTGTACATCCTAGTTGATTTCCTGCCCTTCCCCGCCCCCACACACATTCTAGATTAAGACTATTGGGACTAGTCACCTCCCAGAAGATGGATAGTATTTCTAGTTGTTGTTGTTGTTATCATTTTATGACTTTATGATTTTATATTAATAACTGGAAATTTTAATAAGATAAAGATCCTGCCCTGAAGCACTTACAATCTCTTGAAGTCTTTCTATAAATCACAATTGAATTCCCTTCTCAGTATACAAGTTTCCTAAGCAGTATTAATAATGTCCAGAATATCCCCTGGAAGAATCTGCATCAGTAAAAGGAGAGGAAATAACCTCTAGTTCCTTATTGTTTTATGGAAGGTGCCAAAGAAGTAGAAAGGATCTCCCAAAACCAGATATTTACAGGCAAGGAAAAAAAATCTATTTAGCGTATTATACCTGCTTGAAATCCATTTTGGTGCAGAAGGTTTAACAGCTTGGTCTGACTCTTTGTAAGGCAGTCAATTGCACACTCATTGGCCCCAATTGTGCATTGACAACCATGTGGGCAGACCCCTGCACCCACATGGAGATGAGCAGACTTCAGTGGGGCTCTGAGCATGCATAGGGATTTCCCTGTGCAGCTCCCAATGAAGGGTCAACACCACTGACATTTATTTATTTATTCTTAAACCTCTGTGTCTTACGTTTACCTGGAAATTGTTTTGCACACTTGTTGTAGCATTTTTCTTCAGTGTCTCCTGTTACTAATAACTTGACATTGTTCCCTATCCTACAAGCCTATATATGAACAGGAGAAAAAGTTTTGCTCAAAACTCTCCATGTGCTTCCAATTACTTCGTTTTTAGATCATTATGTTATTTGCAACTGTAAAACTTTGCTTGGATCAGTATGTTATCATCTTTGAAATCTTAAAAATTTTAATTAGGACACTGTGAGTTTCTTCTTTTCCAGTGAGAATAAGTCCAGCTTTCTTAATCTTTCTTCATGACTTAAATCTTTGAAGCTTAGTGTTTGTCTGATTGTGCTATGCTGCATTAATGATGGCATAAAAATCGTGAATAAACATTAAGATGCTTGGATCTGAAAGTTTCAACTTTACCTCATTAATTTCGATGTCCTATAAACTATATATATTTACTACTCAGATTTTTTTAATATTTTCTCTGAGAAGTGTACTAGGCATACCGAGTTAAAATTCTCTGCTGATCTTAAATGAATGGGATGGATGAATCGGTTTGGATAAAATAAGAACAGGACTGAGTCTCCTGTCGGAATTTGAACCAAACTAAATTCAAATCCTTTTGTCAGTTAAAATAATATATTCAACTTCTTTAAAAAAATAATCAAACCCACAATGTTTTGTGTCTCTATATTTCATGATTTCATCTGGGACTGGAAGTACCACCAAATGATTATGGAGAAAGAGGTAATTATGCTGTTATTGTTTTGATCTGATTTTTTGTTTTGTTTTCTTGTCTTTTGTTTTTGTTTTCTACCTCAGCAAAACTCCAATCCTAGAGCCTTAAAATTCAACTTATCCTTACCTGAGATTTCCTCCCCTGCAGAGTGAATTTCACTGAGTAACATTGAGTTCCTGAAAAAATAGGCAGTCCTTTTCTTTAGGACAAATAGGATATTAAGACTATGCAACTATAGTACAGGAAAACACATGAAAAAGTCTGATCCTAGAGTGTCACATCCTGTTTTCTAGAAAAAGGGATTCCATTAATTTTGAGCAAAGCTTGGGAGCAATCTGAAATTCTGATCCTTTTGTCATTTCCCTATCCCTGGTTTGGAGGTCTGTGGTATTTTCATGGGGCAATTTCATTTTTCTTTCTTTTTACAATGAACTTGAAAAGATGGAGCACTTAAGGGAATCTAGAATTGCTTACTTTGAAGTATTAAGGGGTATCTGCCCATCTTGCTTCACTGTTTCTGACTTCATAGCCACTTTCTAAACTGTAGAAATGCAACAAGTTATGTGGCTAATCTGATATAGTTCCATTTTTTAAAAAGTGAAATGCATAACTCTTGTCAGCCACACATACTTTCACTTGGAATATCAGTATGTCTTCTAAGTTCAGTATGGATCTGTTGAGACCATTCCACAAAAGTATAATAGTATTCTTCCAGAAAATATGTCAAAACACAGAAAGCCTAGTGGTAACGGGCGGCTCCAGACACGAGCACGCCAAGTGCGTGCTTGGGGCGGCAAGCCACTGGGGGGATGCTTTGCTGGTCGCCACGCCTTTGGCAGCGTGCCTGTGGAGGGTCCGCTGGTTCCATAGCTTCGGTGGACCTCCCGCAGGCATGCCTGCGGGAGGTCCGCCGAAGCTCCGGGACCAGCGGACCCTCCAAAGGCAGCCTGCTTGCTGTGCTTGGGGCAGCAAAATGCCTAGAGCCTTCCAAGGGGAGTAGTGGGGGCAAAAGACATATCTGGCTTTAAGACTAAGCTTGATAAGTTTATGGAAGGGATGGTATGATGAGAGAGTCTAATTTTGGCAATTAATGTTGGCAATTGATCTTTGATTATCAGCAGGTAAGTATGCCCAGTGGTCTGTGATCGGATGTTATATGGGATGGGATCTGAGTTACTACAGAGACTTCTTTCCTGGGTGCTGGCTGGTGAGTCTTGCTCACATGCTCAGGGTTTAGTTGATCGCCATATTTGGGGTCGGGAAGGAATTTTCCTCCGGGCAGATTGGCAGAGGCCCTGGAGGTTTTTTGCCTTCCTCTGCAGCGTGGGACGTGGGTCACTTGCTGGAGGATTCTCTGCAGCTTGAGGTCTTCAAACCACAATTTGAAGACTTCAGTAACTGAGACATAGATTAGGGGTTTGTTATAGAAGTGGATGAGTAGGATTCTGTGGCTTGCTTTGTGCAGGAGGTCAGACTAGATGATCATAATGGTCCCTTCTGACCTTAAAGTCTATGAGTCTAGAGCCGCCCCTGAGTGGTAAGACAGGCCAGGGGGACTGGATCCATAAAAGAGGTGGAAGTGCCCAATAAACACACTTGAAGCATTCTCCAACTGCAAAGAGAAAGCATAAACAAATTCTTGGAGCAAGGTAGGGCTGACCTTTACCTATACTACCTCACAGTCACATAAAACCAATTTTTAGTGAACTCAGGTATTGGAAATAGGATAAAGCTTTGAAATTATTTCAATGAATTAATGTGCAAATTGGAATGCCAATTACAGAGTGAATCTGCCTCAGAGTTAACTCAGTCTGAGGGTAAAAAAAATGAATTAACTATAATAATAGGACTTCACTGTATTGCTGGTGCTAGAAGGGCAGGATATTATGCATAGTACTAATTTCTATGTACATTCTTTAATTTCTAAAGGTGCATAGAATATCTGCAAGGGATTATAGCAAAAAATAATTTCTTCTGCTGCTGTGCCTTTCATTCAGGATATTTTAAAAACATTAATGAATTTAGCTTTGCAATACTCCATGGTGGGAGCGGCAGCGAAAAAGTATTTTTCTCCAAATATTACAGATCAGTAAGCTACTAAGAGAGAAATGTAGGGCAAAGAACACCTATGAACTGATAATTCTCCTGGGAACCTGTGATGGGAAATTCACCCTTCACTAGCCCTGGAGGGGTTAATATAGGTAAGAGAGGCCAATTAGCCATAGGCTGCATGTGGAGGGAGTTAGGATGCTATGAGGTTTAATTGGGAATGAAGCTCACTTGGGCAAAAAACGGTGAGGCTTTTATAAAGCCAAGGAGCTGGCAATAAAGAAGAGAGGTTGTAGTGAGCAAATGTGCAGTCAGACTTCCTGATAAAAGAATGGGGGAAAGAGCCTTTAATAGGAGTGTAGGAAGCAGTCCAGGATAGCTGCAGTATGGGCTGAGAACATAGACCTGAACTTCTGGATTGGAACTTGGTGTAGAGGGTGGGCCTGGGTTCCCTTACAAGCCACTGTGGGAGTGGCACAGTTGGCAAGGTGGATAGGGAGCCTGCCTTAGACTATGTGAAGAGAGAGTCTAGTGATACTCCAGAAGGGAGGATGATTGGAGGGTAAGCCATGAATGAGAGGTGCTGCAGCTCCTGAGCAGTGAGAAAGGGGCTATAGAGTGAGTTATTGAGGCAATGGGCTGAGTGACCACCAGATGGGGAATGGACAGTGGCAAGCTAATGCCCCAGATGAGGCACCACCAAATGGTGAGTAGCATGTGCTCATTACAGGACTCATCCCAGAACAGAAGAAATGTGGATTTTCTTTTGTTTAGGTTCCTCTCTTTCCCTGTGGTGTTTCCATCCATGGAGAAGTTGTGAGCAAATTATGGAGTCATGCCAAATTTTAGCATGACTGTGCCCATGTCTGCAAGGATTAGGGGTGGCAAGGAAGATGGAGGAGACCAAGAAAAAACAGCAAGTGAGGCCTTTAGCCGTGTGATGGGGGATTACAAGGGAGGCTATTGTGAGTGAGGGAGTCAATAGCTTGTACACTGAATAGGAACAGGGTGGAGGAGACAGTATGAAAATCTGAGCAGACCTAGCACTGTGGATTCAGGAATGTAGTCAGCGCAAAGCTGAACCGCAATCCAACTGTGAAAAGTGGTAGTGCAGGGATAGGGGAGTCTGTGAGGCTAGAAGCCATTTTGTGAAGTAGAGCTTCAGCATGTTACAGAAAATGAATACACTGTGCTCTCTCCCAGAGACATTTTTCTTTTATTGTTTCCCTTAATCCAAAGTAAAAATTATTCAGACTGAAAATATGACTATTTTTACCCAAAAAAAATAGTAACAGTGGGGTGTGACTAGTATCCCTCATTCCAGGAAAACTCGTCTTAGGACTCAAGCAACATTCAAGTTCGAAGATGATTCATTTAGGTCCTGATTTAAAGCTAATTGAAGTAAATTGAGAGATTCTTGTTGACTTCATTAGGTTTTGGATCCTGTCCTTAATACATAAGTATCCCACAGTGAGTTTCTATGCAGTCAAAAGGGTAGAGCACAATAGTCTCTCATCAAAAATAACCTAAAGCCAGAGAAGTGAGCAATAAAGGTACACTGTTATTTAAAAGTAACGTCTTTAACTTTAGCTATTATTTTGGAATGATTTATGCACACAATGTATGAAAGTAAAGTTAAAATAAAAAATTCCCAGTAATGTAATAAAATGTTAGACTAGACTTCTGATGTGCTCAGAGTAGTTACATTTCAAGTGATTATTTACTGTTTTATTAATATTGATACCCTATATTTATATAACAACTTTTATCCGCAGGGGTCCAAAAGCAGCAGATAACTATAGGTCTGATCCAAAGGTCATGGAAGTCAAAAGACATTTCCACTGACTTCAACTCAGGTCTTAAATACATATAGCTCCACTGAAACGCAGCCATCTCTAGCATGAAGGTGAGGAACCAACTGACATACAACACACTTCACAACACTATGAGGAGGGAAAAGTGTCATGGAATATTTAGAGTCTACCCAAGTCAACAGAAATCTCATTTATAGTGGAAAAAAAACCCAAAACCTAAAATGAGTATCATGATTCCCCCAAATTAAATCTACTATTGGAAAGATGAAGGGATGAGGTGAGCCTGGTAGAATAAGAACATACTCTTTCAATAGATTTTTTTTTTAACTTTAAACACGATGTAAGTCACAGCTCCAGCTGCTAACAGTAGAACAAAAAAAATACAGTAATGAATAGAAAGATGAGCACGGACTGAATTGGCATTAACAGCCTCTCAAGATTGGAAATTCTCATGCCCTTGGGGAACATGTGGAGAAACTTAGGCCCAGATCCTCAAATCAGTTGGAGTTTGGTGCCTAATTAACTTTGAGGATCTGTGCCTTAGACTTATTTTGATTTAGGAAGTTTTTTGGGGAAAATTTTTGGTACATTTCTTTTTAGATGAACGCTGAAATAGAGAACCTAGTCTCTCTTCTTTGTATATACAGTAGGTTAGATGTACAGTACATGGGGCATAACATGTTTGGTTGTTGGCGGGAAGAGAAAGCTGTTAAATTAAAATATGCATCACACCAGGAGTCTTGTAAATGCCAACAATGAATGAAGAGTTAACCCTAGTAATTTCATGACAGAGTAAATGTTAAGAGTTAATTCCAGAGAGAAGAGCCTACATGGCATATAAATGTGTGCATTTCCACAGTGAAAAGCAGTAGTCTAATGGCAGGTATGAAAAACAGGATGTGCTAATTGTTGTCATTTACAAATTAGTACAGTGAACCATTTGGGTTGTGATATGAATCTCATTTATTCATTTTCAGTTCTGGCTTGGGAAACTAGAGGGCTGAGAATTTGACTGTTTTATTTGAATGTGGAATATTTGATAGCACTGGAATATGAGTGAGGCTTCTGAGGAAGTCTCAGTGTCCCTAATGGGATGGGATGGTGTGCTTCTTCCCGTATGCCAACAGAAAGCTGCCAGTGGAATAGCAACAATACTGAAGAATTTGAAGACCCTGAATCCCCAGATTAGAATGTGCCTGATTGTTTGATTAGATTTTGTTAGAATGACCATATTCTGAAAACCATAAAGAACTTGACAAGAGAGACAAATGAGATTGTATTATTATTTATTCAAACCTCAAGTGAGGCAGGCTGACAGCGATCATGTGGGAAGGGGAGGGCAGGAAACTGTTCCCACATATAACTGCCACCGATAAAAGTGGTTTCAAACTACAATTCAATACAATTCAAGCTACAATTCATATGCAAACTTAACACCATCAATTTGGGCATGAATAGGGACTGGCTCACTACAAAAGCAATTTTTCCTCTCTCGGTATTGACACCTCCTCATCAATTATTGGGAGTGGACCACATCCACCCTGACTGAATTGGCCTTCAACACTGCTTTTCCACTTGTAAGGTAACTCCCTTCTCTTAATGTGCCAAAATATATTTATACCTGTATCTGTAATTTTCACTCCTTGCATCTGAAGAAGTGGGTTTTTTTTACCCATGAAAGCTTATGCCCAAATAAATCTGTTAGTCTTTAAGATGCCACCAGACTCCTTGTTGTTTTTGTGGATAGGACTAACATGGCTACCCCTCTGATACTTCAAACTCTTAAATAGCTCACTGATTTAAAAACAAACAATTCTACTGCCACAGTCTATGAATACAGAGCTGGGAGGCATTATATTAATTCAGATGGAACATAGAGGCCAAAGAGTTAAAGGAGTTAACATGACCTTGTCACTGTCCAACACTAAATTTTGTTTAACAAGGTTTGGGGTTTGGTATACAGAGACTTCAGCATGCTAAGTACCATTGTACAAACACCATTTTAAAAAAAAATATATTTTTAGTAAAGATAGAGAAAAGGAGAAAAAAGTTAAAACATTTCAAATGTAAATTATTAAATAAGGCTCTCACAGTAACAACATCCCTTGCTCCCTTTCTCATTATCTGGAGAGGGATTTTTAGAAAGGTGGGGGGAGAACCATGTTTGACAGTCTCTTAGATGGTATTTAAGAAGGAAAGGAGAAGATAGGTTGAAACTGCTGATGCTGTTGTTGTTGAAGTCTGATCCTATATCCTGGAAGATAAAACAAGACAAATGACACAAGAACAGCAAAGAGCAAAAACTCAATTTCTGTCTCTGGTATTGATTTTCACTTGCAGCCTCACATCTGGAGAAGCATAGTCACAGCATGTGGTCTTATCTGCCACTCTGAGAACTGGCACCCTTGTCCAAGCATCTGGCTGTTCAGGGCATGGCTTTTAGTAGCCTCTTTGGTCACAGGCTCAGAGCAGTGTTTCAAAAATATGCAGTCGTGGCTAGCTAAACTAAACCTTCGTAAGACAAATGGAAAAAGGACAGTGACATGAAAGAGAAGAAATAAGATGGGGAAGGAAAGAACACACAAAGGTGTGTGTCTGGGTAGAGGTGACAAATTCTCACATCCCAGGTGGTATTTGGGATTTCACCTATGCCAGTGGAGGTCATTTGGCTTCCTTTCTCTGGCCTGGTCAGGACATTTCCACAATTAGGATGAAGAAGGTCTAGGGTCCTAGAGGTAGTGGGGGTTGAACCCTTGATATTGAAGTCTGCTTCTTCCCCTTCTTTGAGTCAGCCAGTATACCAGTAGCTGTCATTTATTCTATATTTCCCTCAAAGTCTCACCCATCCACGAACCCAAAAAGGGTGTGCTGAGTAGACTTGCTCATCTACTCATTATTTGTCCACCAATTAGTACTAATTTCCAAGACACCAATTTTGGCTCACTGAGTTTTTCTGATTCCACACTTTTCTTGTTTGCCAGGCATGGTTTTAAGACAGTTTTTGAATTATATTAGTAGGACTTTTTCTTTGTATTAATTTAGTTTTTCTGCCTTGCTTCTGCACCTTTTTCCCATTAATATTTCTTGTTATAGGTAATTGTGACATTTTATGAACTTTCGCTTTTTACTGTAGAGCTCACAATTAAAGTAAATTTGTAGACCCAATACAGCAACCAGTTCCACCTAGGATTAGATGTTGGTTCATAGCATTACAATTATAAACCTAACTCTTTCCTTATTTGAAGCACATAGGAAAACAAAAAGGAACTTGGATATATTCTAAGGTTTACAATGTTTATATATAAATTGAGATTTGCAAATTTTAGAGTTGGTTATATGTTAGAAAAATTACAGTTAAACTATTAAGAAAGCTAAGAAATTACAAGGTTTTTTTGGTAGCTAAAACAAAACTCAAAACTGATTTTCTATGTGCGTAAGATTTTTAAAAACAAACCAGCTTTTATTCCTTTTTGGCTGTATGCCCAGAATGGGTAAAGGTAGGGGAGAAAAAATGTTTTCCCTTTTTTATTGCTTATTCTTTCAAAGCTATGCCTTTACACAAACTATGGAAATTCTGTGCATAAGTGGTTAAACTTACTTGGAGAAAAAAAAATAGCTCTCACAACTTTTTTTTTTTAACCCAAGTATGTTGCCTCTTTAAAAAGAAACTACAAGATGTGTTCTCAGACCCACGTTTGCATTCATGAGTCATTTGCATCACCTAAATTCAGTAAAAATTTTCATGCATTTTTAATCTCTGACAAGTTCTCGCCCACCTGTTTCACTACCAACATTGAGAGATCAACCTGGTCATTATGCCAGCTTAGCCCATCATGGGGATTTTAACCTGGAACTTGAGCACGGAACAACAACAAAATCTAGCATTTTGTTAACAAGAAGGTTACCCAGGTCTACTTTAACAACTTAAACTTTAACAAATTAAAGCATTTTAATTTTGCCACTTTTGCTTTTTTAAAAATTAGTACCAATTATAGAAATCACAAACTTTAAAATAAGAGAGAAAACAAAGCATTTGTTAAATTATTAAAAATTATCAGTTGCTATAAAACAGTTGTTAACTCTGTCTTATTAAAACAGGAAGATTAACAGTTTGCTTTGCATGTTTCTAAATTACTTTTTATTATTTGTGTTCCACCCCCCATATCTCCTGTTTAAACGCTGATCTTTTTCTTTTTCAACACATTGATTTGGCAATAGAAATTGTTACACTTAATTCCTTAATTCCTTTTGGCAAATACCTTTTATGCCTTCTTTAAAATTTTCTTTATAAAACTCAACTCTTTTTTGCAACTTTTTTATACCATTTGGAATGTACTCACACTTTCCTTTAACTTATAAATTTTCTTCAATACACTGTTTAACTTTTGCATTGGATCAAGAAATTATTTTTATGCTTTAATTTTTTAATGATCTTACATTAAACCCTTGTTTTTTAAACCAATCTTAAAACAAGTACCAGCTTCTAAGTATGAGCTGAACCCTTTAATCTAATATTTTTGGTATCCCTGAGTAGGCTTAATTTTTTTTAAAAAAGTTCAAGTTCTGTCACCAAAAAGATTCTAAAATTGTTGCTGTGGTATTGACTGTAAAATCATCCATAAAACATAATGGATAAACTTTTATTTTATGCACAAAACTCAAGCTATATAAAAACAAATAAAGACATTTCTTCTTGGTCTATCTTCCTACTGCACATGATAGTGAGTTTCAAAATGCTAAAGGTAAACATGTCAAACACTTTAATTTATGCTTTTGGACCAGTTGATTTACTGTTTTAATTAATTTAACCATTTATTTAAAGATAAAGGATACATGATAAATGGGCAAAACTGCCTATAATAATCAGGCTAATACATTGGCTAAAGTTGTACCAAATAAAGTACCATACAGATTTGCATTATCTAACTAGATTGTAAAATCCCAAGTAAAAGTACTGAACCAAGGTCAGACCGAAAAGGACAAGTTCCATCTGCTAAAAGAGCTGCTGCTTTTACATCTGCAAATGTCAGTCAGTCGGTCAGTCAGTCAAAGCTGGAAGTAATCTTTATTAAAAATACCCCCCCCAAAACATAGTCCAAAACCTTTTAAATAATCCACATGTATGTAAACTTTATCATGTCCAAAATATTGTATAATATTCCATCATAAAAAAAATCTTAAACAAAACCCAAAACTGCAATAATGCTTATTTAAAACCAGACTCAGCATAAAGGGGAAAAAAAGTTGCTGGCCTTTAAAAACAAAGGTAACAAACACCATAAATTGGTGGTTCCAATATCTTATTTTTTAAAAAAAAACCATACTGCAACACAGCCATATTAAGGTAATAGATACAAAAAATCCCAGCCTTAAAGGGCTGCCCATCTTAAACAGATCTACAGGTAAACAAAATTAAACCTCCTCCAACATCTAAACAAAAAACCCTAAAAATATTTACCAAGTGTAGCATGTCTATTCACAAAATGGGTGAAGAGCTTTGTAGGTCCCAGTGACTGCTGTCACTACAGCATTTCTTCTGGTAAATAATGTTTTTACGAGCTGGGAATTATCCCCTGAGGACTGAGTCTGACAGAGGCTCTGATTTCATCCCTAAATTAATTGTTTCAAGTGTACAAACTACTTGGAATTAAAAGGAAGCTGCACATTGCCTATCACCCCAAGTCCTCAGAGTTGGTTAAAAACACCAATAAAACAATTACCACCATGTTGTATAAAAGCCTCCAAAATAATCCAAAACTAGAACATAAAGGTAATTTAAATTTTATGGGCCATATGTTTGACACTGAGCCAGACAACTTGTTACATCCCCTTTAAACTTATAACTAGAAATCCATTGTATTGGTAACACATCTTTTGTTCCGGGATTTAGCAAAAGAGTAATCTGGCCCCTGTCTTAACTTGCAAAGAGTAGATAAAATAATTAAAATGCTTACCAAAAAACCTTTGCCTTTATACAGCAAAATATAAAAAAATGTGCTCAAAAAAGTCATATTAGTATAAGAAAATTAACCCTAACAAAATCAAGTGAAAAAGCAATTTTTTAAAATAGTTCAAATAAAAGGGAAGGGTGGGGAATCCAAAGCTAGCTAAAACAGTCCACTTAAAATGACCAAAACCCAACAACAACCAAAATAAAATAAAATAAAATAAAATTGTAACCTACTGAATTAAAATGATCAAAATTAAATGGGTTCACCTCAATAACAATAAATCTATTTTTAAAAATAAAAACTAAACAGAAAATGCAAAAGCAGACTAAACAATTGTTTTCTCCTCCTCAAGCCACTTCTAATTTTGTAATTCAATACCAATGTTTTCTCTCATCTATATGTGCCAATTCCAAATTACCAGCAGAAATACAAAAAGTGTAATTCCAAAATGGAATCGTAACTTTGTACTAATACAAATACCAAAAAAGCCAATCACTCACCCTAAAGTTCTAATTCAATGGTTTTACATACCAATGAATGGAAAAACTTTCCTAGCAAATATGAAATAAAATGTTAAAATCATTTTTAAAAGTGAAGCTCCTTTATGCCAGTCGGACCACCCTAGACTTCCGAAGTATGTCACTCAGCTAAAAAGTTGTTTTTAAATTCAGGTAGCTTACATGGAAATCAAAAAATAGCGACAATTTTCAAAATGTAATTGTGAAAAAACAAAACAAGCAAACCCAAAACATCATAAATAGTACTGCCACAAAAGTAGCAAACTCCTATTAAATTAAATAATGCCATCAACAAAATAACCCATAAATACTCACACATATAAATAAAATAAATAGAAGCTTAACACACTTAATAAAACAAACTATAACACCAGTATAAACAAATAAAAAGTAATCAAATACAGCTATATTAAGTACCAAGTAAAATAATAATAATAAAAAGTTTGTAAACAAACAGTTATAGCCTGTAGGCTATAAAAAATGTAATGCCAATTTATATACATAGTACAAAGTTAAAAGTTGTGTCTTGTCAGTATGCCATATATTTAAAAAAAAATCTATTCTTTCTAAAAGGTTCATACTGTAAACATGTGGCAGCGTCTTGTGCGTATTTAAATGGTTACCTCAAAAGTAATTGCCCACTGTAAAAATACTAAGAATTTAGTTCCTAATATAAACTTGCATAAGCAAATAAATCCAATACATTAAATAATTCATTTGTTAAAAATTTAGCAAATTTGTTGTGGAGCCTTAGATCTCCAATAATCATTTAAAAATGTTGTGTAAGTTTGGCTAAATGTCTTTTAAAAAGTGTGTGTGTGGCAGGGACCGGGGATAATAACTTTATTCATGTTTAGAAAAATAGCTAGATAGCACCACTCTAAAAAAAGTGCATGAAAATAAAGCAATAGCAAAAAAGTGATATTTTCTGGCCATATACGTTGTGTTTGGTTACGGTCCCAAAATGGTCTGTACTATTTTTTTTAAATAAAAAAGGTTTTTACATCTCCTAGGATCAAACCAATAACAGGCAAAATGCAACTTTTTAATATTATTAAAAAACAAAAGTTACTAATCCATTCTAACTGGCAAACTTTGCTGCGTTCAAAAAATTCCCATGTAGTAACTTTTTTTATAAACTCTAATCAAATTAAATCTGTACATCTTAAAGAGTTATTTTTTTCACTAAAAACGTCTGCAGTTGTTTTCACTGTTCTTTTTTTAAAAAAAAGTAATTTAATGTGCAAGTCAAGATGCAAGCAAACACAGCTAAATGTATTACCACCAGCAATGCCTCCTACAAGTTCAGTGCCTCAAATACCTCCAAGTTTCAAAGCTCTAAGTCAATATTCTCAAAAATCATTGCACTGCGACCCCCTTCTGACAATAAAAATTGCTACATGATCCCGGGAGGGAGGACTGAACCCTATCACCTCAGGTGAGGTTGGGGGCCAAAGCTGAAGCCCAAGTTCTTCATCTGCAGGTGCAAGGGCCTATAGCCTGAGCCCTGCCACACAGGGCTGAAGCCTTTGGGCTTCAACCTCAGGCAGTGGGGCTCAGATTTTAGCCCTGGGCCCTAGTAAGTCTATCACCAGCCCTGGAACCCCATTAAAATAGGGTCGGAACACATTTTGGCGTCTCAACCCACAGTTTGAGAACCACATCTCTAATTCATCCCTGTAGCAGTGGTTTATCCAAGGTACATAGCTTCCCAAAAAATTCAATAACCAAAATACCTGTTTTCTTTTAACCTTTTTCAAAAATGTCTAAATCCTAAATCTAAGTGCCACAAATTGTTTTAAATCTATATACATTAAAACAACTTCTGACACTTCTGACCAGAAGTATCCACCCATAATTGTCAGAAGCATAAATATCCTAGGAAATTAATCTGACCTATTCCTGAAATGCCACTCATCAAACAGGTATGTCACGGTTCCCCCCCCCACTCTGAACTCTGGGCTACAGATGTGGGGACCTGAATGAAAGACCCCCTAAGCTTATATTCTACCATCTTAGGTTAAAACTTATCTAAGGCACTAATTCCTTAGACTGGTATTGCTGCCACCACCAAGTGATTTACACAAAATATTCAGGGAGGGTCACTTGGAATCCCCATCCCTCCCTTTCCTAGGGAGGCTTGAGAATAATATACCAACCAGTTGCGTTAGCAATGTGAGCACAGACCAGACCCTTTGTCTTCAGGACACTGAAATCAATCAGGTTCTTAAAAGAACTTTTTTTAATAAAGAAAAAAATTAAAAGAACCACACCTGCAAAATCAGGATATAAGGTAACTTTTACAAAGAAATAAAAAGATTTAAAACACAGAGGAATCCTCTCTGGGCTCAGCTTCACAGTTACAAAACAGGAATATGTCTGTTACAGCTATCCTCCTATTCCATTTTGTCTCTTACAGCTGTCCCCCATACTCCATTTTGTTTTTGTTCTCCTGTGGCCTCCCCTCCCTGGCTGTTAAGTTGTTTAGCAGGGCCACTGCCCTTCTCAAAGGGAGGGTC
>NC_133770.1:203193407-203237808 GCF_003597395.2 Chelonoidis abingdonii
CGTCGTCCCGCCCGCTCTTCTTCGTAACCTATTAGCATCTACCCACTCTTATGACTCTATAACTTACTAACGTCTGAGCATCAGAATGTCTGTCACTTCATCGATCAGCTTCAACATTCGCTTACAATCATAGTCTTTGGTACACTGCCAAATGCTCAACATGCTATTACGTCGCCTCCTCCTCCTGATTCTGTCCAACAACTTCTCAGATAATCGCTAATCCGGCGTCACGCTGATCTAGCTCGTTAATACTTCTGCTTACTAGCTAGCCAAATGTTCAGAGCATGCATTCCCGGTACAGCTCTTATAACATCACACTCGTGCCCGTCCTCCGTCTACGCTACGGGGCTTACCCTACTCTCATCTTGACCCCAAACGAAGTCGCTATACCCACCCAGTCTCGGACGACCGAGCACCGTGGTAGTATAACACCCACTGTCTGTCGCTCGAAGCCGTATGCCGCCGGTCGATCCCACTACTTATATCTAACCGTCAGTTTCTCACGGCCATGGTTATTTCTCGTCTAGCGCGCTTCCATTCAGAACGTAGGTAGCTAAGGCTGTCCTTAGTACCTCAATTCTATACTGAAACGACTTATAATGATCTATTGCCCGTGCTGCAGATCTACATACAGCATTCCGACAGGCCATCGCACACAGCACGTCTAGCAATCTCTCCCGCTGTCCACCAAATGTCGTGATCTATCACCCAGCCGTAACTTAGCACGCCCCTTCTCGCTCTACTCGAACACCGATAGACCACGCTATGTCACTATAGCTGCGCGAAGCACTCAGCTCAACTCGATGCGATACCCTCTAACTCAGTCGCCCCGTCTCTCCGTCTCTACATGGACTCTCCCCTAATCATTCTACTTAGCGCTCTCACACAAGGCATACCTGCTTGCTCATACACACTTTCTCGCCTCCTTTACGCCGTAAGACCCTCCACCCATTGTCATATATGACATGGATCGGATTCACGTATGCGTCTACTCACCTCATCTAATCAATCGTCTCTATTGACCGCAGCGTGGTCTCTCTCCCGACTACAGCAGTCCTACCTTACAGAAATACCTGCCTATGCACCCATGTATCGCCGCAGCACCACAGCGTACCTCCGTCTGCCCCTCGCTACACCACAGCCACATATGAGCGAGATCCCGGCCTCACACCTCCTCCTCCAGCTGCCCTCCACACATTCCATGTGGCTCCTTCCGTTTATCTGCGTGAGTACGAGTCCTGCTTCACTTATAATCTGGTCTACACCTCATTAACCCAACAACGCTGACATGTTTAGACAACACTGCTAACCATACGACGACGGTTCGTACGTGCCACTCTATCCACAATGCGACCGTAGCGTTGAACCTACCAGTGTTTTAATGCCCTAAGAAGTAGTCGTCCTCCACTCTGCTTACTTCACTTCTTCCGTGCTCATAGTGTTTACTGTAGGAAGAAGGGAGCGTACCGACCACGTAACTATTCACCTCATCCCCATACTCCAAGTCTGTTCTCTTCTTCCCTGGGGCTAGCTCCCCCCGACGTTGAGTGAGCATGTTGCTTAGAGGACATCTATACTCATACAGCACGATCAGTTTGGCTGCCTCTATTCGAGCGGTTCTGCTTTGTGCTGCGCAAAACATCTGTATTTGCCGCACGTGTCTGTCGATATAGCATTAGCGCCAACGTTAACAAACGCCCTCGGTTATCGCGAGACTTCTATCCGCCTCCACAGTCCCGGACAGGCAAGCTTGCTCTTCCCGCTGGCGTGCTCCTGGAGCTTCGCTCATGAGCTCAGTATTCGAGTACTAGTCACCTCGACTATCAGGCATGATCTTCCCGATTGGCATCCGACCCTATTACCCCTCATGAGAATTTACCCTTCACTGGTGTCCTCAGACATGGGCCCGTAACTGTTGTCCCAACGAGGACCTTATCCCTGGTCCACATCAGGCCCGTAAGCGCTCAGGAATTACCTCGACCACTGAATATCGTTATGGGGCCCTGTGAGCATGATGCCAATTGGCTGTGCTTGTTCCCCGTGGTGCTCTCCCATGGGGTATAAATCTGACCACAAGGCACCCTAAAGTGCCTCGACTCCTAATCATTGTGAGCTTCTCCCATCTCCTTCACTCTCCCCCGCGCACCAACCCCCCGATTCCGGGATAGCCCCCTGCCTTACGAGCAGACCGACTTGGTTCCTACCGCTGGGCCCCAAGGCGATATATTGGATCATTGGGCCCTCAGTCCTTCCTTCCACTACCCAGGCTCCCTAATCTAGATCCAGGCGCTGCTTAAGCTTGCCCAACCTGAGTGTTGCCCTATGCCCCTTGGATTGTACTCTGATGGGCACATCGCTTCTCCGAGACCACGGTGCACACTGCTGATGTGCTTACCTGTACAGCCTCAGAGTTTTATAAACCCTTAGACTGCCTTTCCAGTCGCACTCGAGCACGCATACGGCACCGCAACGCGAGGCACGGTCCTGTTGGGGCTCTCACATCTTGCCCAGGACTCACCCGTATAAACACCGTGTGCTCATCTCCTCCTGGAGGGAGTGGACTCAACGGCTACTGTCTTGCGTGTCCATCTGGGATGGGGAGAGAAGGACGGCCCAACCGGACTGCATGAGAGTAAATATTGGGCCAGAATTTACAGATGGGGCACACTCGCACTGCACCAGAATCAGCTAGCATCCATGGGTTTTGTTATTCATGTCCTTTCACTACAGGTGCTGACAGTAACCCTCTTCTTCACAGACTGGAGTCTACGAACTCTCGAGAATTATCAAGTGTGACATCCAGTCCCGGTTAACATTATTTATCTTGCAGGCAACTCACTTGTCACCTGGGCTCCAGAAGAGGGGGGCACCTGCGCTGCCCGGTGCACCTACGATCAGCTTTGAGCTGACCGAGGGAGACAAACATCGAGTGGATCTAGGGCAGCAGTGCAACCAGCTTGTCACAGGGTGTCTGCACGCTGTCCAACAAGGCACGGAGTCACTAACAGACTATGCTTATGCTCATGAGGTGCTTATAAACACTGAGACTTTAGGCGCTCGGTAAAACCTGGCAGATGGACCTGCATTGGCCCCCTCCTGGGCAAAACAGCTATCCAAAGGGGCTGTATAGATTGACCTAGGATCGACGTCAGCTAATGGTTTCTCCCCTCAAGGGCGACTGCCTACTGCACCAGACTGTTTCTTAGCCTTCTCCAGGTATTGCTGCCTGGGGGCACCTGAAGAGATCCAGACGATGGAGGGCCACGTATCACCAGTCAGCTATAGACCCAGATGGTGCCCAGTGGGGGTGCATCATTTCAACACCCCTGCCTTATATCACCCCCAAGGCAACGGAGTCGTGGAGAGACGAATACGGAATGCTAAGACCCAGATTCGGGCCATTACTTGGCACCCTGTTACAAGGGATGGGACCGGGTCCGCCTCAAGCCTCATGTTCCCTTAATGCAGCATACAGCCGATGGCAGAGATCGCTCCTAACCGCGGAACCTTTGGAACCTGCCTATAGTATTGTCTCAGCCAGTGTGGGTCTCTATTCCGATGTCCAGGAACCTGCACTCACTAGCAGCCACCATCATCAACACCTGGCGGTTCACCTAACACTATCATATTCAAATAGATGGACGGGTCAACGCATGACGTCGATCCACCACAGACTGGCTTAGTGCTTCGGATCATAACAGGCCCTAGATGGCCACTTTTCTTTTATGTCTTCATAGGATACAGTCACACGAATACTGTGGCCGCCCCGCCTCGAAAAAACCCTGGTTGGAGCTACGCCCTACAGAAGGTCTCATTGGGAACCTGTCAGATGTCCCCCCCATCACACGATTGATTTGCCCTGTACAAGACCAGAGGCCCTCAGAGGAGGTTCCCCTTCCTCTGGAAGTTCCTCCCCTCACGAACCTCACTCCACAGCATCCAGCTTCAGCCTGCCAACAACACAGACTGGGTTCATCGCCTCTGTCGCGTGCAACACACCAGCGACGACCAAAGACCAACTCATGTCGCCCCTGTTCGGTGACAGGACCACTCCCAGCAGCCCCTGCATCATGGTTCTTTGGCTTCTCAATCCCACACCATGCGCGCGTATCCAATTGCATCCAGTGGCTCAATCGACCTCGTCCTAACCCGAACCCAAGAGAGGGAAGCTCAAGATTACGCCACTAAGTTTCACCAGGTTATCTAATACCATCGTTCTCAAAAGTCCAGTGTTTAACTCCACCCCATATTATCCACAGCTCGAACCATGTAGGACTGAGGTCAGAACGCGCCCTTCGATCCAGACCCACCTACAGAAGACTTGGCACCTTGGAGACTTCGACCCTCAGACTTTAAGGGGACATGTGCCTGGGCCTTCAGCCTGGTGGGACAACGTCCGCAGCTGTGGCTGACCAACTATCCTCCTTCGCTATCCAGATCAACGAAAGCGTAAGCAGGGATTTCGGTGGCAAGATATCAGTGGGTCCAGCTGGACTGGGTCCTGGGGCTCAGTCCATCAAGCGTGGCTTATTACTGTTGCTGTGTTCTTGTACCTTTTTGTTGGGATAGCAGTGGTTCGAGCAGACTACATTCGTAAGGTGTGTCAGCCCTGCCTCTTTGCAGGTGAGGTATTCCTCCATCCCTTGGACAGCAGCAAACCACCACCTCAATACTATCGAAGCGATGACTTGTAAAACCCTTTTTTTTCTTCTCCTTCCTTTTTTTTGGTCTTTGCATGGGAACATCCCCCTCCACAAGCCGTTCGGGTCGGCCAGGGGCCGAATGTCTGTTCAGCTATCCTCCTCTATTCCATTTTGGTCTCTACAGCTTGTCCCCCATACTCCATTTGTTTTTGTTCTCCGATGGCCTCCCTCCCTGGCTGTTAAGTTGTTTAGCAGGGCCACTGCCTTTCTCAAAGGAGGGTCCCTTAAGTCTTGTTTTACAGACCATTATTGCCTTCTCAAGGGGATGGCACTTGTGCTAAGTCGGGAGCCACTGCCCCTGTTTTCAAAGGGTTTAGTCCTTTATCACCCTGGTTAAACTCTGGCTCCCGTGTAGGTGGACAAGTACAGTTGCAAGGCCTATCTGTGTTTTTAAGGTCCTGGCATGTAGTCATAGTGCTCATTGTGCTTCTGACAGTCACCTATTGAACAGGACTCTGCTAGACAGTGTCTCCTGTGCTCACTGGCCGTTTTTTTCTTTTTCTTTTCCTGTGCCCTTCTGCCTCTGACAATTCCAAAAGTACACTGGTTGGCGAAACTGCTTAAGTTTGCCTAAAACCAGAATTTTCTGATCCAGACCTGCAGGATAAGATATCTGGCATTTGCTCCGCTGGTCTGATCAAGCCATGGCCTTCTGGCGGGTCCTTCTCTGCTCTCATTTTATTTTTGAGCGTCACCCCGCTTTTGTTGAACCCACCCCACCAAAGCACCAAATTGCTGCCTGAGAGATCTCTCCGTGATTATTGAGACTGTACCAGCTCTGAGATTTTTGCTTGCCTTTTTTTACCTCTGCTGTTCCTTGGGCTGGTGGAAGAATCACTCCTTCCTGTACAATTCTGTGAAATCTCTCATATATTCTTATTTATTATCTAGCCTGCCTTCCGCCTCTTTCAGCACCCAGGCAACGACTCCAGCAATACGCTTTAACACCCCCGTTAGAGCGTTGGCTTAATTACTTGTTTCGCGTGAGAGTTTAGTTCTCTAGTACAAATGTGAATGCCTCATTCTGTAGTTACGTTTAACTTCGTCGGTTACTGACTAGCACACTATTGATGTAGTCCTTGGTTCATGGTGCACTAGAAGAACGATTTTGCCAGTGTTCTGACTATAGCGGGTTGGTAAGAGTCTTGCTTCCTGCTCTGGCCCACCGAGCTCTCCCCATCACACCCTCCATATCCTCCTCGCAGTCTCTCTGACTGTTAAACCCTGCAGCCTAGCCTGCCCGTCTGTCTCCTGAAGTCTTACAATCTCCCTCTGCTTCTCTTCGTTTAAAACTGCAGGCCTGCCTTGCTCCTTCCTCTCTGCTGCTTCGAAACCTGGCAGCTCCTGCCCCTTGTTCACCTGACAGCCTCTCTCCTCATCTCGTCTCTCTCCTTTTTCAAATCCTCTGCCTCCACATCCTCTCCTATAACACACACCGAAACCTCCAATTGCTATTACTGAAGTCTATGCTAATAACCCTATTGGTTACCTTTCTCTCTCTAACAACTCCACTATTTACTATTCTTATACCACTGAACCAATTTTTTACCTAGAGTTGGTTCACTGTACCACATTTTCCATAACTGTTAGTTGGCTATACTTGCTGCTGTGACACTACCTTTTACTAGAATTGTTAGCTACTTGTTACATTTATACTTGCAGCTGTTAATTGGTTTACCAACTGATTGGTACCCACTTATTGGTTATCCACTATTGGAAACCCCTATACTATTTGCTAAGAAGAAACCCCTCCCCAATTGTCTACCTTAACAAACCCCATACCCCTCACTATTGAATTTTCCCTGTTTTTTGCATTTTCTTAATAAAGTTTATTTTGCACCCCACCTGTGTGGTAATTGCTCCCCAAGATCCCATATACCTGCTGGCAGGGACAGAATAAAACTACCACTTTAACAAGCTAAAACAAAAAATAACCTAATGCATTTCCTTGCCCTCTTTACAGTTTCGTGGTTTTAGTTGAATTATTCCAGGTATGTTTTTTGGGAGGTAGTGTACCTGCTGGCTTTTCCTGCTGTCCAGAGAGAACAATCCACAGAACAACAAAACAAATCCTTGTCTCCTCCAAATTTGAAAGTATCATTGGTCCTTCTTTTTAGGTGCCAACTAGGTTATTTGAAAGCATTGGCCTGCTAAACCCAGGGTTGTGAGTTCAATCCTTGAGGGGGCCACTTAGGGATCTGGGGCAAAACTTGGTCCTGCTAGTGAAGGTGGAGGGGCTGGCCTTGATGACCTTTCAAGGTCCCTTCCAGTTCTAGGAGATTGGTATATCTCCAATTATTATTATTTATTATAACTGCTTAACCCTTTACAGGTAAGGCAATCTAGTACAGCTGCCAAGCATACATAAAGGTTGCTATCTTTCCCCCTATATTCATGACAAGGTATTTCATAAACTGGGGTGGGAGGTCGGGGGGAAGGAAAGGGATGCAAAACAACCTACCTCTAAAGGTGGTAGTCTGCTTTAAACACATCTAAAAAATACAAGTATCTAAAATAAAATGGTCTAACCTGTAAAATTTAAGAAGTGTTCTGTTTTAGTAATATTTCAATGAACAATTAATGTCAAAATATACTATCTCAATATATGTAAAATGAAATAGCTCACTGGTTTGAGCATTGGCCTGCTAAACCCAGGGTTGTGAGTTCAATCCTTGAGTGGGTAACTTAAGGATATGGGGCAAAAAATCAGTACTTGGTCCTGTTACCAAAGGCAGGGGGCTGGATTCAATGACCCTTTGGGGTCCCTTCCAGTTCTAGGAGATAGGTATTTCTCCATTGTTAAAGTACCTACCATTGGCTATGCTTGATGCAACACATCCAAATTTACTTTATTTTATTTAATTGTATCAAAATGCAAGTAGTTATACCAATAAAACTTGAATTATACAAATTCACATTGGCTTTGGCATTATTTTTAGATATTAATGTGTAATAAATATTATCAAAATGTATTTTTTGTTTAGTCTTTGGTTCATTAATGTCCAATCCTAGATGGAATTGTTAGAATTAGGTTTTCAGAATCAATAATTGTAAATTCAAAACAACAACAAAAAATATTTCTCACAAATCCTCTACAACAGTCCATTAAAATTTCCTCCTTTAAAGAAAACATTTCTGACAGTGTACTCATTCACTACGTTATTGACAATAGGCAAAACCAAACAGGGCAAAACCACCACAGAAATAAATTCATTAAAAAACTTGGGCAAATTTTCCTAACACTTCTTCTGCCCCTAAAATACTCCTAATTCCAGCTGGCGGAAAACAAAACTAGAGAGACAAAAGTTAGACCATATGTACCATGGGCGAATAATATAATGTAAAGCTTCTGTGGGAAAAGACTTGGAGATAGTGATGGTAAGTACTGCAGCAGAATTGCTAGTCCCAGAAATGTACTATTGGAAAAAGAACCTGTAAAAGCTCAGGACTGTGGTGTATAGTGATGACCATGAGGCAATATGGTGTATAAACACTGAGTAAATAATGATTTATTATATTGCAAAAGTCAAGAACAATATTGATCCAAACCAATGTAGAACAAGGTAATCGGGGGAAGAGGCATGTCAAATTACATTAGTATCTTATCTCCAGTAGCTAAATATCGTTATCCTCATATCCAATACTTTGTTGGTAGGCTTCAAATTAGTAAACTACAACTTACATTATCAAATAAATGGAAAAATTAAAATTACCTTTATAGTTAATTCTACTTTCAAGGTAGAATTGTTTAGCCACAGTAAAATAGTTTTTATCAGCTTTTCCTTATAACGCCTTCCGTAATAGTCAATTCTGTAAAAGTCAATCTGTCTTTAAAAAAACAACAGCAGCAACAACAACAAAAATAAAATAAAAACACCCACCTGGAATCTCTGTGATATAACATTGGCAAACAAACATTAACAAAGTGAATTGTAACTCAGCCTGGAAGTACAATGTTAAGAAGGCATTGGCCAGAATTTGGGAAAAAAAATGGTTTCTTGTCTATCTGAATTTTATAAGAGCTCTATTCTTTAATCACATTAACCTGAAATACCAAAAAGACTCTGGGTTTAATTTCTTCTGAACTTCAACCATCTTCCTAGATTTATTGAAATTCTTCCTCTCAGGGTTATTATAGATGAAAGAAACATGTTCTTGCCTTTTCTTCAGACAGTTTTCAGAAATCTAAATGATATTTACAAGAGTATGCATTAATATTAACTTTTTGATCACTGCTGAAATTACAGCATGACATTTATTCTAATTCTTTACTGTGCCACCAGTTAGACTTTCACAGGAGAAATATTGTTATTGGCAAGGTAAATGAATTACTCTGAAAACTATTTCTGTTCAAAAGATTAAATCAGATTATAGGCTTCCTTTCTGGGTACAAAATAAAGGATAATATCTATAAATGTATTCACTAAAACCATAAATATTAACCTCTGACTTTTAAATTAAACTTCACGTATGCCATTCTTCCCAAGAAGCACTGACTCTTTCTATTCATTGGATGTGAGCTTTCTTTTAACATATTTTTAATAGAAGAGAAAAACAGCTTTAGAATAATCATAGTGGAGTAATTTTGCACTTCTAAAGGGGCTTTGGAAGCAGTTTTGAAACACTGAGAGGGGTTTTGAAACACTGAGAGCAGTTTTGAAACACTCAGTGCTGTCCCAATTCAGCTCCCAATTAAGTCAATGGTAAAATTCCTGTTAACTTTAATAAGAATGGAGTTAGACCAGTGCTGAGTGGTTTTGAAAATCCCATCTAAATTAAGACTCAAATGGATGTTACACCCATTTTATGAATGGGTAAACTAAAGCATAGAAAAACTGTATGGGGGTAGGCATAGCTCAGTGGTTTGAGTATTAGCCTGCTAAAGGGTTGTGAGTTTAATCCTTCAAGGGCGCATTTACGGATCTAAAGCAAAAATCTGCCTGTGGATTAGTCTCCCTTTGAGCAGGGGGTTGGACTACATGAGGTCCCTTCCAAGACTGATATTCTATGAATGGTGATTTGCCACTAAGCACTTTGGCTTTAAGTCCTTTCCTTGAAGCTCAAAAGAGCATTGAAACATTTTTCTGAAATACTATAGCAGGGAATATCCATAGGCCCAAATCAGATTATTACCCCATTGTTCATATTTTAGGGGGAGATTTTCAAAAGTACCAGTAGGAGTCAGGCATCCAATTTCTAATGACTTTCCCTGAGAATTGGGCACCTAATTCCTCACACTCTGTCAAGACATAAACAGGAGGGCAAGACAAATAGAAATGGAGGGGCATGAGGATGATGAGGTAACAGTGAACCAAGCCAGTGTTGCACAATAAACAGTAATTATTACTCACTACCAGCAAAACAAGGAAAATTCAGAGATGGGCATATACTAAAAAGGGTTGCAGTGCTCACAATCGAGAATGTATGCCTACCCATGAAGATTTTGTAAACAGGCAACCTGACCCACTTGTTATTCAACAAGTACTAGATATTTTTCCTTACCATCCTTCTGTGGTTGTAAATGTTGGGCTGTGATGGGATAGGCACAAGGGGGCCACATTCTCTATGCTTTATAGTACTTTCAGTAATATATTAGCTCTGGATATTTTAAGTTTTTTCCATGGAGAACGAAGTGACAGAAGTCCTTAAATGTTCCTGAAACAACATCACTACTTCTTTTCCTCAGGTCTTCAAAACAATAAAATATTGAAAGTGATGTGTGTTTAAGAATGGGTTGTTCTGTATTCTAGATTTACTGTCAACCAGTTTTCAAGTTCAAAGGTTGAAAATGACCTTGGATAAATCTACTTTGATGAGGGGAAAAGGTCCTTCACTTCAATCAGAAGTTATCACCATCAGGATTTTGACTGAAAATTTTCCCACTGAAAAATGGAATTTCATTGAAGGTTAATTTTTTCATGTGAAAATGACAGTTTTGATTTTTTTTCAATGGGAAATTTTGGAACAAACATTTTTCATTTAACTTGTTTCTCCACTCTGCCCCTTTCCCCACAACATATATTTTGTTTTTTTACTTTACATTTTCTACTCTAATGCTACAAAACTTCTCTACCTTTGGAAAGGTTAGAATGGAAAAAGGAAACTGTAAATCACTTAATTGCAAAGTTAAGTACAGTAATAACTGATATGAGTGAAAGTGAGAGCACTTATGTGAGGAACTGATCAGAGTGGCATAGTTGCAATCTAGTCCTTATTTAAAAGATGTGGGCAAAACATAATTTTAATTAATAAAAACCCTAACTTATTTTTCATTAATTTCATTTTCCTTTGATTTTTTTCTAAATAGGTATACATTTAATATATTAATATAAAAACTGAAGTGATCATGTATGATTACTGTTTTTGTCTTAAGGTGTGTGTTTAAGTAAACAGAACTCTCATAGTTTACTTTTGTTATCTATGTGTAAAAAAGAAAGCAAAGAAAATGCATTACCAATGAAGATTATAATCAACATCTATGCTCCTCTTGCACAGTGGAATGCTCTACAATGAGGGTAAAGCTTGGGGGGTGGTCCAAGACTGTGGAATGGACTTCTCCAGGAACTAAGGACCACCACAAACCTCACTACCTTCCACTCCAGATGCAATGTACATTTATTGCACCTGGGTTCTTTAAGATAAAAACATAGAAACATTATATTTTAAAAAATAAAACATAAAAATCCTACCAAAACAAGATATTCCTCTGCATGTGCTTCGCTCCCTGGGGAGAGGATGAGAGAACAAATGTGAGGTAGTTGTTTGTCATATTGCTTAATTCTGGAGGTATGCAGAAGCTACAGTGATGAGCGGGTTCTAAGAGTAGAATAGAAAACATTACTCCTGTACTGTAATCTTTCTTAGCTGACACTGTATACCTTCCTAGTCCTGCATTTTAAAAAAAAACCCAACAACAACAAAATAAAACACCTCATATAAGCAGACTTCAAAAGTTAGCAAGACTCTTTCATTTTCACTTCCTGCCACAGATAATTTGGTGGTACAGTATTGGTAGATAGCAACATAATTCATTCCCAGTCCACTTTAAACTAATTGAAAGTATGTACAATTTTCCTATCATTCTTCTCGGTAATACTGCCTGTGAGTCTCGTAAATGAACCATGAGCTTTGAAAAATAAAGTGTACCAGTATATGATTAAACTGTAATCCTTACACCACTAGATGTCCCTGTAAAACAAACTTAGAAAAGAAACAAAAGATTTGCTATAGAAGGCCATGTAATTTGCAGAAATGGAGTACCAGTGGCAGAGCATCCAAGCAAAAATAATAATATTGGATCGAGTGGAACCTTGCTATTTTTTTAGATAATTGCAATCACTAGAGACAGAACACTGAAATTTATCCATTATGCACCAAATATTATTATTCATTGGCACAAATATAAGGTCCATGGCATATTATTGACAGCCTGCATCATTTAAGTGTCTGTGTAATATTTTCTCACGTGTCAAAATTGTATTGAAACCAGTCTGTAATAATTATGTCTCTCACTAGCTCATCCAATAAACTTTGAACGAACTCAGTGTTATACATAGTAGGGTAAAGTTAAAGCAACAACAACAGCAGCTATGTAGTGGGAGGATGAAAGGACAATGATTCTAAATTAATTAAAACAAATATTAAAATCATAGTGACCCCATCTTCTTACTAACATAAACCAAAAGTTTTCCTCAAAGAACTGGCCCTATAAATTAATATTTTACAAAGGTTACATTTCTAAATTATGCTAATATAGAGCCAAGAAAACTTTTCTTAAATAAATTAGGGTTGTTTAAGGAGTTGAAATATGTCAAATGTCTGTAAAGTAATTTGGATGGTGGCATCTTGCAGGGTTGCTCATGTGTTTGAGGAGGAGCTAGAAAATTGATCTGTAACAATTATTTTTTTGTCTCCCTTGGGTACTGTACTGAGTTTTGAAATCACTAAATAAAACCAAACATTTTAGTTGTCTGCATAATGTAGGCACAGTCAATCTTGTCTTTGCTGAAGAAGGTCTTAACGTTTGGCTGTCTTTACAAATGATGATGTATTGTCTTGTCCGACATGTTTCATTGATTCCTGCTTCACAAGTATCAGGTTGGGAGATAGGTGATAACCAGGGGCAAGTTTACATTGCTGCTTCATTCACAAATACAGATTTTGTATCTGTATTGCTGTGTACTTTGGCTCAGAATTTCACTCTCAGTTCTGTTTAGACCTCATACACTTCTTGGTGACTTTTTGTATTATCCAGCTCTCTGTTATTTCAACGCATCTCATTATGTAAGTCTGCTACCATTCTCTATCTCTAGTTTTCTTTTGAAGGAGATGTACTCATCCGTTGGTAATTTCTCCTCTACCAGGAACATTGCATTGAACTAGTTTTCTGGGCACTTCCTATGAAGCACCGCAGTTACTGTCTCAAAGGATACCAGTACATATGCGAGCAAGGTCATCTGAAAGTGGGCAAATGTTCGGTCATGCTATGAAAAAAGCTGAAAACCCTGTGATATAGCCATTTAATACTACACACTGGAACTGCATTTCCTGCAACCAGTGATTATTTTTTATGCTGATGTCTGTTTTTCTTTTGTGAAGCTTTTTTTGAGCAGTAGGGTAGGGTGAACTCACATTATCTAATTTGAACCCTGTGATTTTTGAAGTTTCAAAAATCATTGTGTTATCACTCTGTCCCCATACTTCAACACTTTCTCTATTCAATTGGTGTTGACAACCAGACTTATTTGTTTGAAGGGCTCCAGAATTCTGCAGGGCTACGGCAAAGAGAACACTGATGTAACCCAAGTTCTCAAAACTGACTTTGCTTATGATTGGGGTCTGTGTAGGTTGCAAGCATTGCATAATCAACCTGTGTTATAGCCCAATCATCCCATGACCTGTGTTTCAAGTGGAAAACGTTATATAATCAGTGTCTTTAGCCCCCACCAAATCTTCTTACCCTAACTCATGTCTGTTAAAAACACATCGTGTAATCAAATGAGCATTGTGTAATCAAAATGAAGGTTTTAGCCAGACAGCCTGTATGTATTTTAAGATAGCTATGTCAAATCTGCATGTTCCAAGAATGAAATACAAAAAATGTTCTTTATATATATTTATTTGGGGTAGATGGAAACTGAAACTAGGAGAGGAACCAGCCAGATGACCACCTCTCCCCTGGACCTAAGTAGGGGTAAAATTACTTTGTTGGGATTGTAAACTGATTGCTGTGCTTAGCTAAAGACTGTTAAGTATTGGCTTTTTTTGTCAGGAGATGGTAAAGTTGGAATTCAAACTTAGTTTTCTCTTTCTCTTTTCCGGGGGTGACACTGATGACAATAGAAATACTAATTAGTGAGTAGTTTGTCTCTACCAATCTGGTTTGTCTGCAGAGGAATACGTTTCAGGGTTTGACCTGCCTCCCAGACAACACTCCAGAGAACCAAAGATTTCACCCCGTCTGATGCTATATGATTGAAACATGACCATTTATATCTTTAATATTGCCACTGTTAGAAATTGCAACAAATCTTGTACAAAGTATGTCATGCAAGGTGTCAGTGAAAAAGTTATCATTTGCTGAGTATGATTATACTGTTTATATGCATATATATTTTTTCTATACAAAGTTATGAATATTGACTGTGTACTACTATTTCAACTGTGTTTGCTCCTGGGGTAAACCACAAAGTAATTTTCATCCAGTGTACCCAGCACATTGTGACTGGACCATTCAAGTTGATGGCCCATTAAAGGACACAGGCCATAGAAGAAGCTTGTTCCTGTGGACACTTTATCCAAAATATGGGTAATGGCTGCTCCTATGAGTCACCAAAGCACGCAAGGGGATGTCACTTACTCATGTGACCCTGAAATCCATCTTGTGCCAGTAATTTTTCAACAAACTAAGACAGAGCATTCCCTCCACATGGGAGAAGGTATAAAAGACCCTGGAAGCATCTCCATTTTGCCTCTTTCCTGCACAGATCTCTGGATCCAGCCTATGGACTGAGGACTGTCCAATAGACTCATAGGTCAGAAGGGACCATTATGATCATCTAGTCTGACCTCCTGCACAAAGCAGGCCACAGAACCCTACCCATACACTTTTATAACAACCCCTAACCCATGACTAAGTTATTGAAGTCCTCAAAATTGTGGTTTGAAGACCTCAAGCTGCAGAGAATCCACCAGCAAGCGACCCATGCCCCACGCTGCAGAGGAAGGCGAAAAACCTCCAGGGCCCCTGCCAATCCGCCCTGGAGGAAAATTCCTTCCCGACCCCAAATATGGCGATCAGCTAAACCCTGAGCATGTGGGCAAGACTCACCAGCCAGCACCCAGGAAAGAATTCTCTGCAGTAACTCAGATCCCATCCCATCCAACATCCCCTCACAGACCATTGAGCAGACTTATCTGCTGATAATCCAAGATCAATTGCCCAAATTAAACTATCCCATCATATCATCCCCTCCATATACTTATCAAGCTTAGTCTTAAAGCCAGATAAGTCTTTTGCCCCCACTACTTCCCTCGGAAGGCTGTTCCAGAACTTCACTCCCCTAATGGTTAGAAACCTTCGTCTAATTTCAAGTCTAAACTTCCTAATATCCAGTTTGTACCCATTCGTCCTCGTGCCTGCATTAGTACTAAACTTAAATAATTCCTCTCCCTCCCTAACGTTAATCCCCCTGATATATTTATATAGAGCAAGCATATCCCCCCGGAGCCTTCTTTTGGCCAGGCTAAACAAGCCAAGCTCTTTGAGTCTCCTTTCATAAGGCAGGTTTTCCATTCCTCGGATCATCCTAGTAGCCCGTCTCTGAACCTGTTCCAGTTTGAATTCATCCTTCTTAAACATGGGACACCAGAACTGCACACAATATTCCAGGTGGGGTCTCACCAGCGCCTTATATAACGGTACTAACACCTCCTTATCCTTGCTGGAAATACCTCGCCTGATGCATCCTAAAACCGCATTTGCTTTTTTAACGGCCATATCGCATTGGCGGCTCATAGACATCCTGCTATCAACCAATACCCCAAGGTCCTTCTCCTCCTCTGTTGCTTCCAACTGATGCGTCCCCAATGTATATCTAAAATTCTTATTATTAATCCCTAAGTGCATGACCTTGCACTTTTCACTATTATATTTCATCCTATTACTATTACTCCAGTTTACAAGGTGGTCCAGATCTTCCTGAATAGTATCCCGGTCCTTCTCCGTGTTAGCAATACCCCCCAGCTTCGTGTCATCCGCAAACTTTATTAACACATTCCCGCTCTTTGTGCCAAGGTCAGTAATAAATAGGTTAAATAAGATCGGTCCCAAAACCGATCCTTGAGGGACTCCGCTAGTAACCTCCTTCCAGCCTGACAGTTCACCCTTCAGTACGACCCGCTGGAGTCTCCCCTTTAACCAGTTCCTTATCCACCTTACAACTTTCACATTCATCCCCATCTTTTCCAATTTAACTAACAGTTCCCCATGCGGAACCGTGTCAAACGCCTTACTGAAATCGAGGTAAATTAGATCTACCGCATTTCCTTTGTCTAAGTAATCCGTCACCTTCTCAAAGAAGGAGATCAGGTTGGTTTGGCACGATCTACCTTTAGTAAATCCATGTTGCAATTCGTCCCAATTACCATTGACCTCAATGTCCTTAACTACTTTCTCCTTTAAAATTTTTTCCAAGACCTTACATACTACAGATGTCAAGCTAACAGGCCTATAGTTACCTGGATCACTTTTTTTCCCTTTCTTGAAGATAGGAACTACATTAGCAATTCTCCAGTTGTACGGTACAACCCCCGAGTTTACCGTACGACTGGAGAATTGCTAACGTAGTTACCAGAGATTGTGCAAGCCAGCAGTTTCTTCCATGCTGTTTCAAACCTGATACAAGAACTTTGCAATGAGTGTATGAATTTAATTTCCTTAACCATTTTAACTTTTTCCTCTTTCTTTCTTTCCCCTTAAACTTTTAGCTATTAGATACTTAGGATTGGCAAAAGCATGATTATTGTGTAGAGGCGACCCATGCCTGTCAATAGTGGGGGAAGGGGGAGCAAGAGTGAAGGCAGTCTGCTTCAGCAGTGTCACTGAGAATGCTCAGTCCATGTGAACATGCCGTCACATTCAAAGGATTTGATATATGGCTTCCTTTCTGCTGCTTGTACCAAGCTATTTTTGCTCTTTAATGAAAGATGGTTTATTATATTATTTTATTATTGATTGTACTTGTTTGTAAGTTAAAGAAAACAAAGCACTGATTTCAAAACGGTCAGTTTTGTTTTTTTTTTAACTAGAAATGGACCGAAACCAAATCCTTCTGGATCAGAACACTCTTAGGCTTTGGGAAGGATAATTAGATCTAGGTCCACTTCTGCAGCTCAGGCCCATTGCTGATCTTAACACAAGTGCATAAAACCAGACTAAAGATACCAACCCACCATTGTAATGTGGTCACCACCAAGGTAAACATGACAACTGTTCAAGAGTTTGCAGCAAAACCACACAGATCAGGAAATGAAGACTAGCAAATATGCGTGAAACTTAGAGGCAGTTTTAGGGAGGCAGGAGGTAATTACCCCAAATTAGTCTGTCCACTATATAGGCACTAGTGCCTCAAATCCTGTGAAAATGTCTTGAGAATTTTAATAACCAAAGTGATCAAAACAGCAATTTGACATCACATCCAGAAGCTGTCACCTCCAACAGCACAGTGCTAGCTTACTGATCTATTACTTAAGAAGAATGCCACATATTGAATCATCAGCATCACTTCCTGCAGTATCTGCTTTTTCTTTGTTAAGAGAAATGCCAAAACTCCCTAATATGGGTGAGCGGAAAAGTATTTCCTTGGCCGACTGAAAAATCAGCAGTGTAGGAAAGATGCTTGAAGGTGCCTCACCTGTGCTCTTCCCTACTGAAAATTCCATTCCGGTTGTCGGGGAGAGCAATGAAATCCAAAAAAGTCACTCTTAACTGAAGCACCAATCCACTCAGATCTGTCCAACTGGGGAAAATCTACAAAGACTCCTAGATATTTAAAAACTAAATATCGTATACCTCCATACTGCTATGATGGAGTTAATACAGCCATATATCTGTATGGACAACTCCTGTGGGCTATATGAACACAGGTGTAAAGTTAAAACATTGAAGGTAAGCAAAGGCAGAGGAGAATGGGATTGTTCAACTGCATCATCTCTTCTTCAGGCAGGTTGTTCTACAGCTTGAGCTGAAACTATAACCTAGTTTTTATGTTAAAGGGGAGCATGGAATATGAGGGATTCTTTCCAGCACACTAACTCCTTCATCGAAATAGTTTGCCATGAGATCAGCGTTGGTTTCCTTTCAATGCTTGCACTGGAGGTTAGGAATAGTTACTGCTAGGCTCAGTATTATGCTTTTTCTTTAATTTCTTAAATTTATTTCTTATGTCACAAACACAGTTTTAAGGGCAATACAATCAAGAAACATGAACACCCCTCCATTTTTTTTCATACACTTTCCATGCCTGTTTTTGCACATGCAAAGTCATGTGTTTTTCTATGCAAACAGCATTTGCACACATGAACCTTGCAACCACATATCTAAAAACTGTGTACTGGAAACTGAGAGCTCAGTTGTAGAGGCTGTTTTCAAAACTTGGTTTTTGACTATCCAGTCTGGATAGCAGAGAGATCTGAAAGATAATAGTAGTAGGCATCCTTCAGTCTCAAGAGACTGTGGGTTTGCACCCCTGAGAGGTAAAGAATTTACTCAGTTTTATGGGAGCCAGGAATGTGGCTGAAGAGACCCACTCGAGAGAGACAATCTCTGTCACAACTGTCACATTTAAAGGTGATGTTTTGACCCTTTGGGCTCTGCGTTTTGCGAGCTCTTTTCTCCTCTGCTAAGCTGAACTGCTTCCTCTTGTAACTCCGGTGACCTTTGTTAAGCTCTTGTTTCCAAAGGCTGCGGTCTTGAGTGTGATCTTCCCGTTTGCCTATGTCCATTTCTTTGAAGTCTCACTTGCACACATCCTTGAAACACAATTTTTGGTGTCATTTGGGTCTTTTTCCAGATGCCAATTTGCCATAGAGGATGTCCTTTAAGATGCGCCTATCATTCATTTGGCACACATGCTCATGCCAATGGAGGGGTCTCTGTTTGAGGTGTGTTTGCATGCTGGGTATGTTGGCCCATTCGAGCACCTCAGTGTTGGTGACTCTGTCCCTCCAGGAGAGTCCAAAGATTCAACAAAGGCAACACATATGAAAGATATTGAGCCTCTTTTCCTGATGAAAGTATAAGGTCCAGGTCTCTCCCCCATACAAAAAAGTGTGCTCATAACACATGCACAATACACACAGATCTTTGTGAGTTCTGTCAGTTTGTTGTTTTGCCATACCCTCTTGTTCAGTCTAGACACTGTTGTGGCAGCTTTTCCAATGAAAATGTTGAGTTCTGTTTCAAGTGAGAGGTTGACTGCAATAGTGGACCCCAGGTATGTGAACTCATTCACCACTTCAAGTTCATAGTTGTTGATCTTGATGGAGGGTGCTTCTTCAACTCGGTGGCACATTGTCAGTCATTTTAGGCTTATAGTAAGCCCAAAGTCTTGGCAGGCTTTGGAAAAACTATCTATTAGGCTTTGAAGATGAGCTTCTATGTGGGTTATCACTGCTATGTCATCGGCAAAGAGAAGGTGTTGGATAAGGGCCTCATGAGTCTTTGTTTTAGATCTGTGTCTTGCACGATTGAACAGCTTTCCATCAGATCTTGTATGCAAGAAGATTGCCTCAGTTGAGGAACAAAAAGCTTGTTTCTGTAGCAGGGAGAACAAGATCCTAAAGAGAATTGGGGCAAGTACACAACATTGCTTAACTCTGTTACGAATCTGGAAAGCCTCAGAGACTGAGCCATCATATTGGACTGTGCCATTCATGTTTTCATGGAAGGACTGAAACATGCTTAAGAGCTTGGGGGGACATCCAATCTTTTCTAGAAGTACAAATAGTCACTTTTACTGAAAAAATCAAAAGCCTTTCTGAGATTGATGAAGACCATGTAAGGGGTTTTTGTTGTTGTTGTTTTATGCATTTCCCTTGTAGTTGTGTCAGCAAGGAGGTCATGTCAATAGTAGACCTTTCAGCTCAGAAGCCGCACTGTGATTCAGGATAGATTCTGTCTGCAAGAGTCTGAAGTCTGTTCAGGACAACTCGGGCAAAGGCTTTTCCCATAATAATAAGAAGGGAAATGCTATGATCATTGTTACAGTCACTCCTGTCACCCTTGTTTTTTTAGAGATTGATGATGTTAGCATCTCTCACTTCTTGTTGTACTTCGCCTTCTTTCCTGCACAGGCAGAGCAACTAGTGAAGATATTGCAGTACGATAGATTTTCTGCATTTTATGACTTTGGATGGTATGCAGCCTTTTCTGGGGTCCTTTCCATTAGGGAGGCCATCTCTGGCAAGGCTAAGCTCCTCGACAGTCGGTTCATCATCGAGTTAGTTCATAATATAACAGGCAGGCTTTTATGTCATTGATGGCTGTGTCAGTAACAATATTTTCATGAGAGTAAAGCTCAGAGTAGTGTTCTACCTAGCAATCCATCTGTTTGGTGCAGTCATTGATTGTTTCCCCTGTTGTTGATTCCAATGGGGCTGTCTTATTTGAAGTTGGACCCAAGGCTTTCTTGATCTTGTCATACATATTTCTGATGTTGCCTGCATCAGCTGCTATTTGGATGCTTTCAGATAAGTGCAGCCAATAATCATTGCAGTGCAACATTGAGCAGTTTGTTGTACCTTGGTTCTTGCCATTCTCAATGCTTGTGAGGTTTTTTTCATTGGGATCTCTCTTGTAGTTGGTTGGGCTGTGAGTTTAACCTCTATGACTGGTGTCAACACACCAGAATATGTGTCAAACCAGTCATTGATCTTGTTTTCCTTCTTCCTAAAGACTGACAGAGCTGAATCATAGATCGTGTTCTTCAGTTGCTCCCACTTCAACTGGGCACTTGTGGCACAATCATTGATGTCAAGGGCTTGTTGTAGTATGTTCTTGTACTGTTGTGACTTTTCTTGATCTGCTCTGGCACTGACGTTGAAACAAAGATATCCTTTTAATTTAGATCTGTGTATTTCCTTTGGTTTAAGTCTGATCTTGCTGCATACCAGAGAGTAGTCTGTGTCACAATCAGCACTTTGATAACTGTGGGTAATGAGGACAATGTTAAGGTTGGCACACCTTGTGATGATAAGATCCAGTTGGTGTCAGTGGTGAGATCTGGGATGTTTCCAAGACACTTTGTGTTGCAACTTTGTCTGGAAGAATATGTTTGTTACACAGAGGTTATAATAGGAACAAAATTATAGCAGTCCCTGACCATTTCTCAGAGACATATGGCCAATATTTGTCAAAAGCACCCATTGATTTTGAGTGTCTCCATTTTTAGGAGTTCAACCTGCGCCACTTTAAAGTGGTCTGTTTTTCAGGTGCTCAGCACTTCCTGAAAACCCAGCTCCTTTCAAGTGTCTCAAGTTGTGCATCCAAAACTTGAGGCGCCCGGTTCACACTTTATTTATGTAGTAAATAAACTTTATGTATGCATGAAATACATTATATACTTTAATCTTGGTCACTTTTACCTTCCTGCTTGGGCTGCTAGTAAAGCAGTAAAAATACAGCATAGAGCGTACCAAAATATATATATTCTGTAAGTTGTGGGCTGAAAATGGATCTGAGATAGATAGATAGATAGATAGATATTTTAATATCTCAGATCCATTTTCGGTCCACAACTTACCATAACACACCTCTCAACTTTCTCATCTCTTCAATTTTAAAAGGAGTACATGATGTTTAAGCCAAACACCTCTAGTCTCAAATCTATTAATGATTTTATTTTCTCTAGCACTTCCTATACTATTTAACTTAAATATATTTTTAAATTAATACTTAGAGAAGTTAGTTAAAAGGAGAGATTTGCTGCCACATTTTTCCTTTGTCTGATGATAGATATATGTTTTCATATTGACATCAATATAATCAGTGTGATATTTCCCTGGCAATATATTATACCAAGTCATCAACACAGTAGCATTACAGCAATATCACTTTGAAATGATTTAAGCTAGCATATCACCAGTGCTACTGACATGATTATGTCAATGCATCATCAGATTGATGCTGCCATGACATAAACCATTGGCACAATACTAGGGTGATGTAACAAGAGGAGGTAAGTTTTTCTTATTTTTCATAGGAATTTAGACAAGTAAAGTATGCATATATAGTTTATATCCTGTTTATTCATAGATTCATAGATTCTAGGACTGGAAGGGACCTTGAGAGGTCATCGAGTCCAGTCCCCTGCCCTCATGGCAGGACCAAATACTATCTAGACCATCCCTGAAACATTTATCTAACCTAGTCTTAAATATCTCCACACATGGAATTCCACGAACTCGCGTAGGAATTTGATTCAGTAATTTAACACCCTGACAGTTAGGAACTTTTTCCTAATGTCCAACCTAACCTCCCTGCTGCAGTTAAGCCATTGTTTCTTGTTTTATCATTAAGGCTAAGATGACAGGTTTTCTCCTCTCCTCCTATGACTCCCTTTAAATACCTGAAACTGCTATCATTCCCCTCCAGTTGTCTCTCTTCCAAACTAAACCAACCCAATTCTTCAGCCTTCCTTCATAGGTCATGTTCGTCAAGTCCTTTAATCATTCTTTTGCTCTTCTCTGGACCCACTCCAATTCTCCACATCTTTCTTGAAATGCGGTGCAGAACGGACACAATACTCCGGCTCAATGTAACCAGCGCGAGTAGAGCGGAAGAAATGACTTCTCATGCCTTGCTCACAAACACACTGTTTAATGGATCCAGAATTATGTTGCTTTTTTGCAACAGCATCATACTGTTGACTCATATTTAGCTTGTGGTCCACTATACCGTAGATCCTTTCGCCATACTCCTTCCTGGACAGTCTTTCCCATTCTGTATGTGTTAAATGATTGTTCCTTCTTGAATGGAGCACTTTGCATTTGTCTTTATTAATTCATCTGTTTACGCAGACGTTTCTCCAATTGTCCAGATAATTTTTAATTATGACCTATCCTCCAAACATTGCAATAACTGGTACATCTGCAAACTAATAAGGCGTTTCTATGCCATATAAATTGTTGAAGAAGATATTGACAGAGCCGGTCCCAGAACAGACCCCTGTGAAACCCACTTGTTATACCTTTCCAGCAGGATGGGAACCATTAATATCCTGAGTATGGTTAATCAGCCAATTCTACACCACTTATAGTGACAATCTAAGTTGTATTTGCCTAGTTATTGATAAGAATATCATGTAGACCATATCAAATGCCTATACAAGTCTTGGTGTATACCACATCCACCGCTTCTCCTTATCTGCAAGATTCGTTATCCTATCAAAGAAAGCTATCATATTGTGTACATGATTGTTTCTTACAAATCTATGCTGGCTATTCCTATCACCTACACCTTCCAAGTTGTTTCAGATGATTTCCTTGAATACTTGTTCATTATCTTCCCTGGCACAGAGTTAAACTAAGTGTCTGTAGTTCACTGGTAGATTTTATTTCCTTTTATGATGACACTATATTTGCCCTTTCCAGTCATCTGGAATCTCTTGTCCCATGATTCCAAAGATAATGCTAGAGTGCAGATACTCCTCTATTAGCTCATTGAATATTAGATGCATTCATCAGCCCTGTGACTTGCAGGCATCTAACTTTTCTAAGTAATTTTTCGCTGTTTTCTTTTTTTATTACTCTAACCTAACCCCATTCCATTAGCAATTAACTTATAGGCATTCCTTCAGACTTCTCAGTGAAGACCGATAACAATGACGTCATTGAGCATCTCTGCATTCCAAGTGCCTGTTCCTGTTCTCCTCCTCACTGAGCAGCGGCCGACCTTGTCCGTTGGTCTGTCTTGCTTCTAATGTATTGATAAAAATTTCTTGTTTCCCTGTAGTCCTGTAGCGTATTGGAGCTCATTTTGTGCCTTTTCTTTCTAAATCTGCCTGCATTCCTGTGGTTGCCTATATCATCCTTTGTAATTTTGCCTAGTTCTATTTTTTTATATGACTCCTTTTATTTTTTAGATCCATGCAAGGATCTATGTTAAAGCCAGGTCTTTTGCCACATTTTCTGTCTTTCCCTACCAGCGGAATAGCTTGCTTTGCCTTAAGTGTCCCTTTGAAAAACTGCCAACTCTCCTCATTTGTTTTCCGCATCTTGGATTCCCTTGGAACTATACATATAGCTCGAGTTACCAAATCCGTCTCCTGAAATCCATGGTCTCATTGTGCGTGGATTCCGTCTACCTCCTAGAATTTGTGAACTCTATGATTCGATGATCACTTTCAGCCGAGCTGCCTTCCACTTTCAAATTTCAACATGTTCTTCCTGCTCTTAATTAAAATCAATCTAGAAAAGCCCCTGCTAGTAAGTTTTTCACCGCTGAAAGTAAAATTTGTCTGCAATGCAGTCCAAGAACTTATTGGATAGTCTGTGTTATTTTCCCAACATATATCTTGATAGTTGAAGTTCCCCATCACCACCAAATCTTGGGCTTTGGATGATTTTGTTAGTTATTTAAAAAAAGTCCACCTATTCCTCCTGGTTAGGTGGCCTGTAGTAGACTCCTAGCATGATGTCACTCTTGTTTTTTACCCCTTTAGTCTAACCCAGAGACTCTCAACACTTCTGTGTCCTATGTCCATCTCTAAGTCAGTCCAACAGTGTACATTTTTAATATATAAGGCAATACCTACTCTCTTTCCCCCTGTCTATGCTTCCTGAGCAAGCTGTACCCATCCATACCAACATTCCAATCGTGTATTATCCCACCAAGTTTCGGTGATGCCAACAATGTCATAGTTGTATTTACTTATTAGCACTTTCAGTTATTCTTGCTTATTATCCATACGAAGGGCCGGCTTTAGGAAGTGTAGGGCCCACTTCAAACAGTTTCGACGGGGCTCTGGCAGGGATGACTTAAAAAAAAAAAGACATGTGAAAAACAAGCGGGGCTTGTATTCACCAGGCGGTGCTCTGAGTCTTCGGTGGCACTTCGGCGGTGGGTCCTTCACTCGCTCCAGGTGTTCAGCGGCACCGAAGGACTCGCTGCCGAAGTGTCGCCAAAGACTCAGAGTAAGTGAAGGAGCCACCGGTGAAGTGCCATCGAAGACCAGGAGAGATTGAAGGACCCACAACTGAATTGCCACTGAAGACCCAAAGCGCCGCCAGGTGAATAAAAATTAAAAAGCACCTCTAGCCAGGGAAGGGAGTCTCACTGGGCGTGGGGCCCTCTTAGGTGTGGGGCTCGATTCCGGGGAATCAGTGGAATAGGCCTAAAGCCGGTCCTACCTAAGGGTACGGCACTTGGAGCTAGGTCTAGGGTTCTTATGGGTAGGGCACTTGAAGCTAGGGTTAGGGTTCCTATGGTTGGGCACTTGAAGCAAGGGTTATGGTTCCTATGGGTACGGCTTCCCACCCTAGGGTAAGGGTTCTTATGGGTAGGGCACTTGGAGCTAGGGTTAGGGTTCCTATAGGTAAGGCTTCCCGCTCTAGGGTTAGGGATCCTACGGGTAGTGCACTTGGAGCTAGGGTTAGGGTTCCTATGAGTATGGCTTCCCACCCTAGGGTTAGGGTTCCAAAGGGTAGGGCACTTGGAGCTAGGGTTCGGGTTCCTAAGGTTAGGGCATTTGGAGCTAGAGTTAAGGTTCCTATGGGTAGGGCTTCCCGCCCTGGGGTTAGGGTTCCTAAGGGTAGGGCATTTGGAGCTAGGGTTAGGGTTCCTAAGGGTAGGGATTCCCACCCTAGGTTAGGATTCCTTAGGCGAGGGCACTTGGAGCTAGGGTTAGGGTTCCTATGGGCAGGGCTTCCCGCTGAAGGGTTAGAGTTTCTAAGAGTAGGGCACTTTGAGCTAGAGTTAGGGTTCCTATGGGCAGGGCTTCTTGCCCAGGGATTAGGGTTCCTAAAGGTAGATCACTTGGAAATAGGGTTAGGGTTCCTATGGGTAGGTCTACCCTCCCTATGGTTAGGGTTCCTAAGGGTAGAGCACTTGGAGCTAGGGTTAAGGTTCCTATGGGTAGGGCTTCCAGCCCTAGGGTAAGGGTTCCTACAAGTAGTGCACTTGGAGCTAGGGTTAGGGTTAAACGCGTAGGGTGCCCCACTCTAGGGTCAGGGTTTATATGGCTACGGCACTTTGAGATAGGGTTAGGGTTTCTACGTGTAGGGCGCCCCACTCTGGGGTTAGAGTTCCTAAGGGTAGGGGACATGGAGCTAGGGTTACGGATCCTAAGAGTAGAGCACTTGGAGTTTGGGTTCGAGTTCCTATAGGTAGGGCTTCCCATCCTAGGGTTAGGGTTCCTAAGGGTACGGCACTTGTAGCTAGGGTTAGGGTTCCTATGGGCAGTGATTCCCGCCCTAGGGTTAGGGTTCCTACGGGTAGGGCACATGGAGCTAGGGTTAGGGTTCCTATGGGTAGGGCTTCCCGCCCTAGGGTTAGGGTTCCTATGGGTAGGGCAATTGGAGATAGGGTTAGGGTTCCTAAGGTTAGGGCACTTGGAGCTAGGGTTAGGGTTCCTATCGGTAGGGCTTCCCGCCCTACGGTTACGGTTCCTTAGGGTAGAGCACTTGGAGCTAGTGTTAGGATTCCTATGGGTAGGGCTTCCCACCCTAGGGTTAGGGTTCCTACAGGTACTGCACTTGGAGCTAGGGTTAGGGTTATATGGGTAGTGCACCTCACTCTAGGGTCAGGGTTTCTATAGGTATAGCACTTGGAGCTAGAGTTAGGGTTCCTATTGGTAGGGCTTCCTGCTCTAGGGTTAGGGTTCCTATGGGTAGAGCACTTGGAGCTAAGGTTAGGGTTCCTATGAATAGGGTGCCCCGCTCTAGGCTCAGGGTTCCTAAGGGTAGGGGACATGGAGCTAGGATTAGGGTTCTGATGAGTAGGGATTTCCACCCTAAGGTTAGAGTTCCGAAGGGTAGGCACTTGGAGCTAGGGTTTGAATTCCTATGCATAGGGCTTCCTGCCCTAGGGTTACTGTTCCTAAGGGTAGGGCACCTGGAGCTAGGGTTAGGGTTCCTAAGGGTAGGGATTCCCACCCTAGGGTTAGGATTCCTAAGGGTAGGGCACTTGGAGCTAGGGTTACGGTTCCCATGGGTAGGGCACTTGGAGCTAGGGTTAGGGTTCCTATCAGTAGGGCTTCCTGCCCTAGGGTTAGGATTCTTAAGAGTAGGGCACTTGGAGCTAGAGTTAAGGTTTCTATGGGTAGGGCTTCCCTTCCTAGCTTCAGGTTTCCTAAGGGTGTGCACTTGGAACTAGGTTTAGGGTTCCTATAGGTTGGGATTCCTGCCCTAGGATTAGGGTTCCTATGGGTAGGGCTTCCCGCCCTACGGTTAGAGTTCCTAAGGGTAGGGCACTTGGAGCTAGAGTTAAGGTTCCTATGGGTAAGGCTTCCCTCCCTAGCTTCAGGTTTCCTAAGGGTACGGCACTTGGAGCTAGGATTAGGGATCCTATAGGTTGGGATTCCTGCCCTAGGATTAGGGTTCCTATGGGTAGCGCACATGGAGCTAGGGTTTGGGTTCCTATTGGTAGGGTACTTGGAGCTAGTGCAGCTGTAGATGGGTGGGACCGGGTCTCTACCCTCCCTGAGAGGCGGAGGGGAGCCACGCCGGCTCCCCTCACGCTGTCAACCCAGTCCCTTGGCTTCCGGGCTGAGGCAACAACGCCGAATCGCTTGGGAGTTCGGACCTTCCTCTGCAAGGCTCAACAGCAATGGTTGGGCCTCCTCAGGTTAATGAGCTCAAGTCCTCAGATGGGGCTGAGTAGTAATAGTCTCTCTTCCCAGAGTTAATGAGCTCAGGCCCTGAGGCAGGGCTGAGCAGTAATAGTCTGGCTTCCCAGAGTTAATGAGCTCAGGTCCTCAGGCAGGGCGGAGCAAGCAATATAGCCTTAATGGCCTCTTCAGGCCAGGGAGAGGGGGGGAGTCTGCCACCCTTGGAGGGGTTGCAGGGGGAAACCAGGCCCTCCCACTCCACTGCGTTCCAGCCTGGGGCCCTAGTAGCGGCTGTCACCACTTACAGTCAGCGAGGATTCTGACCGCAACACACTGACATGGGCTCAGGTAAATCTGCAGCTTGACTGGAGTCTGCTGCCCCCGAGCTACTTCCAATCTCCCCATTACTGGGTACCTGCCATCCCCTGGTGTCCTCCGGTGGGTTCCCGACCATGGGTTCTTCAGGATGCCGGGCGTGCGGAGGTCCAGGCAACACCTCTGGGTCCTGGGCAGAGGGAAGCTCAGGCAGCTCCTCTAGATGCTGGGCACGGGGTTAGTCAGGCCAGTGCTCCTCCAGGTGCCAGATGCGGGGAAGGTCAGGCAGCTCCTTTAGATGCTGGGCGTCGGGGAGCTCAGGCAGCTCTTCTGGGTACTGAGCCCGGGGTAGGTCAGGCCAGCGCTCCTCTGGGTACAGTGCACGGGGTAGGTCAGGCCAGCGCTTCTCTGGGTACCGAGCTCGGGGTAGGCTGGATCCGGCTTGAGCTCGGACAGCAGCATCTGCCCTCTCCCACAACCTCCCCCCAACTGAGCGCTGGGGCTGGGCTTTTATACTTCCTGTCCTCCCCCTTTACTTCCGAAGGGCGGGGACAGGTGGAGGTGGCTGCGCCCACTGCCACGCCTATTCTGGCTTGTCCCTCTCAGGTGCGGTGGGGAGTGAGGCCTCCTCACTACAGTAGGGCTTCCTGCCCTAGCTTTAGAGGTCCTGAGGGTACGGCACTTGGAGCTACGCTTAGGGTTACTATGGGTAGGGATTTCCGCCCTAGGATTAGGGTTCCTACGGGTAGGATACATGGACCGAGGGTTACGGTTCCTCTGGGTAGGGCACTTGAAGCTAGGGTTACTGTTCCTATGGGTAGGGCTTCTCGCCCTTGTGTTAGTGCTCCTATAGGTACGTCACTTGGCACTAGGGTTAGGGTTCCTATGGGTAGGGCTTCCCGCCCTAGGGTTAGGATTCCTACGGGTAGGGCACATGGAGCTAGGGTTAGGGTTCCTACGGGTAGGACACATGGAACTAGGGTTACGGTTCCTATGGGTAGGGCACTTGGAGCTAGGGTTACTGTTCCTATGGGTAGGGCTTTCCGCCCTTGGGTTATGGTTCCTTAGGGCAGAGCACTTGGAGTTAGGGTTAGGGTTCCTATTGTTAGGGCACATGGAGCTAGGGTTAGGGTTCCTGTGGGTAGGGCTTCTCGCCCTTGGGTTAGTGCTCCTACGTCACTTGGAGCTAGGGTTAGGGTTCCTATGGGTAGGGCTTCCCGCCCTAGGGTTAGGGTTCCTAAGGATAGGGCACTTGGAGTTAGAGTTAGGGTTCCTATGGGTAGGGCACTTGGAGCTAGGGTTACGGTTCCAGTGGGTAGGTCACTTGGAGCTAGGGTTACTGTTCCTATGGGTAGGGCTTTCCGCCCTTGGGTTATGGTTCCTTAGGGCAGAGCACTTGGAGTTAGGGTTAGGGTTCCTATTGTTAGGGCACATGGAGCTAGGGTTAGGGTTCCTGTGGGTAGGGCTTCTCGCCCTTGGGTTAGTGCTCCTACGTCACTTGGAGCTAGGGTTAGGGTTCCTATGGGTAGGGCTTCCCGCCCTAGGGTTAGGGTTCCTAAGGATAGGGCACTTGGAGTTAGAGTTAGGGTTCCTATGGGTAGGGCACTTGGAGCTAGGGTTACGGTTCCTATAGGTAGGGCCTTGGAGCCTAGGGTTAGGGTTCCTATGGTAGGGGACTTGGAGCTAGGTTAGGGTTCCTATGGTAGGGCACTTGGAGCTAGGGTTAGGGTTCCTATGGTAGGGCTTCCTGCCCTAGGGTTAGGGTTCCTAAGGGTAGGGCACATTGGAGCTAGAGGTTAGGGTTCCTATGGGTAGGCTTCCCGCCTTAGGGTTAGGGTTCCTAAGGGTAGGGCACTTGAGCTAGGGTTAGGGTTCCTAGGATGGGTAGGGCACTTGGAGCCCTAGGGTTAGGGTTCCTGGGTAGGGCACTTGGAGCTAGGGTTAGGGTTCCTATGGGTAGGGGCTTCCACTTGGAAGCTAGGGTTAGGGTTCCTAGGGTAGGGCACCTGCCCTAGGGTTAGGGTTCCTATGGGTAGGCACTTGAGCTAGGGTTAGGGTCCTATGGGTAGGGCACTTGGAAGCTAGGGTTAGGGTTCCTAGGTAGGCACTTGGAGCTAGGGTTAGGTTCCTATGGGTAGGGCACTTGGAGCTAGGGTTAGGTTCCTATGGGTAGGGCACTTCCCTCCCTAGGTTAGGGTTCCTATGGGTAGGGGTCCTATGGGGAGCTAGGGTTAGGGTTCCTATGGGGTAGGCTAGGGTTAGGGTTTATGGGTAGAGCTAGGGTTAGGTTCCTATGGTTAGGGCACTTGGAGCTAGGGTTAGGGTTCCTATAGGGTAGGGCTTCCGCCCTAGGGTTAGGGTTCCTAAGGGTAGGGCACTTGGAGCTAGGGTTAGGGTTCTATGGGTAGGACACTTGCCTAGGGTTAGGGTTCCTATGGGTAGGCTTCACTTGGAGCTAAGGGTTAGGGTTCCTATGGGTAGGGACTTTGCCCGCTAGGGGTTAGGGTTTCTAAGGGTAGGGCACTTTGGAGCTAGGGTTAGGGTTCCTATGCCACGCTGGCTCCCCACATGCTGTCGGCCTGGTCCCTTGGCTTCCGGGCTGAGGCAACAACGCCGAGTTGCTGGGGAGTTCGGGCCTTCCTCTGCAAGGCTCAACAGCAATGGTCGCGCATCCCCGGGTTAATAGGCTCAGACTCTCAGGCAGGGCTGAGCAGCAATGTCTGGTGTTCCAGAGTTAATAGGCTGAGGCCCTGAGGCAGGGCTGAGCAGTAATAGTCTGGCTTCCCAGAGTTAATGAGCTCAGGTCCTCAGGCAGGGCGGAGCAAGCAATATAGCCTTAATGGCCTCTTCAGGCCAGGGAGAGGGGGGAGTCTGCCACCGTTGGAAGGGTGGCAGCGGGAACACAGGCCTCCCTACTCCACTGCGTTCCAGCCTGGGGCTCTAGTAGCAGCTGTCACCGCTGATGGTCAGCAGGGATCCTGACTGCAACACACTGACATGGGCTCAGGTAAATCTGCAGCCTGACTGGGGTTGGCTGCCCCCGGGCTACTTCCAATCTCCCCCTCACTGGGTACCTGCCATCCGCCGGCGTCGTCCGGTAGGTCCCAGACCATGGGTTCCTCAGGATACTGGGCATCGGGAGGTCCAGGCCACACCTCTGGGTCCTGGGCAGGGAGAAGCTCAGGCAGCTCCTCAGGGTACCAAGCCTGGGGTAGGTCAGGCCAGCGCTCCTCCGGGTACCGAGCCCGGGGTAGGCTGGGCCCAGTGGGAGCTCAGGCACCAGCATCTGCCCTCTCCAGCAGCCTCCCCCCAACTGAGTGCTGGGGCTGGGCATTTATACTTCCTGTCCTGCCCCTTAACTTCCAGGGGGCAGGGACAGGCGGCGGTGGCTCCACCCACTGACGCGCCTGTTCTGGCTTGTCCCTCTCAGGTGCGGCAGTGACTGAGGCCTCCTTGCTACAGTAGGGCTTCCTGCCCTAGCTTTAGGGTTACTAAGGGTACGGCACTTGGAGCTACGTTTAGGGTTACTGTGAGTAGGGATTCCCGCCCTAGGGTTAGGGTTCCTAAGAGTAGGGCTTCCAGCCCTAGGGTTCGTGTTTCTACGGGTAGGGCACTTGGAGTAAGGGTTAGAGTTCAAATGGGTACTGCTTCCCTCCCTAGGGTTAGGGTTCCTAAGGGTAGGGCACTTGGAGTAAGGGTTAAGGTTCATAAGGGTTGGGCACTTGGAGCTAGGGTTAGGGTTCCTAAGGGTAGGGCACTTGGAGCTAGGGTTACAGTTCCTATGGGTAGGGCACTTGGAGCGATGGTTAGGGTTCCTATGGAATGGACTTCTCACCCTAGGGTAAGGGTTCCTAAGGGTAGGGCACTTGGAGCTAGGGTTAGGGTTCCAATGGGTAAGGCACTTGGAGCTAGGGTTAGGGTTCCTATGGTTAGGGCTTCACGCTCTGGGGTTAGGGTTCCTATGGGTACAGCACTTGAAACTAGAGTTAGGGTTCCTATGGGTAGGGTTTCCCACCCTAGGGTTAGGGTTCCTACGGGTGCTGCACTTGGAGCTAGGGTTTGGGTTCCTATGGGTAGGGCTTCCCGCCCTAGGGTTACGGTTTCTAAGGGTAGGCAATTTTGAGCTCGGGTTTGAAATCCTATGGGTAGGGCTTCCCGCCCTAGGGCTAGGGTTCCTAAGGGTAGGGCACATGGAGCATGGGTTAGGGTTCATATGGGTAGGGCACTTGGAGCTACGGTTAGTGTTCCTATGAGTAGGGCTTCTCGCCCTACTGTTAGGGTTTCTGAGGGTAGGGCACTTGAATCTAGGGTTAGGGTTCCCATGGGAGGGCACTTGGAGCTAGGGTTAGGGTTTCTATGGGTAAGGCTTCCCGCCCTAGCTTTAGGTTTCCTAAGGGTACTGCACTTGGAGCTAGGTTTAGGGATCCTATGGGTAGGGATTCTTGCCCTAGTATTAGGGTTCCTATGAGTAGGGCATATGGAGCTAGGATTTGGGTTCCTATGCGTAAGGCTTCCTGCCCTAGGGTTTGCGTTCCTAAGGGTAGGGCACATGGAGTTAGGGTTTGAGTTCCTACCGATAGGGCTTACCGCCCTTGTGTTAGGGTTCCTAAGAGTAGGGCACTTGTAGCTAGGGTTAGGGTTTCTATGAATTGGATTTCCCGCCCTATATTTAGGGTTCCTAAGAGTAGGACACTTGGAGCTAGGGTTAGCATTCCTATGGGTAGGGCTTCCTGCCCTAGGGTTAGGGTTCCTAAGGGTACGGCACTTGGAGCTAGGGTTAGGGTTCCCATGGGTAGGGCACTTGGAGATAGGGTTAGGGTTTCTAATGGTAGGACAATTGTAGTGAGGTTAGAGTTCCTATGGGAAGGGCTTCTCGCCCTAGGGTTAGGGTTCCTAGGAGAATTGCACTTGAATCTATGGCTAGGGTTCCAATGGGTAGGTCATTTGGAGCTAGGGTTAGGATTCCTATGGGTAGGGCTTCTCGCCCTAGCTTTAGGGTTCCTAAGATACGGCACTTGGATCTAGGTTTATGGTTCCTATGGGTAGGGCACCTGGAGCTAGGCCTAGAGTTCCTATTGGTAGGGCACTTGGAGCTACGGTTAGGGTTCCTATGGCTAGGGCACTTGGAGCTAGGTTTATGGTTCCAATGGGTAGGGCTTCCTGCCCTAAGTTTAGGGTTCCTAAGGGCAGGGCACCTGAAGCTAGGTGTTGGGTTCCTGTGGGTAGGGCTTCCCGCCCTAGTGTTAGGATTCCTAAGGGTACGGCAGTTGGAGCTAGGATTAGGGTTCCTATAGGTAGGGCTTCCCGCCCTAGGGTAAGGATTCCTAAAGGTAGGACACTTGGAGCTAAGGTTAGGGTTCCCATACATAGGGAACTTAAAGCTAGGGTTAGGGTTCTTATGGGTAGGATGTCCTGCCCTAGCTTTTGGATTCCTAAGGGTACGGCACTTGAAGCTAGGTTTAGGGTTCCTATGTGTAGGGATTCCTGCCCTAGAATTAGCGTTCCTAGTGGTAGGGCACATTGAGCGTGGATTAGGTTTCCTATTGCTAGGGTACTTGGAGCTAGGGTTAGGGTTCCTATGGGTAAGGAACTTGAAGCTAGGGTTAGGGTTCCTTTGGGTTGGGCTTCCCTCCCTCCGATTAGGGTTCCTAAGGGTAGGGCACTTGGAACTGGGGTTTGGATTCCTATGAGTAGGGCTTCCCGCCCTAGGGTTAGTGTTCCTAAGTGTAGAGCACTTGGAGCTAGGGTTAGAGTTCCTATGGGTAGGGCACTTGGAGCTATAATTAATGTTCCTTTGGGTAGGGCACTTCGAGCACCCTAGGGTTAAGGTTCCTAAGGTCATGGCACTTGGAGCTAGAGTTAAAGGTTCCTATGGGTAGGGCACTTAAAGTTAGGGTTTCATTTCCTATATGTAGGACTTACCACCCTATCTTTAGGGTTCCTAAGAGTATGGCACTTGGAACTAGGTTTAGGATTCCTATGGGTAGGGCACTAGGAGCTAGGGTTAGGGTTCCCATAGGTAAAGCTTCCTGCCCTAGAGTTAGTGTTCTTATGGGTAGAACACTTGGAGCTAGGGTTAGGGTTGCTATGAGTAGGGCTTCCTGCCCTAGGGTTAGGGTTCCTAAGGGTAGGGCACTTGGAGCTAGGGTGAAGATTGCTATTGGTAGGACACTGTGAGGTAGAATTAAGGTTCCAATGGGTAGGGTATCCCACCCTAGAGTTAGGGTTACTAAGGTACAGCGCTTGGCGATAGGGTCAGGGTTCCTATGAGTAGGGCACTTGGAGCTAGGATGAGGGTTCCTATGGGTAGGGCTTCCCTCCCTAGCTTTAGGGTTCCTAAGGGTACGGCATTTGGAGCTAGGTTTAGGCATCCCAATGGTAGGGATTCTCGCCCTAGAGTTAGGGTTCCTAAGGGTAGGGCACATGGAGCTGGAGTTAGGGTTCCTATGGGTAGGGCTTCCTGCCGTAGGGTTAGAGTTCCTAAGTGTAGGGACCTTGGAGCTCGGGTTAGGTTTCCTATGGGTAGGGCACTTGGAGTTAGGATTTTCAGTTCCTATGAGTATACATAGACTTCATAGACTAAGATCATAGCGTCAAGAAGCGGACCAATATGTCATCTGTCTGACCTTCTGCACAAGGCAGGGCCACAACCCTACCTTACACTTTTTATAACAACCCTAAACCCATAATTGAGTTATTGAAATCCTCAAATTGTGGTTTTTGAAGACCTCAAGCTGCAGAGATCCACCAACGCAAGCGACCATGCCCACGCTGCAGATGAAGGCGAACAACCATCCAGGGCCCTGCCAAATCCGCTGAGGAAAATTCTTCCCGCCCAAATATGGGCGATCAGCTTAAAACCTGAGGCATGTGCGGCAAGGACTCACAGCCAGCACCCACGAAAGATTCTCTGCAGTCTACTCAGTTCCCATCCCATCCAAATCCCTCAAGACCAATTTGAGCAGACTTATCTGCTGATAATCCAAGAATCAATTGCCAAATTCAACTATCCCATCCATAACCATCCCCTCCATATACTTATCAAGCTTAGCTTAATCAGATAAGTCTTTTCCCCCATACTTCCCTCGGAAGGCTGTTCCAGAACTCCATCCCCTAATGCGTTAGAAACCTTGTCTAATTTCAAGTCTAAACTTCCTATATCCAGTTTGTACCCATTCGTCCTTGTGTCGTACATTAAGTACTGAGCTTAAATAATTCCTTCCCTCCCTAACGTTATCCCCTGCTATATTTATATAGAGCAAGCATCTCCCCCGGAGAAAGCCTTCTTGTTGGACAGGCTAACAAGCCAAGTCTTGAGTCTCCTTTCATTTAAGGCAGGTTTTCCATTCCTCGGTCTAGTAGCCGTCTCTGAACCTGTTCCATTTGAATTCTCTTCTTAAAATGGGACACCAGCAAACTGCACACAATTTAATTCCAGTGGGGGTCTCACCAGCGCCTTACTATACAGGTACTAACACCTCCTTATCTTTGCTAAATACCTCGCTGAGGCATCCTAAAAACCGCATTTGCTTTTTAACATGCCATAATCACATTGGCGGCTCATAGTACCTGCTTATCAACACAATACCCCAAGGTCCTTCTCTCCTCGTCGCTTCCAACTGATGCGTCGCCAACGTTATATCTAAATTTTATTATTATCCCTAAGTGCTGACTTGCACTTTTCACTATTATATTTCATCCTCATTACTATTACTCAGTTTACAAGGTGGTCCATATCTTCCTGAATTAGTATCCCGGTCGCTTCTCCGTGGTTAGCCAATACCCACCAGCTTTGTGTCATCCGCAAAACTTTATTAGCACTTTCCCGCTCTTTGTGCAAGGTTCAGTTAATAAAAAAGGTTAAATTAAGATCGGTCCCAAAACGATCCTGAGGGACTCCACTAGTAACTCCTTCCAGCCTTACATTCCCCTTCAGTTGACCGCTGGATTCTCCCCTTTAACCAGTTCCTTATCCACCTTACAACTTTCATATTCATCCCCATCTTTTCCAATTTAACTAACAGTTCCCCATGCGGAACCGTGTCAAACACCTTACTGAAATCGAGGTAAATTAGATCTACCCGCCTTAGGGTTATTTTTCCTAAGGGCAGGGCACTTGTAGCTAGGTTTATGGTTCCTATGGTAGAGTACTTGGAGCTAGGGTTAGGGCTCCTATGGTCAGGTCTTCCTGCCCTATGCTTAGCGTTTCTAAGAGTAGGGCACTTGGAACTAGGGTTAGGGTTCCTATAGGTAGGTCTTCCCGCCCTACGGTTAGGGTTCCTAAGGGTAGAGCACTTGGAGTTACGGTTTCAGTTCCTATTGGTAGGATTTCCAGCCCTACGGTTAGAGTTCCTAAGAGTAGAGCACTTCCAGCTACGGTTAGGGTTCCTATGGGAAGGGCACTTGGAGCTATGCTTAGGGTTCCTATGGGTAGGGCAGTTGGAGCTAGAGTAAGGGTTCTTATGGGTAGGGCTTCCCACCCCAGAGTTAGGTTTCCTAAGGGTAGGGCACATGGAGCTAGAGTTAGGATTCCTATGGGTAGGGCTTCCCGCTCGAGGGTTGGGGTTCGTAAGTGTAGAGCACTTGGAGCTAGCGTTAGGGTTCCTATGGGTGGGGCACTTGGAACTAGGGTTAGGGTTTCTATGGATAGGGCACATGGAGCTAGGGTTAGCATTCCTATGGGTAGGGCTTCCCACCCTAGGGTTAGGTTTCCTAAGGTTAAGGCACTTAGAGCTAGAGTTACGGTCCCTACGGGTAGGGCACTTGGAGATAGGGTAAAGGTTCCTATGGGTAGGGCTTTCCGCCCTAGGGTTAGGGTTCCTAAGTGTAGGGCACTTGGAGCTAGGGTTAGAGTTCCTATAGGTAGGTCTTCCCGGCCTAGAGTTAGGATTCCTACGGGTATGGCACTTAGAGCGAGGGTTAGGGTTCTTATGGGTAGAGCACTTTGAGCTAGGATTAGGGTTCCTATGGGTAGGACTTGCCGCCCTAGGTTAGGTTTCCTAAGAGTAAGGCACTTGAAGCTAGTGTTAGGGTTCCTGTTGGAAGGGCAACCCAGCCCTAGGATTAGGGTTCCTACGGGTATGGCACTTGGAGGTAGGATTAGGGTTCCTATGGGAAGGGCACTTTTATCTCGGGTTAGTGTTCCTGTGGGTACGGCTTCCCGCCCTAGGGTTAGGGTTTCTAAGGGTAGGGCACTTGTAGCTAGGTTTAGGGTTGCTATGGGTCGGGCTTCTCGCCCTTGGGTTACGGTTCCTAAGGGTAGGGCACTTGGAGCAAGGGTTAGGGTTTCTATGTGTATGGCTTCCTGCCCTAGGGTTAGGATTCCTAAGGGTAGGGCACTTGAAGCTAGTGTTAGAGTTCCTGTTGTTAGGGCTTCACACCCTAGCTTTAAGGTTCTTAAGGGTGTAATACTTAGAGCTAGGTTTAGGTTTCCTATGTTTAGGGATTCCCGCCCTAGGGTTAGGGAGCCTACAGGTAGGGCACATGGAGCTATGGTTAGGGTTCCTATGGGTAGGGTTCTTGGAGGTAGGATTAGAGTTCTTATGCGTAGTGCTTCCCGCCCTAGGTTTAGGGTTTCTAAGGCTAGGGCACTTCGAGCAAGGTTTAGGGTTCCTGTGGGTAGGGATTCCTGCCCTAGAATTAGGGTTCCTATGGGTAGGGCAGGTGGACCTAGGGTTAGAGTTCCTATAATTAGGGCTTCCTGACCTAGGGGTAGGGTTCCAAAGAGTAGGGCACTTGGAGTCAGGGTTTGAGTTCCTATGGGAAGGGCACTTGGAGCTAGGGTTAGATTTCCAAGGTGTGGGAACTTCGAAGTAGGTTTAGGGTTCCTATGGGTAGGGCTTCCCGCCCTAGGGTTAGGGTTTCTAATGTTAGGACAATTGGAGCTAGGGTTAAAGTTGCTATGGGTAGGGCTTCCCGCCCTAATGTTAGGGTTCCTAAGGGTAGGGCACTTAGAGCAAGGGTTAGAGTTCCTACGGGTAGAGCTTCTGGACCTATGGTTAGGTTTCCTAGGGGAACGGCACTTGAAGCGAGAGTTAGGGTTCCTTTAGGTTGGGCACTTGGAGCTAAGGTTTGGGTTCCTATGGGTAGAGCTTCCTGCCCTAGGGTTCGGATTTCTAATGGTAGGACACTTGGAGCTGGGGTTAGGGTTCCAATGAGTAAGACTTCCCGGCCAAGGGTTAGAGTGCCTACGGTTACGGTACTTGGAGCTAGGTTTAGTGTTTCTATGTGTAGGGCACTTGGAGCTAGCGTCAGGTTTCCTATGGGTAGGGCACTTGGAGCTAGGGTTAGGTTTCCAAGGGGTGGGAACTTCAAACTAGGGTTAGGGTTCCTATGGGTAGGGCTTCCTGCCCTAGAGTTAGGGTTTCTAATGGGAGGACACTTGGAGCTAGGGTTAGGGTTCCTATGGATAGGGCTTCCCGCCCTAGAGTTAGGGTTCCTCAGGATAGGGCACTTGGAATTAGTGTTTGAGTTCCTATGTATAGGACTTTCCGCCCTAGGGTTAGGGTTCCTATGGGAACGGCACTTGAAGCTAGGGGTAGGGGATTTGGAGCTAGGGTTAGGTTTCCAAGGGGTGGGAACTTCGAACTAGAGTTAGGGTTCCTATGGGTAGGGCGTCCCTCCCTTGCATTAGGGTTTTCTAATGGTAGGACACTTGGAGCTAGGATTAGGGTTCCTATGAGTAGAGCTTCCCACCCTAAGGTTAGGGTTCCTAAGGGTAGGGCACTTGGAGCAAGGGTTAGATTTCCTATGGGTAGAGCTTCCCAACCTAGGGTTAGAGTTCCTAGGGGAATGGGACTTGAAGCTAGGGTTAGGGTTCCTATGGGTAGGGCACTTGGAGCTAGGGTTAGGGTTCCTATGGGTAGGCTTCCCAGGAGCTAGGGTTAGGGTTCCTATGGGTAGGGCACTTGGAGCTAGGGTTAGGTTCCTAAGGTATAGGTAGGGCTTCCCAGCCCTAGGGTTAGGGTTCCTATGGGTAGGCACTTGGAGCTAGGGTTAGGGGTTCTTATGGGTAGGGCTTCCCGCCCTAGGGTTAGGGTTCCTATGGGTAGGGCACTTGGAGCTAGGGTTAGGGTTCCTATGGGTAGGGCTTCCCGCCCTAGGGTTAGGGTTCCTAAGGGTAGGGCACTTGGAGCTAGGGTTAGGGTTCCTATGGGTAGGGCACTTCCCTAGGGTTAGGGTTTCCTATGGGTAGGGCACATTTGGAGCTAGGGTTAGGGTTCCTAAGGGTAGGGCACTTGGTAGGCTAGGGTTAGGGATTCTTATGCGTAGGGCTTCCTGTCCTAGCTAGGGTTAGGGTTCCTAAGGGTAGGGCACTTGGAGCTAGGGTTAGGGTTCCTAAGAGTAGGGCACTTGCCAGCCCTAGGGTTCTCCTAGGGTTAGGGTTCCAATGGGTAGGGCACTTGGATTAAGTGTTAGGTTCCTATAGGTAGGGCTTCTAGACCTAGGGTTAGGGTTCCTATGGGTAGGGCACTTGGAGCTAGGGTTAGGGTTCCTATGGTAGGGCTTCCACCCTAGGTTAGGGTCCTAAGGGTAGGCACTTGGAGCTAGGGTTAGGGTTCCTATGGTAGGGCACTTTCCGCCCTGAGGTTAGGGTTCCTATGGGTAGGGCACTTGAGCTAGGGTTAGGGTTCCTATGGTAGGGCACTTGGAGCTAGGGTTAGGGTTCCTATGGGTAGGGCACTTGAAGCTAGGGTTAGGGTTTCTATGGGTAGGGCACTTGGAGCTAGGTTAGGTTTCCTAAGGGTAGGGCACTTGGAGCTAGGGTTAGGGTTCCTATGGGTAGGGCTTCCTTGCCCTAGGGTTAGGTTCCTAAGGCTAGGGCACTTGTAGCTAAGGTTAGGAGGTTCTGGGTAGGGCACTTGGAGCTAGGGTTAGGGTTCCTATGGGTAGAGCACTTGCCCTAGGGTTAGGGTTCCTACAGGTAGGGCTCTTTGAGCTAGGGTTAGGGTTCCTATGGGTAGGGATCATAAGGGCAGGGCACTAGACGGTTAGGGTTAGGGTTCCTATGGGTAGGGACTTCCCACAGCTAGGGTTAGGTTCCTATGGTAGGGCACTTGGAGCTAGGGTTAGGGTTCCTATGGGTAGGGCACTTGGACCAGGGTTAGGGTTCCTATGGGTAGGGCTTTGGAGCCTATAGGGTTAGGGTTCCTATGGGTAGGGCACTTGGAGCTAGGGTTAGGGTTCCTATGGGTAGGGCACTTGGAGCTAGGGTTAGGTTCCTATGGGTAGGCTTTCCAGCCATAGGGTTAGGGTTCCTTAGGGTAGGGCACTTGGAGCTAGGGTTAGGTTCCTATCCTTAGGGCTTTACCCCTAGGTTAGGGTTCCTAATGGGTAGGGCAATGGAGCTAGGGTTAGGGTTCCATGGGTAGGGCACGCCCTACCCTAGAGTTAGGTTCCTTTGGGTAGGGCACTTGGAGCTAGGGTTAGGGTTCCTATGGTTAGGATTTCCATCCTAGGGTTAGGGTTCCTAAGGGTAGGGCACTTGGAGCTAGGGTTAGGGTTCCTATGGGTAGGGCACTTGGAGCTAGGGTTAGGGTTCCTATGGGTAGGACTTATGGAGCTAGGGTTAGGGTTCCTAAATGGGTAGGGCACTTTGAGCTAGGTTAGGGTTCCTAATGGGTAGGGCACCCGCACTAGGGTTAGGGTTCCTATAGGGTAGGGCTATGGGTTAGGGTTTGGAGCTAGGGTTAGGGTTCCTATGGTAGGGCACTTGGAGCTAGGGTTAGGGTTCCTAAGGGTAGGTCACTTGGAGCTAGGTTTAGGGTTCCTATGGGTAGGGCTTCCTGCCCTAGGGTTAGGGTTCCTATGGGTAGGGCACTTGGACCCTAGGGTTAGGGTTCCTAAGAGGTAGGGCACTTGGAGCTAGGGTTAGGGTTCCTATGAGGTAGGGCACTTGCTGAGCTAGAGTTAGGGTTCCTATGGTAGGGCACTTGGAGCTAGGGTTAGGGTTCCTATGGGTAGGGCACTTCCGCCTGTAGGGTTAGGGTTCCTAAGGTAGGGCACTTGGAGCTAGGGTTAGGGTTCCTATGGGTAGGGCTTCCCGCCCTAGGGTTAGAGGTTCTTATGGGTAGGGCACTTGGAAGCTAGGGTTAGGGTTCCTATGGGCTTCCCTTCCCTAAGTTTGAGGTTTCCAAGGGGTGGGAACTTCAAACTAGGGTTAGGGTTCCTATGGGTAGGGCTTCCTGCCCTAGAGTTAGGGTTTCTAATGGGAGGACACTTGGAGCTAGGGTTAGGGTTCCTATGGATAGGGCTTCCCGCCCTAGAGTTAGGGTTCCTCAGGATAGGGCACTTGGAATTAGTGTTTGAGTTCCTATGTATAGGACTTTCCGCCCTAGGGTTAGGGTTCCTATGGGAACGGCACTTGAAGCTAGGGGTAGGGGATTTGGAGCTAGGGTTAGGTTTCCAAGGGGTGGGAACTTCGAACTAGAGTTAGGGTTCCTATGGGTAGGGCGTCCCTCCCTTGCATTAGGGTTTTCTAATGGTAGGACACTTGGAGCTAGGATTAGGGTTCCTATGAGTAGAGCTTCCCACCCTAAGGTTAGGGTTCCTAAGGGTAGGGCACTTGGAGCAAGGGTTAGATTTCCTATGGGTAGAGCTTCCCAACCTAGGGTTAGAGTTCCTAGGGGAATGGGACTTGAAGCTAGGGTTAGGGTTCCTATGGGTAGGGCACTTGGAGCTAGGGTTAGGGTTCCTATGGGTAGGGCACTTGGAGCTAGGGTTAGGGTTCCTGTAGGTAGGGCTTCCTGCCCTAGGGTTAGGGTTCCTATGGGTAGGGCTTCCTTCCCTAGCTTTAAGGTTTCTAAGGGTATGGCACTTTGAGCTAGGTTTAGGGTTCCTGCGGGTCAGTCACATGGAGCTAGGCTTAGTGTTCCTATTGGTAGGGCACTTGGAGCTAGAATTAGGGTTCCTGTGGGTAGGGCTTCCTGCCCTAGGGTTAGGGTTCCTAAGGGTAGGGCACTTGGAGCTAGGGTTAGGGTTCCTACAGGTAGAGCTTCTTGCCCTAGGGTTAGGGTTCCTAAGGGTAGTTCACTTGGAACTAGGGTTAGGGTTCCTATGGGTAGGGCAGTTGGAGCTAGGGTTAGGGTTCCTATGGGTAGCGCAGTTGGAGCTAGGTCTAGGATTCCTATGGGTAGGACTTCGTGCCCTAACGTTAGGGTTCCTAAGGGTATGGCACTTGGAACTTGGTTTAGGCTTCCTGTGGGTAGTGTTTCCTGCCCTAGGATTAGAGTTCCTAGGGGTAGGGCACATTGAACTAGGATTAGGTTTCCTATTACTAGGGAACTTGGAGCTAGGGTTAGGGTTCTATGGGTAGGGAACTTGGAGCTAGGGTTAGGATTCCTATGGGTTGGGCTTCCCTCCTTACGGTTAGGGTTCCTAAGGGTATGGCACTTGGAGCTAAGGTTAGATTTCCTATGGGTAGAGCTTCCCACCCTTGGGTTAGGTTTTTTATGGTTTAGGCGCTTAGAGCTAGGGTTACGGTTCTTACCGGTAGGGCACTTGGAGATAGGGTTAAGGTTCCTATGGGTAGGGCTTCCTGCTCTAGGGTTAGGGTTCCTAATTGTAGGGCACTTGGAGCTGGGATTAGAGTTCATATGGTTAGGGCTTCCCGCCCTAGTGTTAGGGTTCCTACGGGTAGGGCACATGGAACTAGAGTTAGGGGTCCTATGGGTAGGGCACTTGGAGCTAGGGTTAGAGTTCCTATGGGTAGGGCACTTGGAGCTAGAGTTAGGGTTCCTGTGGGTAGGGCACTTAAAGTTAGAGTTTCAGTTCCTATGGGTAGGACTTCCTGCCTTAGCTTTAGGGTTCCTAAGAGTACGGCACTTGGAGCTAAGGTTAGGGTTCCCATGGGTAATGCTTCCCGCCCTAGGGTTAGTGTTCCTATGGGTAGGACCCTTGGAACTAGGGTTAACGTTCCTATGTGTAGGGCTTCCTGCCTTAGGGTTAGGGTTCCTATGGGTAGGGCACTTGGAGCTAGGGTTAAGATTGCTATTGGTAGGGCACTTGGAGCTAGAGTTAAGGTTCCTATGGGTAGGGTTTACAGCCCTAGAGTTAGGGTTCCTAAGGGGCAGCACTTGGAGCTAGGGTTAGTATTCCTATGGGTCGGGCACTTGGAGCTAGGGTTCGGGTTCCTATGGGTAGGGCTTCCCGCCCTAGGGTTAGCATTCCTAAGAGTAGGGCAATTGGAGCTAGGGTTATGATTCCTATGGATACGGATTTCCGCCCTAGTGTTAGGGTTCTTACGAGTAGAGCACATGGAGCTAGAGTTAGGGTTCCTATGAGTAGGGCACTTGTAGCTACTGTTAGGCTTCCTATGGGTAGGGCACTTGGAGCTTGTTTTAGGGTTGCTATGTGTAGGGCTTTCCGCCCTAGATTTAGAATTTCTAAGGGTAGGGCACTTAGAGCTAGGGTTAGGGTTCCTGTGGGTAAGGCTTCCCGCCTTAGGGTTCCTAAGGGTAGGGATTTCCGCCATAGGATTAGAGTTCCTGTGGGTAGGGCACATGGAGCTAGGGTTAGGGTTCCTATGGGTAGTGCTTCCCACCCTAGCTTCAAGGTTCTTAAGGGTACGGCACTTGAAGCTAGATTTAGGGTTTGTATGGGTAGGTCTTTCCTCCTTAGGGTTAGGGTTCCTACCAGTAGGACACATGGAGCTATGGTTAGGGTTCCTATGGGTAGGTCTTCCAGCCTTAGCGTTAGGGTTCTTCAAAGTAGGATCCCTACTAGGAGCTGGGGTTAGCGTTCCTAAGGGTAGGGGAAGTAGAGCTAGGATTAGGGTTCCTGTGGGTACTTCTTCCCACCGTAGGGCTAGGGTTCCTACGGGTAGAGCACTTGGAGGTAGGGTTAGGGTTCCTATGATTAGGGCTTCCTACCCTAGGGTTAGGGTTCCTAAAGGTAGCGCACTTGGAGCTAGGGTTTGAATTCCTAGGGGTAGGACACTTACAGCTAGGGTTAGGGTTCCTATGTGTAGGGCTTCACGCCCCAGGGTTATTGTTCGGAAGGATAGGGCACTTGGAGCTAGGGTTGGATTTCCTATGGATAGGGCTTCCCACCCTAGGGTTTGGTTTCCTACAGGTACGGCACTTGAAGCTGAGGTTAGGGTTCCTATGGGTAGGGCTTCCTGCCCTCGGGTCAGGGTTCCTAAGGGTAGGGAATTTGGATCTGGGCTTAGGGTTCCAATGAGTAAGACTTCCCGCCCAAGGGTTAGAGTGCCTACGGTTACGGCACTTGTAGCTAGGGTTAGTGTTCCTGTGAGTAGGGCACTTCGAGCTAGGCTTAGGGTTCCTATGGGTAGGGCACTTGTGTGATGATGCATTTCTTGTGGGACCCAACTGAGAATGCCAATTCAGGACCGATTGCTCAAACAGGGCACTCACAGCCCAAGGCTGGGTTTTTTCCACCTCTAAGGCAAACCAAGCCAGCCAGACAAAAATGACCTCGGTTTCACCCCACTGGCTAACCACAAGTCACACAAGCAATTTCCTTAGACACTCCAGTCTCCCAGTATCACCACCAGTGCCACCCATCCTGGGGATGAATGGTTATGAAAACCAACACCCA
>NC_133770.1:203238460-203434457 GCF_003597395.2 Chelonoidis abingdonii
AGACAGCATAATCATAACCAGTAACCCGTAACCTGGTCTTAGACACCTTATATGACCCCCTTTACATAAGATTTGGTGCCACTACAGAGCCTTGGTTGCAACCCATGTTCTATACGGTCCCAGTTTATATCAATAATGTCACAACTTAGAGCTAGGGTTAGAGTTCCTATGGGTAGGGTTTGCCGCCATAGGGTTAGGGTTCCTAAGGCTAGGGCCCTTGTAGTTAGGGTTAGGGTTCCTATGGGTTGGGCTTCCCGCCCTAACTTTAGGTTTCCTAAGGGTAGGACACTTGAAGCTAGGGTTAGGGTTCCCGTGGGTAGGGCACTTGGAGCTAGGGTAAGGGTTCCTATAGGTAGGGCTTCCCACCCTAGCTTTAGGGTTTCTAAGGGTATGGCACTTGGAGTTAGGTTTAGGGTTCCTATGGGCAGGGCTTCCCACCTTAGGGTTAGGGTTCCTAAGGGTAGGGCACTTGGAGCTAGCGTTAGAGTTCCTAATGGTAGGGCTTCCTGCTCTAGGATTAGAGTTTCTAAGGGCAGGGCACTTGGAGCTAGGGCTAGGGATCCTATGGGTAGAGCTTCCCATCCGATGGTTAGGCTTCCTAAGGGTAGGTCACTTGGAGCTAGAGTTAAGGTTCATATAGGTAGGGCTTCCCGTCCTAGGCTAAGAGTTCTTAAGGGTAGGACACTTGGAGCTAGGGTTAGGGTTCCCATGGGTAGGGCACTTGGAGCTAGGGTAAGGGTTCCTATGGGTAGGGCTTCCCACCCTAGCTTTAGGGTTCCTAAGGGTACGGCACTTGGAGTTAGGTTTAGGGTTCCTATAGGCAAGGCTTCTCGCCTTAGGGTTAGGGTTCCTATGGGTAGGACACATGTATCTAGAGTTTAGGTTCCTATGGGTAGGACTTCCCACCCTAGGGTTAGGATTCCTAAGGGTAGGGCCATTGGAGCTAGGGTTAAGGCTCCTATGGGTACGGATTTCCACCGTAGGGATAGGGTTTCTATGGGTAGGGCACTTGTAGCTACTATTAGGGTTCCTATGGGTAGGGCTTGCTGCCCTATTGTTAGGGTTCCTAAGGGTAGCACACTTGGATTTGGGTTTTGAATTCCTAAGGCTAAGGCACTTAGAGCTAGGGTTAGGTTTCCTATGTGTAGTGCTTCCTGCCCTAGGGTTATTGTTCAGAAGGGTAGGGCACTTGGAGCTAGGGTTAGAGATCCTATGAGTAGAGCTTCCTGCCCTATGGTTAGGCTTCCTAAGGGCAGGGCACTTGGAGCTAGAGTTAAGGTTTCTATGGGTAGGGCTTCCCGCCCTAGGGTTCGGGTTCCTACGGATAGGGCACTTGGAGCTAGGGTTAGGGTTCCTATGGGTAGGGATTCCTGCCATAGCTTTTGGATTCCTAAGAGTACGGCTGTTGGAGATAGGTTTATGGTTCCTATGGGTAGAGATTCCTGCCCTAGGATTAGGGTTCCTACATGTAGGGCACATAGAGCTAGGGTTAGGGTTCCTATGGGAAGGGATTGCCGCCCTAGCTTTAGAGTTCCTCAGGGTACGGCACCTGGAGCTAGGTTTAAAGTTCTTATGGGTAGGGCTTCCTGCTTTAGGGTTAGAGTTCCTATGGGTAGGACACATGGAGCTAGGGTTAGGGTTACTATGGGTAGGTCTTCCAGCCCTCGAGTTAAAGTTTCTAAGGGTAGGTCACTTGGAGCTAGAGTTAGGGTTCCTAAGGGTAGGGCAATTGGAGCTAGGGTTAGGTTTTCTATGGGTACTTCTTCCCGCCCTAGGACTACGGTTCCTAAGGGTAGAGCACTTACAGCTAGGGTTAGGTTTCCTATGGGTAGGGCTTCCTGCCCTAGGGTTAGAGTTCCTAAGGGTAGTGCACTTGGAGCTAGGTTTTGGATTCCTAAGGGTAGGGCACTTAGAGCTAGGATTAGGGTTCCTATGGGTAGGGCTTCCCGCCCTATGGTTTGGGTTCCTACAGGTATGCCAGATGAAGCTTGGGTTAGGGTTCCTATGGGTAGAGCTTCCCACCCTATGATTACGCTTCCTAAGGGTAGGGCAGTTGGAGCTAGAGTTAAGGTTCCTATGGGTAGGACTTCCTGCCCTAAGATTAGGGTTTCTAAGGGTAGGGCACTTGGAGCTAGGGTTAGGGATCCTATGGGTAGAGCTTCCCACCCTATGATTAGGCTTCCTAAGGGTAGGGCAGTTGGAGCTAGAGTTAAGGTTCCTATGGGTAGGACTTCCCACCCTAGGGTTACGGTTTCTAAGGGTAGGGCACTTGGAGCTAGAGTCAGGGTTTCCAAGGGTAGGGCCTCCCACCGTAGGATTAGGGTTTCTCTGGGTAGGGCACATGGAACTAAGGTTAGGGTTCCTATAGGTAGGGCTTCCCGCCCTAGCTTTAGTGTTCCTAAGCATACGGCACTTGGAGCTAGGATTCAGGTTCCAATGGGTAGGGATTCCTGCCCTAGGGTTAGGGATCCTACGGCTTCGGCAGAAGGAACTAGGGTAAGACTTCCTATGGGTAGGGCACTTGGAGCTAGGATTAGTATTCTTATTGGTATAACTTCCCACCCTAGGGTTATGGTTCCTCAGGGTAGGACACTTGGAGCTAGGGTTAGGGTTCCTAGGGGTAGGGCACTGGAATTAGGGTTTCAGTTCCTATGGGTAGAACTTCCCTCCCTAGGGTTAGAGTTCCTAAGGGTAGGGCATTTGGAGCTAGAGTTTGGGTTCCTATGGGTAGGTAACTTGGAACTAGAGTTAAGTTTCCTATGGGTCGGGTTTCCCACCCTAGGGTTAGGGATCCTATGGTGCGGCATTTTTAGCTAAGGTAAGGGTTCCTATGGGTAGGGCTTCCCGCCCTAGCTTTAGAGTTCCTAAGGGTACAGCACTTGAAGCTAGGTTTAGGGTTCCTATGTGTAGTTTTTCCTGCCCTAGGGTTAGGGTTTCGAAGGGTAGGGAAATTGGAGCTAGGGTTAGGGTTCCGAAAAGTACGGCACTTGGAGCTATGTTTATGGTTTCTTTGGGTAGGGCTTCCCGCCTTAGGGTTAGAGTTCCTACGGGTAGGGCACTTGGAGCTATGGTTATGGTTCCTATGGGTAGGGCGCCCTGCCCTAGTGTTAGGGTTTCTACGGGTATTTCACTTGGGGAGCTAGGGTTAGAAATCCTATAGGTAGGGCTTCTCAGTCTTTGCTTATGGTTTCTAAGGGTTGGCCACTTAGAGCTATGGTTAGGATTCCTATGGGTAGGGCGCCCCTCCCTAGGGTTAGAGTTCCTACGGGTAGGGCACTTGGAGCTGAAGTTAGGGTTCCTATGGGTACAGCTTCCCGCACTAGATTTAATGTTCCTAAGGGTAGGGCACTTATAGTTAGGGTTTCAGTTCCTATGGGTAGGACTTCTCATCCTAGGGTTAAGGTTCCTAAGGGTAGGGCACTTGGAGCTAGGGTTAGGATTCTTATGGGTAGGACACTTAGAGCTAGAGTTATGGTTTCTATGGGTAGGGTTTCCAGCCCTAGGGTTAGGATTCCTACGGTGCGGCACTTGGAGCTAGGGTTAGGCTTCCTATGGGTAGGGCTTCCCGCTATAGCTTTACGGTTCCTAAGGGTACGGCAGCTGGAGCTAGGTTTAGGGTTCCTATGTATAGGGATTCCCGTCGTAGGGTTAGGGATCCTACGGGTATGGCAGATGGAGCTAGGGTTAGGGTTCGTATGGGTAGGGCACTTGGAGCTAGGATTTGGGTTCCTATTGGTATGGATTCCCGCCCTTGGGTTATGGTTCCTCTGGGTAGGGCACTTGGATCTAGGGTTAGGGTTCCCATGGCTAGGGTACTTGAAGTTAGGGTTTCAGTTCCTATGGGTAGAACTTCCCGCCCTTGGGTTAGGGTTCCTGAGAGTAGGGCACTTGGAGCTAGAGTTAAGGTTCCTATGGGTTGGGTTTCACGCCCTAGGGTTAGGGTTCCTACGGTGCGGCCCTTGGAGCTAAGATTAGGGTTCCTATGGATAGGGCACTTGTAGCTAAGGTAAGGGTTCCTATGGGTAAGGCTTCCTGCCCTAGCTTTAGAGTTCCTAAGGGTACGGCACTTAAAGCTATGTTTAGGGTTCCTATGGGTAGTGTTTCCCGCCTTAGAGTTAGGGTTTTTATGGGTAGGGCACTTGGAGCTCTGGTTATAGGTCCTACGGTAGGGCACCCCGCCCTACTGTTAGGGTTCCTTTGGGTAGGTCACTTGGAGCTAGAGTTAGGGTTCCTATCTGTAGGGCTTCCCACTCTAGCTTTTGAGGTTCCTAAGGGTACGGCACGTGGAGCTATCTTGAGGGTTCCCATGGGTAGGTATTCCCGCCCTAGGGTTAGGTTTCCTACGGATAAGGCACATGGAGCTAGGGATAGGGTTCCTATGGGTACGGAACTTGAAGCTAGGGTTAGAGTTCCTATGGGTAGGGCTTCCTGCCCTAGAGTTAGGATTTCTAAGGGGAAGGCACTTGGAGCTAGGGTTAGGGTTTCTATGCATAGGGGTTCCCGCCCTAGGATTAGGGTTCCTAAGGGTAGTGCACTTGGAGTTAGGGTTTGAATTTGTATCAGTAGGGCTTCCCGCCCTCGGGTTAGGTTTCCTAAGGGTAGAGCACTGAGAGCTAGCGTTAGGGTTCCTATGGGTATGGCACTTGGAGCTAGGGTTAGGGTTCCTATGGGTAGGGCACTTGGAGCTAGGGTTAGGGTTCCTATGGGTAATGTTTCCCGCCCTAGGGTTAGGGTTTTGAAGGGCAGGGTAATTGGAGCTAGGGTTAGGGTTGTTATGGGTAGGGCTTCGTGCCCTAGCTTTAGGGTTCTTAAGGGTACGGGAGCTGGAGCTAGGTTTAGGGTTCCTATGTATAGGGATTCTCGTCATAGGGTTAGGGATCCTACGGGTACGGCAGATGGAGCTAGGGTTAGAGTTCCTATGGGTTGGGCACTTGGAGCTAAGGTCAGGGTTCCTATGTGTAGGGCTTCTCTCCCCATGGCTAGTGTTCCTAATGGTAGGGCACTTGGAGCTAGAGTTAGGGTTCCTATGGGTAGGGCACTTGGAGTTAGGGTTTCAGTTCCTATGGGTAGGACTTCCCGTCCTAGGGTTAGTGTTCCTAAGTGTAGAGCACTTGGAGCTAGGATTAGAGTTCCTATGGGTAGGGAAGTTGGAGCTATAATTAATGTTCCTATGGGTAGGGCACTTCGAGCTAAGGTTACGGTTCCTATGCGTAGGGCTTCTCGCTCTTGCTTTAGGATTCCTAAGGGTACAGCACTTGGAGCTAGAGTTAAGGTTCCTACGGGTTAGGCTCCCCACCGTAGTGTTAGGGTTCTTAGGAGTATGTCACTTGGAGCTAGGGTTAGGGTTCCTATGGGTGGGACTTCTTGCCCTAGGGTTAGTGTTCCTAAGGGTAGGGCACTTACAGCTAGGGTTAGGATTCCTATGGGTAGGGCGCCTCTTCCTAGGGTTAGGGTTCCTAAGGGTAGGGCACTTGGAGCTAGGGTTAGGGTTCCTGTGGGTACAGCTTCCTGCCCTAGGTTTAGGGTTGCTAAGGGTAGGGCACGTTGCGCTAGGTTTAGGGTTCCTATAGGTAGGGCTTCCTAACATATGGTTAGGGTTCCTAAGGGTAGGGCACTTGGAGCTAGGGTTATGGTTTCTATGGGTAGACCTTCCCGCCCTAGGGTTAGGTTTCCTAAGGGTAGGGCACTTGAAGCTACCGTTAGGGTTGCTATGGGTAGTGATTTCCACTCTAGGGTTAGGATTCCTAAGAGTAGGGCACTTGGAGCTAGGGTTAGGGTTCCCATGGGTAGGGCCTCGAGTCCTAGAGTTAGGCTTCCTAAGGGTAGGGCATTTGGAGCTAGGGTTAGGATTCCTATGGTTAGGGCTTCCCACCCTAGGGTTAGAGTGCCAACGGTTATGGCACTTGCAACTAAGGTTAAGGTTCCTATGGGTAGGGAACTTGAAACTAAGATTAAGGTTCCTATGGGTAGAGCACTTGGATCTAGAGTCAGGGTTCCTATGGGTAGGGCTTCCCGCCCTAGTGTTAGGGTTCCTAAGCATAGGTCACTTGAAGCTAGGATTAGGGTTCCTATAGGTGGGGATTCCCACCCTAGCTTTAGGGTTCCTAAGGGTACGACACTTTGAGGTAGGTTTAGGGTTCCTAAGGGTAGGGATTTCCTCCCTAGGGATAGGGTTCATACTAGTAGGGCACATGTAGCTAGGGTTAGGGCTCCTAAGGGTAGGAAACTTGGAGCTAGGGTTAGGGTTCCTATTGCTAGGGCTTCCCGCCCTATGGTTAAGATTCCTATGGGTAGGGCTTCCCGCTCTAGAGTTAGGGTTCTTAAGTATAGGGCACTTGGAGTTAGGGTTTGAATTCCTATGGGTAGGGCTTAACGCCCTAGAATTATGGTTCCTAAGGGTCGGGCACTTTTAGCTAGGGTTAGCGTTCCTATGGGTAGGGTACTTGGAGCTACAGTTAAGGTTCCTATGGGTAGGGTTTCCAGCCCTATGGTTAGGGTTCCTACGGTGCAGCACTTGGAGCAGGGTTAGGGTTTCTGTGGGTAGGGCACTTGGAGCTAGGGTTACGGTTCCTGTGAGTAGGGCTTCCTGCTCTATCTTTAGGGTTCCTAAGGGTATGGCGCTTGGAGCTAGGTTTAGGGTTCGTTTGGGTAGGGCTTCCCGCCTTAGGGTTAGGTTTCCTATGGGTAGGGCACTTGGAGCTATGGTTATAGTTCCTACGAGTAGGGCGCCCCACCCTAGTGTTAGGGTTCCTAAGGGTACGGCACTTGAAGTTAGGATTAGGGTTCCTATGGGTAGGGCGTCCCTCCCTAGGGTTAAGGTTCGTATGGGTAGGGCACTTGGAGCTAGGGTTAGGGTTCCTACGCGTAGAGCACTTGGAGCTAGAGTTAGAGTTCCTATGGGTACGGCTTCCAGCCCTAGGGTTAGGGTTCCTAAGGATAGGGCTGACTGAGCTAGGGTTAGGGTTCCTATGGGTAGGGCTTCCTGCCCTAGGGTCAGGGTTCCTAAGGTCAGGGCCGGCTCTAGGAAGTGCAGGGCCTAATTAAAACTGTTTCGACAGGGCTCTGGCAGGGATGACTTAAAAAAAAACACATGTAAAAAAACACTTGGGGCTTGTATTCACCAGGCGGTGCTCTGAGTCTTTGGCCTCACTTCGGCGGTGGGTCCTTCACTCGCTCCAGGTCTTCAGTGGAACTAAAGGACCCTCTGCCGAAGTGTCGCCGAAAACCCAGAGTAAGTGAAGAACCTGCCACTGAAGTGCTGTCGAAGACCCGAAGACAGTGAAGGACCCACCGCTGAATTGCCACCGAAGACCCAAAGCGCTGCCAGGTGAGTAAAAATTAAAAAGCACCTCTAGCCAGGGAAGGGACTCTCACTGGGCACAGGGCCCTCTTAGGCGTGGGGCCTGATTCCGGGGAATCGGTGGAATAGGCTAAAGCCAGCCCTGCCTATACGTCTCACATTTGTATATAGGCATCTAAGATACTGATTTGATCTTTCCTCCCAGTTTTGCCCTGACCCTCCTTTGTCTCTGCCATTATAGCTCATGCTCCCTCCTGTTTCCGACCCATCTCCCAGGTCTCCATGTTCTCCAGTTACCTGTGTGCTTTGCTCACCTTTCCCCGTCAAACCTAGTTGTTGAGTAGTACCTTATTCAGGCACTTCCATACATTTCAGTGGGACTGTAGGCCTGATTGTGCATCACTCAGGTGAATGGGAGTTTCGCTATGAGCTTCAGTGACTACAGCATTGAGTCTTATTTAAAGAGTAAGGTCCTTTCCATTGTAAGGAAGGGTGACACACTGTAAGAGAAAGGATGGACTAGTTGACTGAAATTTAAACTGATACATTCTGAAATATACATAGATGTGAGCTATGTAGCTTTTCTATACATATAAATATCATGATCCATAAAGGGCCTCCTAGGACTAGAAGGAAATGCTAGGTACTACTACATCGGGAAGCTGGAAGTGTCTCATTTGAGTCTTTGTTGCTTTCAGGTTTAGAATGTTTGCAGAGATGCTGGGGAAATGAATTAGTGAGCAAAAAGGGCAGGTGCAGCAATCAGAGGTGCATGATAAATAACATTTATCATATGACTCTTTGGTTTATCACATATATATAGTCTCCACAAATTGTGGCGACAATCACATGCATGGATGTACATATCCCCAGAGGAAACTTAGAAATTTAGAGAACTTTCCAACATTTATTCTGAAGTGGATCATCATTGCATGGTTATATATTAAAAAAGAAGAAAAATCAGCTCCCAAGGATCTATATTAACATTCTGAACCACTGAACAGCAGGGAAAATTTCAGCTTCCCAGCGAGATATACAGCAAGTGGTTTAATGTCAGCACTTATCGATTTCATTGTGGCTATGCAGTTCTGTGTGTACTGTGTTGCCTACCTCACTTCCCCAAATGATTTAAATAAGATTCTGCTGTCTAGTCTGTGGCCAAGACGTCTTGCATAATTTGAACTCCACAGAGATTAGACACAGTTCTTTCTGTTTTAGACGTAGTGAAGCATAGAAATGATCTGGAATTTTTCAACAAATCTTTTTTTTTTTGGTCAAAAAATGCCGATCATATCAAAATGGAAACTATTCGAAAAACAGGATCAAGGTAGATTGAATTTTCCAATTTGAATAAAATGTTGAGAGAAAACATTTAGAAATTTGAAATAAAGATTTTCTTGTTCAAAATTTTTATTTTAAAAAAAGTATGCAAATTAGACTGGAAAAGGGTTGGGTTTTTTTTTTTTTAAATCTTGTACTAAATTTGAAATGAAATGGTTTGAAACTTTTCATAACAAAACACTTTGGCCTGAATAAAAAAAAAGTGCACAGATATTTTCCTAGAGCTTCCACCAGTACCATCTCCCATCAAAGGGTCCAATGACTCAGTTGTGGGTCAAGGAGACAGCCCGTGGGTGCTGTGGCTACTGCAGAACCGCACTTGGCCCTGCTCCCCACCTGTACTCAGAAGTTGGGGCAGCCTATCACTGCTGAAGTAAGGCATCTTGGAGTTTGGGATAGCTGCAGCTGCTGGCTTTTCAGCAGCCCAGCTCTTTACAGCTTCAGCAGGAGTTGGTCATTCCAGGGAAAGTAAGGGCACAGGCACAATCAAGGGCTATAGAAGGCATGTCCTGTTTTGTACCTTGGAGGGCCCCAATCTCGAGATCATAGATGCTTGAAGTCTGGGAGCCTCATAGATAGGGGAGGATTCCTTTATGCAACTTTGCAGGGGAATCATGGGGCAAGGATCACCACCCTGCTGGGGGAGAAATTCTCAGTTTTCACTGTCTTTGGAGTGGTTAAGAATATGGGAGACCAGCTTGTTCCTCTCAGGTTCAGTCCATGGACTCTCTCTGGCCCAGAGCCATCACACGCGAAGTCCAGCTTCATCCGTATATTGCTGGACTAGAGCATGCTTAGTAACTCTGGTGGTATAGTACACTCATAGTCTTGTCATACATAGGAGTGGTGAAGGGACAGAACATGCTCAGTCATTCTCTGGGGATGGAGACTTATCAGCCTGGGAACTGAGGAGATGGAGCTTATTCAGTACATCTCAGTCTTCAGAGATTTTAGTTGCTAAACTGTAAGAAGTCTCTATTGAGCTGTGAGAAATGAGATTCCCCAAAGGTTTATAACTTGGCCAAATTGGTGTGGATTTTCACAGAAACAACCAAAGGTACTTCTCTGGCACAAAGGCTATCAAATTTGTCATCCTGCCTCCAAAAACACTACAGTTTCTCTGTCATAAACAGATAGTTAAGGGTTAATTCCTCTTTTACCTGTAAAGGGTTAAGAAGCTCACAAAACCTATCTGACACCTGACCAGAAGGACCAATAAGAAGATAAGATACTTTCAAAGAGGGAGAAGAGAAAAAGTCTTTTTGTGTCTGTTCTGTGTGTGCTTTTGCCGGAGTCAGAGTTTCAGAAAACAACCACCTAACCCTTGTTTAAATTAGTGAGTATTTAGATAAGAATGTGGTAGTTTTCTTTATTTTTCTCTTTGTCATTTCTTTTGCAAACATAGAGGGAGACTCAAATTGGGTTTTTGTGTAACTTTAAGGTTTTGCCCAGAGGGAAATCCTCTGTTTTGAATCTGTTGTCTGTGAGACCATCTTGCTTTCTAATCTCACAGAGGTACTCCTTTCCCCCTGTTTCTTTAAAATCTTTTTTTAAGAACCTGATTGATTTTTCCTTGTTTTAAGATCCAAGGATTTTGGATCTGGGCTCACCAGGAATTGGTGGGGAAATTTTCTTGAGTCTACCCAGGACAAAGGGTATAGAGACTTGGGGAAAGGTAGAGTTCCAAGTGGCTCTCCCCTAAGATTTGGAAAATGCTTGGTGGTGGCAGCGACTATTTTGCCTAAGCTGGTAAAAATAAGCTTACGGGTTATTCATGCAGGTCCCCACCTCTGTACCCAAAAGTTCAGAGTGGGAGGGACACCTTTACATTCCCAAAGAAAGGTCACCTGAATTTTTTTTAAAAGCAAAATAATGTCCCCACCCCATGTCTTTCTTGGAAATGGATGAATTATTTTCACTGAAATTTTCCAGTTTCCACCAGTCACATACAGGAGAAAGTATCACATTTGAAAACAAGTACAAGATGGTAGGTTATCCACTGGAACTTCCTGATCTTTGAGTGCAAAAAAGTTCTGTTGGATTTTTCACAGACGTTACTGTCACAGTTCAGGGTAGTATTTCCTCTCCATGGTTCAGCAAGAGCAGCCACTCTAGGTTCCCTCCTCCTCAGATGTCACCTCTATAGGGTGAAGACCCCTGTGTCTCTCCGTCCTGATCAGTTTTTTTTTTTCCAGGCTGCACAGTTCCCTGGCTGCATAGTTCCCTACCTACACCTCCCAGTAACCCAGTCTGCTTAAACAAAGCAGCATCTATGTTTTGCTTTCTTCTCAGAGGCGTAATTCCCCACAGTTATAAATTACCACAGATCTCTCTTTAAACAAACCCATTCATTCTGAAGGTGAAAGCATTACAGATAAAATATATTTAAATCAATAAAATTTCCTATATACATGCTAAAAGCCTACCAGTGGTCACCCATCAGTCTTATGGGGACTTCCATAGGCCAAAGTCCTTCCAAACCTTCCCAGGAAGGATTGGGGGCCCTTTGGACAGAAGGTGCTCTCCAGTTGCTGGACCAGAAAGACAGCCCTGAGTCAGTTTAAACTGACACTATTTATCCAAAAATCCTTTCTTTGTCTGTTCGGTCTCTAGAGAATCCCATCTGAGCCAGTATCTGTGAGCCACTTAAGATGATGGTATCTCTCTGGCAGTGTTACAACCTGAGTGAATTTACCTACTCACACCCATGATTCTTAGTTTCTGAAAGGCGATGGTCACTCTTCGCCACTGAATTACATACATTCTCTGCCCCACAATGACATAGAAACTTAATACAGTAAGATCTCCTCAATATATTGTAGGAAATTGCCATATCTGTCATAGTTACAAGACACTACTCCTTGATATTATAAACACATATTACTGGTCTATGCACATAAATATGGTAGATGCACATCTTGTATGCATGTATAGCAAAAACCATAACTTTACAATCTGCCCCAAATAAAGGGTAGTGGGAAGTTACCCTATTTCAGGAGCAAGCCAGGGAATGAATTGTGATTTGAAGTCACAGTATCATTCCCTGATTCTCCCATATGTCTTGTCTGATGATAAAAAAAATGTAGAGAATTGTTTAAAATCAAAGTGCATTGTTTCAGTCAGCAGTTCCAACCATTTTCAGGGGGTTGGGGTGGGGAACAGGCCCGGCACTAGGGTTTTGAGCACCCTAAGCGGACGGCAATTTCGCCGCCCCGCACGCTGGGCCCGCGGCTCTGGTGGAGCTGCCGCAGTGGTGCCTGCAGAGGGTCCGGTGTGCCTGCGGGCGGTCCACCGGAGCTGCGCGAGCAGCCGACCGTCTGCAGGCATGACTGCGGCAGCTCCATCCGAGCCGTGGACCAGTGGACAGTCCACAGGCACCACTGTGGCAGCTCCATGGGAGCTGCCTGCCGCCCCCTCCGGCAGCGCCCTGACCCAGGGGACTCCTGGTCCGCCGGCTGCGCAGCGGCGCCCTGACCCAGGGGACCCCTTGGGCTGCCAGCTGCCGCAGCGGCGCCCTGACCCAGGGTCAGAGCGCCTCCGCGGCAGCCGGCAGCCCGGGGTTTCCCTGGGCCAGCGGACCCCTTGGGCTGCCGGCTGCCGCGGCGGCGCCCTAACCCAGGGGACACCCTGGGCTGCCGGCTGCTGCCAGCAGCTCAGACTCCCTCTCTGTCCTAGCAGCAGGGCTGCTCAACCATTTAAAAAAAAATTGGGGGGCGCTTTTTGGTGCCCCCAAATCTCGGCACCCTAGGCAACCGCCTAGTCTGCCTAAATGGTTGCACCGGCCCTGGTGGGGAAGAAGCAGTAAGCAAATAAATAGCCTGTATTTTAAGATAAGATAACGCCTAATTGCACTTAACTGTTGAAATACAGCATCTCTGCTCTCATTTCAAATTAAAAGTGCAGACTGGATGTTCCTTATAAATTCTCTTGATAGTGCTGCAGGGCTTCAGAGACATAGGTAGCTCCCATCTTCTTCATCTATTAAGGATGTTTCTCTATGTCTGCATTGATTAATAAAGATTGCATTGACAAGAAGTGCTGCTGTGACACAAAGAGGTTGCAGGATAATTTACAAAAAAATCTTTCTTATACACCCAATTTCTTAGTTTTCATTGTCTTATCTACTGCCACTTTCAGCCAATCTGCAGCAGCTGACTGAGTCAGTGAAATACTGTGGCTTAATTTACCAGAAGGAATTAAAATAATTCACCAAACTGGAAAATGCATATAGTCCACATTCAGTAACTGGAATACATCTTGCAGGTGGAGAGATTCTATCATAGCTTCAATTATCTTTTTGAATTATGTAGACTCAATGTTTGCAGTGCATCCATGAAAGTTCGCAGGGCCTTTAAAGAACGAATGTTCATCCTTCATGAGTTGCTCGCAAACCAGACTACTAGGGTCTGATCTTATGCTCATTGAAGTCAGTGTTAAAATCCCCATCTACATCAATGGGAGCAACAGCTGGTCCTTAAATCCTTCAGTATCCTTTGGCCTTCTCTAGAGCCCTGCTCCTGCATCCATTGACATCAAAAGGAGCTTTCCTACTGGCTTCAGCAGGTGCAGGAGCAGGCTTTAGATGCTCAGTGATGTTCTGAGCCATCAGGGTGATAAAGACAGATGTGCTTGCTTAAAATATGTGAGTATTACCACAGTATGTACTGAAGTACTTTACTGGACTAGAGATGCTCAGTCCTGTGAGGTTCTAAGGACTCTTGATTCCTACTGACTTTAATGGGATTTGGGAGTACCCAGTGCCTGGCATGACCAAGAGCTGAAGTTTGTTTTTGCCTCAGTGTCATCTCAGGTGATACTTCCATTTTCTATGAAGTTTTCCTATTATGTTTAAAAGTGAATCAAAATGCTTTTTTATAAATAATTCTCCGTCCTGAAATACTGTTTAAAGTCTTAAATCCCTACATAGAATTAGTGTGTTGCTGTTTTTAAATTAAACAAAAGTAAATAAGTAGCTTTTCTTCACCCTGGTAAGATCTGAGTTTAGGGGACTGCGTTCTGTTTGAACAGAGACTGGGAATGGTTGGGCCATTACGCTAATTGAATCTATTTCCCCATGTTAAGTATCCTCACATCTTCTATAGGTCATCTCAATTATCACTTCAAAAGTTTTTTTTCTCCTGCTGGTGATAGCTCATCTCAATTGATTGGCCTTTTACAGTTGGTGTGGCTACTTCCACCTTTTCATGTTCTCTGTATGTATAAATATCTTCTTGCTGTATGTTCCAGTCTATGCATCCGATGAAGTGTGCTGTAGCCCATGAAAACTTATGCTGAAATAAATTTGTTAGTCTCTAAGGTGCCACAAGTACTCCTGTTCTTTTTGCGGATACAGACTAACAGGGCTGCTACTCTGAAACCTGTGTTTCACCTGTAAGTTGCTGCTTTCTTTGCTGTAGGTAAGTGCTTTTGCTGTCATCTTTAGCACAAGCAACACAGATCTCTATCTCAGATTTTTACCCTCTTGGGCAGTGTCCCACTCGTCTCTCTTTAGAAGCAACAAAGTGCTTAGAGACCTTCTTCTAGTTTTATTTCACCTTGTTCTCCCCACCACCTATACAAACTCTGTATTTATAATATGATATAATGCTTTGCTCACTTGGCCAAGGAAGGGGGAGACAGAAAGTATCCTCCTCCTAGAGATCTCTCTTGGCTGTAACTCTGAAAAGAAAGCAAGCAAGCTTGCTCGCTCTCTCTCTGCCCCAGAGCACTTCCTTCTTATATCTTTTTCTCCCTTTTGGGTAATGGGCTAATTAGCCTTTGGGGCTTTCCTCAGCCGGTTTCAATCCACTAGCTAGGCACAGTTCTTCCTAATCAGGGCTACTCCTGAGAAACTACTTGTAATTGTGGTGACCAGAGTGCTGCAACACTTGTTGTTTCCTAACACTTTCACAGTCAGGTAAGTAAAATGAGAAGTGATTTTCAAATATAGGTTTAAAATTTGTTTGTAACTTATTAGTCTATCCATATCCTCCATTAGTGATTAGGAACTTAAGAATTGTCAGACTGGAGTCCATCTAGAACAGTGTCCCTTCTTCAATAGTGGCTAGCACCAGATGCTTCAGAGAAACAACGCTGGAATAGGCAGATGGGATATCAGCTGCCTCCCCATTATATCTAATACTTAGCTATTAGTTTAAGCTCTGAACATACGGTTTGGTATTTCTTCCTATTTTTGTCACTAATTATGATAATATCTTGAGATATAAATCTCAAATCTCTTTTTGAATCTTTCTAAATTCTTCCTACAGTGAAGAGTCCATTATGTAAAAATACTGAACTCTTTTGTGTTTATCTTTAAAAAAAAAAAAAAGTTTAAATTGAACTCCAAGATTACTGTTCCATTACTATAGACCTGTTTGGTTTTAGTCTGTTAGGAAACGCTGCCACTCACCAATTACTAGAAAATATTACTTTAAACATTTTTGATGATTTTTCAAATCAGCATATAGTGATAATTGATACAAACACGTCAATTTCTTCAAGATCAGTAAGGATTCCTCTTCCATAAATACCTGAGAGATTTGTGTGCAGTATTCATCTTGATGTTTTTCGTCTGGTCAATTTAGCAGTAGTAACTAAAATGCAGCCTCCCCCTGCCAAAAAAAAATCCACCCACCAAGTGCAAACACAGCTGAAATACCAGACTAAACATTAGTTCAAAATACTTTTATATTCATACTATGGCTTACATGAAATCTGAAAGTATTTGGTCCTACAGTTAGTCATATGTTGGGTTGCTTTTTATTGTATATTTAGTTTAGTTTTCACAGTTGACCATTCTGCATAAAATATAATTTGCATTTGTTATCCAAAAATGGGCAAGCAATTACATCAAACTCTATGGATTTGTATGATTCATAGTACTTCTGGTGTGTGATCCAGAAAATAATTTAAATCTATGCTAGGTAGTTTAAGTGTGATTTAGGGAAGAGATAGTTGAAGTATTTTCCACTGAAAACTGTTCTAGATTAATGTTCTAGAGCTTTCTAACTCATATGCTGGACCTCTCCACACAATCATATACAATATAAACATTTACAGTTACAGACTCTTTTTTTCATATGCCCAACTCTGCTCTTTTTCATCCTCCCCTGCTGACAGGGCCCAAGATCTCCCTTGGGCACTCTTGGGTTGTGTACGATTGGGTGGAGGCATGATATGGAAGGCATTACCTTAACTTTATTTCCTTGTTTTCAGAGGCTTAAGTTTAAACACTGTCCACATTCTGGAAGGACATTAGGCATTTCTGGGCAACCTTAACTCTGTGGTGTTAATGGTTTTTGACAGTGAATAACATTTATGTTCTGCATTTATGTCCTGATCCTACAAACACTTACATGTATACTCAAGTTTAAATATATGAGTAGTCCCATATAGTTAGTGAAACTACTTTTGCTCTTCTACTTATTCTCCTTTCAGCAATTTTGTTCAGTCTGCATTTGCATTAGCATTGACATTTTAATCAGTTTCCTTTTAATGGCTTTTCAGGTTCCTTGCATTTTATGGTGGACACTGAAGTAAGTCCATACACATCTATACTTTTCAACCTGCCCTTTCATTTCACTTATACATATGTTTGTCAGCAATATTTCTCTCAAAGGGCAATGCATATTTTGTAATAAACAATATCTGAAACCCAGTTGTTAGTAACAGCAACTATCAGAATCCTTATCAATTTGCTGTTTTAGCTGTGACAAACTAGCTGGCTGTCAGGCATTCAGGATTGTATGTGATTTTTAGATTGGTTTCAGTTTTAAAAGAACAATCCTATACATCCCCACAGTATACTCTTAATGATGATTGGGGGCTCAGTTAACTGAAAGAGCAAAACTTTAAAGGCTGTTGATTTTTTCCCCTATAAATTTAGATGTGTTTTTCAGTGAACAAGCCACAGCACATACAAAAAAGTAAGTGAGAAATCAAATATATAAATAATAATTAAACGATATTAAAATAAAGGTTATGATTTTCAGTAAATACCATGGTAGTCAAAGTGTGGATTTTTTTCCCCGTTTTCATGCTAAAATGAACAAATTTCAAGGAAAATTTATATTGACTGCTAGAGAAAATAATCTATTTGATATTAGTCAAAAATATCTAATGATTAGTATTTAGCAAGCTATAGAGCTTGTTGAATATTGGCTAAAAGATTATTTAACTAATATCAGTGAAATTTGCCAAACATTTCTTAAACACTATTGGACTACTAAGACTGCTGTAAGCTCTTGTCAGAAATTAAAAATGAAACCAATAATTTATTTGAAAGTGGTCCTTTTATACCTAGGACATTTTAATGATTCCTTCCTCTACTCCATCTCTCTCCCTTCCTCCCTTTATCATTTCCACACTGAAAATGTTGTAATTCCAGTGTAGGCCACAAAGTGCATAAGGGAGAAAAGTGTCAAAAACTGCTCATAGAAAGTCAAGCACATTGTATGTCTGTAGGATGAGTGTAGATCCATGCAGATAGAGATGGCACTGCAAGACAAAGTGCTGTGGAACACCCCATATATAGGTGAACACAGCTAGAGAAACAATCCAGCCAATCATTGTGCTGTATATAATCATCCCCATTTGGTTAAGATTAGTGAGAAAATGACAAATGATCTTTGCTATATGAAGATCTGGTGTTCATGGTAATATTAAATTTGTCAGCTGTCTTCTATGTCATTGACTACAAGGTGCTATTGAGTCATTTGAAGAGACTATACTCGGTATTTATGAGACCGATCATGGGTCTGAGACCATGTCATACTTGTTGAGTGGTTTCAAAGCATAAAATATGGGTGATTGCTCCTTCCTGAGGACACACTCATGTAGCATTCTGCCGGTGTCTATCTACTTTCCCCTCAAAATGTATGTTGGGTCATTTGGAGGTCAGTGAGGAGACATGGGTTGTAGTGTTGTCAGATTGTTGATGTGACACCCAGGTATTTATCTCCATTTCATCTGACCTAGCCAAAGCCGTCAGTTGCCATATCCATTGTTTAGCTGAGAGAGTCTAACTGAGGCTGGAAGAAAGCTGGCTAAGTCTGAGACAGCAATTAGCTGACGTTCATTGGTTGGTGGAAAAGATCAGAAATTACAGTTAGGATAATAAGTGCTTCTGTGACAGAGGGTGTGTGACTGCCTTTTATTGCTTGAGTTTAGGCTTAGTTAGATTACCAGCTAATGTTTAGGGGATCATATAGCAGCACTGGATAGAACTTTTTTTTTTCCATCCACATCAGGCTACAAGGTTGTGACTGTTTCTTTTGGATTATTTTGTTAGTCATCAATGCCTTTGTCATCTCTACCTTAGATCATTGTAATGTACTCTACAGCCCCTCCAGCTACTATAAGATACAGACTCAGGCAGATGTACAGCAGGTTGTTGGCATTTCTCTACAGATACCATCCTACAGGATACTGTGAGCACTAGGGGTTGCTGAACTCCATCAGGTTAGAGCTGGTCTGCCAGGAGTGCTGACATCTGGACTGAGACCTCTGAGCATTTCTGGGGCACACGCTATGGCCAAAATGCTTTTACAGAGGCACTGTGGTATTGTTTCTGCTTATTGGGCACAGTTACTGTCTAGCATCTATTGGGTTGTCTTGTCTCCGGTCTTTGGAATTGCATCTCAAATCACCAGATGCTCTGTGAACCACTCACTCTCTACTTTAAATGTCTGTTTGGCTGCACATCTTCTAGCTGGAATACCCATGTTCTAAGGGACAGCCTGCAGCACTGACTCTGTTCTTGTAGAGTTTCCCTAATTTGCATTTTGACACCATCTGGATACAATAGCCATGCTCAGTGGGCTGCATTAGGTTTTTGCCTTGGGATCAGGAAAAGCCACCATGGTTGTGTGGGGTTTGCTTACTTTTAATGGGAGAAATTGCATTTTTTTAACACCTGCTCAACCTCCATGTTGCCACACAATGAAGTGTCTTCCAATCCTAATCTTCCATGATTCTGTTACAACATGGTTTAAGCTGCTTTCAGTTATTTAAATTAAGTTTAAAACCCTGCTCTTTAAAATCTGTGTTTACCTTGGAAATGTGGATTCTCTTATCTTCCTCTTCCTCTTGAACAAAATACTTACGGAAATTTATTTAAAAGGAGCATTTTCTGGTTTATTAAACCTAAACCTTTTGACTTTGCTTAGAATCTGTTACCCTTTTAACAAAAGATATTATAATCAAAATATTTAACTGGGGGGGAAACCCTCTGATAGTAGAGACAAATATAGGTGGGGTTCGCACAACAAAAATTTTGGTGGCCTCAGAGTATGAACACCAACTCTTGCTGGTGGCTGCTCTGACAAACCCATCTCTGCCCCTACCTCTCACAGCCCTTCAGCAAAAGCCCATCGCAGAGAAGGTTGGGAACTCATGGGCCATCTGTAGGCAGCCCAGGCTCCTTGTGTCCCAGCCTGGTAGCAGTAGGGGAGCCTCCCAGGGAGCACCCTAGCAACCGAATGCCCCGGCGAGTGAGCGCCACAACCACCTTCACTGACAAGAGCCATCTCAGGTATCATGCACACCAGCACCCTGTGTCTCCAGAGGCGCTGCCCAGAGCCCCCGAGGAAGCTGTGTGTGGTGGACAGCACTGATCCCTGTTGGCAGTGCCAGCGCAAATACCAAGGTGGCACATCTCACTGCTATTCAAGAGCAACAGCTGCAGGGAGGGGGCTGCTGCTTTGCCCCCTGCTCCCAATCTCTGCCCATGCTTTGGACGATGCCATGGCCACAAAAAAAATCCTCCTGTGTCTGCAAGAGGCCATGGTGGCTGTATTTGAGAAATGCTGGTCTACGACCTGTATACCATAGTATATTTGTCCTGTGGTCAGTCATCCTGCCTTCAGCAGCAGTCAGTACCTGAAACTTCAAAGGCTACTGAGAACAGCCACCAGGCATGTAGCAGACTGTGTAATGCTGCACCAGGGAGAAAAAAATCCCTTATGGTCCCTGTGGCAGTCAGTAGGTTGAAGCATTAAATCTGATCTCGTTACCCCAATCTGATCATGCCAAACTAGAAGCATTGGTGTGATTACACACTACACTGTTGAGTATTTAAATACCAAGAAAAAACATCGAAAATGTACTTAAAGTGAAACTTGCTGCAACTCTAGCTTTCAGTGCATTCCATTTTGTAGATCATCGTTACCCTTATTAGCATTTTGTTTGCTAATTAAAATGAAAATATTAACTTTTTCCTACTCCAGGAATTCCAGTTAAACAAGCACAAGTCTTTGAAGAGTATCTTTTGCTAATCTTTATTCATAAGAACAAAGCCCTTGCACCTGCAAGATATAAATTATCTATTTGACATAGAAAACAGTCCTTAGGGCCCAGGCATGCTGTAAAGGGTTTCATTATCCTAAAGATTTACTCATCATGCAACTCCATACAGAAGAAGTCTTGATCGAAACAAAGATAAATTCTTCCCCCTAGTCCCATCAAATGGCAGATTGTACTGAGTCCTTCTCCATAGCCACACATGGATTCATTAATTAAAGGCATTTTTTTAAAAGTGTTCCTTAATCCTCTACTGTGAATGCTATGCTGTTAAATTATAGTACTGAGAAACCATGTGATGCATATTTTGGCAGCCCCTGCTAAAACATGAGCTGCATGTTCATGGTGACTTGAACAGTTTCCCTGCATAGACACTTCATATGCAAAAGTTAAGTTGTTAATTTACCAGCTGTGAAGTGCAATGACAGTTCATTTGTTGTATGCAATGTTGTAGCTGTGGTGGTCCCAAGATATTAGACACAAGATGGGTGATGTAGTATCTTTTTTTTTTATAATTTTTTTAACAACTTCTGTTGGTGAGAGAGACAAGTTTTTGAGTTTATACAGAGTTCTTCTTCAGGTCTGGGAAAGGTAACCAGAGTCACAGATAAATAAAAGGTGGAACAGGTTGTTTAGCATAAGTAGTTAACACATTTCAAGATGAACTTGCCTGTTAACACCTAGTCATGGAGCAGGAAGGAGATAAAATCTGAGGAGGGGTGAGGATTAATTGGGTTATAGATTGTAGTAATAAACCATAAATCCAGTCTCAATCTTCAGGTCATGATTTTTAGTATCTAAAAGGTTATGAATTTAAGGGCCTAGGCTCATCTTTTGAAGGTGTTGTGCAGGTTTGCATTGAGGATGAGGACTGAGAGGTCACATACAGAGAGATCTCTTTGTGAAAAGTGTTCACCCACAAGTGACAGGGTGTTTTTGTCTTTTATTGTTTTTCTGTGAGAGTTCATGAGCAGCAGAAGCTCCCTAAAAGTGTGGGAGGAGGTGCCAGCCCCTGAACAGCGGCCAAATCCCCACGCACCACCTCTTCCCCCAAAGCCTTCACCCTCTTTTTCTCCTCTCCACCCCCTTCCCCATTGCTTGCCCTTACAGATGGTTAAAAAGTGGGAGGGGATAACCAGGCCCCCTCGCCCCTCCTTTCCAGTACCCCCTGTGAGTTCATTCAAGAAAGTACTGACTGATTTCACTCATGTAGTTGTTACTGAGACCATTAGTAAACTGGATGAGGTACACCACATGTTGTGATAGGCAAGTGTAGGATCCATGGATGTTAAAGTGTGCTATGAGTGGTGGTGATCATTGTAGCATTCGAGATATGTCTACTGGTTTGGCATCTGTTGTTCCACACTTCTACGATGGTCAACACACTTTTCAAGATCCAAAAGCTTATCTCTTTCACCAACAGTTGGTTCATTTACTATCCTTTAATATGACTTTTTGTCATTTTTTTTCTCTAGATATTTACACAATGCTTTGCAAGTGCAAAAGCAATATTAGAAGCATAGCTATCTATTGTCACTGTTTGTGTCTGTGGCATCCATCAACCATCAGACAAGATGCTTTGGGAGTTAGCTTGTTCCTGATTTCCAGAAAGATAGTTAAATTCCTCTTCTAACATTTCAGCTCCAAATGACCCCATTAATTTTACTTGAATTAATGAACAGAGCAAACTGTAAGGCTAATTTTCAATTGTACTTTGCTCACTGTTGCTCTGACAACATGCTACTTGCACAGTGGACTCTGGCTTAGCTACAGTTTATAGGGCAGGTCCTCTGCTGGTGTAAATTAGTATAGTTTCAGTAACTGCAATGGAGCTGCACCTATTTACGCCAGCTATGAATTTGACTGCATAAACTTGAATTTTCATGCACATGTACTAGGTGTCAGGAACAAAGGCCTGCAGCAGAGCTAGTTTCCATGGAGCAAACACAGTCAGCCTTCTATTATGGTCACCAGGCATCTGGTTTTTGGCTGGAACACCCAGTCGAAAAGGGACCCATTAGAAGTCCAGTCAGCAGTGCAGAGGGGCTAAGCCAGGATTCTTCCCTGCCCTGACTGTGCAGCTTCTGGAAGTGGTTGGCATGTCCCTGCAGCCCCAAGGCACAGTTGCAATCAGGGAAACTCTGTGTGCTGCCTCCACCCCAAGCACTGGCTTTGCAGCTCCAATTTGCCAGGAACTGCGGGCAATGGGAGCTGCAAGGGTGGTGCCTGTGGGCGCGGGCAGCATGTACTGTACAAAGCCGCCTGGCCGTGGCTCTGCCTAGGGGCTGGACATGTCATCTGCTTCTGGTAGCAGCACAAAGCCAGGGCAGGTAGAGAGCCTGCCTTAGGCCCACTGTGCCAGCAACCAGGAGCTGCCTGAGGTAAGCACCACCTGGCTGGATCCTGAACCCTGAACCTCCTCCCACACCCAACCTCCGTGCCCCAGGTTGGAACTCCTTCCCAGAGCCTGCACCCCAACAACCTGCCCGAGCCCTGTCCTGCACCCCAACACTCTGCCTCATTCCTGAGTCCCATCCCAGAGCCTGCTCCCCCTCCCACATCCAAACTCCCTCCCAGAGCCTACACCCTAACCCCCTGCCCCAGCCCTGGGCCCCATCCTGCCCTCCCACACCCCAACCTTCTGCCCCAATCCTGAGCTCGCTCCCACACTCCAAACCCCTCGGCCCCAGCATGGAGCCCCCTCCTTCACCCAGAGCCTCTCATTTCTGATGCCACCCCAGAGCCTGTACCCCAGCCAGAGCCCTCACCTCCTCCTGCACCCAACCCCCTGCCCCAGCCCAGTGAAAGTGAGTGAAGGAGGTGGGGATGGAGTGCTTGGGGGCAGGGCCTCAGAGAAGGAGTGAAGCAGGGAATGGGGCAAGGGTGTTTAGTTTTGTGCAATTAGAAAGTTGACAACCCTACCTTCAGTAGACTACCTGCTCTTAAGTCCGGCAGCAGCAGTTCAGCTGCTGCTCAAAGTATTCACCCAGGGCTGTGATAGCACCTGCTTGTTCCTAGCCCTGCTCCTTCTGAGACAAAACTAGAAAACACAGTTCTGTAAATATCACAAGGATACTGACAACCAAGAGTTTAGAACAGTGGAACACTGGTTGAAATCAAGCAAATTGTTGTTTGGTTTATCAGAATAAGAATCCATTATAACTGTACTGATTTAAAATTGCAAGGTTCAAGTACTTCTGAGTTTTGGGTGTTGTGAACTAAGTCTTAAGTTTGAGAATCCCTGCTTCCTAAGCCATTTGGTTTTCTTGACCTTATTTTTGACACCAGTATAGGAAAATACCTGTACTTCAGAAATTGTGATTAGTGCATCTTTAGCTGTAATAATTGATCCTCATTATTTGACAGATTACAGTTCTTATGGTTTTCATTTTGGCATATACCATACCATACATCTTAGCAAAGGATATGTGGCAGAAGTTTGAACAGTGGTTAAAAGTTGTTTGCTTTCCCTTCAGGTTCAAGTCCTTAAAATCATTATGTCATTTGCAGCTCTAGCTATATGCTATTTTTTCCACACTGCTAAAACAGCTGCATTGCAGAACATTAAGAGATTGAGCAGACCTAAGTAAAATTGATTTATATGTGAGTACACACTGAATGACAGACAGCAGCCGTAAGTCAGTAAGTCAAACATGGTTTGCAATAGGGTCCCCTTGTTCCTTCTAGTGGTGGTTCACAATACACTGTCTAATTAGAGTTTCTCTGATCAATCTTATTCTTTATTAATCATGTGATTCCAGCCAAGTGTCCCTGTATTCATATCACACAATACTGTTAAGTAGCTCTCTATAATTGTTTCCAGCATCATTCTGTAGTTAGCTTTTCAAATCCTTTGTAATGCCCAATACCTTTAAACAGAACACTACATATAATTCACATTTACTTTTGTTCATTTTACCCTGTTTACTACCAATGGTAAGTTCTCAGAAGGTTCAAGTGCACAATCCTGCAAAACCTTTTTTTTTTTGGTAATTTATCTTATAGAACTGGGAGGGACCTTGAAAGGTCACTGAGTCCAGTCCCCTGTCTTCGCAGCAGGGCTAAGTACCATTTTTGCCCCAGATCCATAAATGGTCCCCTTAAGGATTGGGATCACAACACTGGGTTTAACAAGCCAATGCTCAAACCATTGAGCTAGTCCTCCTATCCACTGAGCTATTCTTCCCACTAGGCATAGCTTCAGCAAACAGAACTAGAAATGTTTGTTTCACCAAGGTTCAAAGCACTGTCATACAGATACACACATCCAGGGTAAAAACCTTCAGTGGAGCAGACTGCCCACTTGCACCCAGAAAGTGAAAGGAGATTGGAATACAGTTGGGCAAGTAGTAGATTTTTTTGGTTGGGTCAGCAAACCAAAAAATCTGGAGAAATATTTGGCTTGGTTCTGAAATTGTTTGAAATTTGTCAGCAAATTGGAAAAGTTCACTTTAGGTCAGGAGCCTGTATGTGTGTCAATCCATCCCCTATAACCTTTAACTCCATGGTTAGGGCACTTGCCAGGGATGCAGGAGACCCAGGATTGAATCTCCACCATAGAGCAGGAACTTGAACTCAGATCATCCTACATCTGGACTGCGGGAAGGGTTGTTCTCCATTTCTCCTCGTGAAGCTCTTCCACTTTGTAGCAATACTTAAATGTTCATTGGGTCAAGCAGAGAGAGTGAGTGAGAACAAGCTTATAGCCTGGTGATTAGGGCACTCACCCCTGGGGTAAAATATGGATTTTAATAATCTCTTTCCCTCAGCTCAAGGTTTGAGAATTGTGTAGGGAAATAGTGAGATGCACAATATGAGCTATGACTGGAGGGAGGATTCTGGACCCTGTTTGGGAATGTCAGGTTGTGTGAGCAGGAATGAAGGAATTCAGGCCAGCCAAAGGTTTGCCAGACTCCACTTAGTTGCAGATTTGCATCAAAACGTTCTGTCCTTCTCTTAGGGAAAAGAAATATATAGAATTGTACAGCACTGAAACTGGCAGGTCTTTGTAGATATTAATAGCTGAAACCATGTGTAGCAGTTATCGACCATCTGTGCTGTCTTCCTCATATAACCAATTAAATTGTTGCTTTCACTTTAACTGCAGACTAAGGGTGATGATTGGTTGATTTGCCTCCAACATCACAATAGTCTAGGTCAGGACTCTTGCCATGGCATAGATACATGCCTTACAATAGCTGTATACTGCACGGGTGTAATTTGTAAAGCCAAAATTCCTGAGAACTTAAAAATTGGATGGTAACAGACTGTGAATCCCAGTGATGATTGAACCTGGTGATATTCTGAACCAAAAGAGCTCTTAAATATGCCTGTAGCTGTTTCTGTCTCTGATTCAGACATTCTAGTCTTCAAAGTGACACACAGGATGACAATCCTGGAAATGAATTCTACAGATTCAATTCTACAGATATAAAGGATACAATTCTCTGCACTGTTTTGTAGGATAGTTCAAAACCCCATAAAGTTACCACTTCCTATTCAGTTATGTTGGGATTTTCCATAATGCTTCAACCATCCACTCAAGAAACCAGCCGAAAATAGTTCCATCTTTCTGAAATTTGTCTGAGCCCATGTCACTCTCATCCAAGACCCTAGTACAACCAGATATTGGGTAAACTGAGATACTCTACCATCTATGTCAAATGAAAAGTTGATGTAGAGCTGTGTCTCAGCTGCAAATTTATGGTATAGCAACCTGTGACACAACTTGTTACCAGACTGTGTGAAGGACCCAACCACTGAATCCTGTGAGATTTAAAGCAGACATGCCAAACTCGTGGAAAAAATGCAGAAATTGGGCCTGTTTTTTACTTAATTGCTTGTGAGTTGCTTGTTGGCTAGTTTTTGGCTTATAGCTTGTTGTTCTATTTAATTATTTATTTGATCGGCTCCTGGCAAGCATGAAAGTTGGCAACTGTGCTCCAGAGTCTGAACAGCATCTAGGCATTGCCCCTGGCTTGAGGCCTCTAGACACACTATAAGTACAGATTCTCTATTTAGCTCCCTCTTCTGAGAGCTGCAGCTCCACAGTCCAACTGCCCTAAGGTCCTGGGACCAGCGCTGACCCCTGAGACTCCCACACAGTTTAAACACACCCTCTCCCAGAATTGCACCCTTATGGGCACTCAGGATTCACAAGTTAACTCTTCAGGGGCACATAACAGATGTAACACACAATACATAGGGTTTGCACAGGATTTTAGAGCATCATTTTATTTAATGGCATGACAGATACATTAATCTAGACAAAATGATGTACACATTTTCCCTGCCTCGGTTTCCTCACCATTCTGGAGAGTTCTCTGGACTTGCAGAGGAGTCCTCTGAAGGATCCAGGATCCTCCCCTGGCAGCTGGAGGACTTCTCTTTAGAAACAGAGCCCCTTTCTAGGTCAGTTAGCGTTCTCTGACCTTGGCTGGTCTGCGGTAAAACAGGCACCTCTTGCTATGAGCCTTCCTGTCTCTTTCTGTCTCCTGCCCAAAGCTTCCTATGTGGCTCTATGAATCTTTCCCCTCCTATCCAGCCTCTGTGGTTGTTAAAAGCTAAATTAAACATCTTGATTTCTTTGTCCTGCATCTGGGGATTTTCAACTCTCCAATCAACAGCTCCCTGAGGAGGAGTAGGATCAAAGTGGGTTCTCATAGGCTTAAGCTTACTTATTTGTTCCAAGGTGCTTCCTTCTGAGAAGGCTACCATTAAATTCTAATGACCCACCTTGTACCTGGTGTGAGAGGGACATGACAAAGACAGCAAAGGGTGGATTCCAAATACATTTGTAGGTATTCCAAAATACAGCAATTTCACAGTAATCACATCAATCAGGATTCATTAGTTCTACAGACAGATTCCCCAAATCATCACACATCTCATCAGTGATTCATAGAGACAAGGGCATTGGACAGGGAGAGTGACATGATCAGTAATTAGCCAGAACTACTTTCTGTAATATTTCAGATAGCAACTAACGGAACTGCTCGGCTGATAGATCCCATCTGGGGCAGATGCTAAGGCAGCTCAACAAAACCTGGTTCACACTACCAAAGGGTGCTGACAACTCTAATAGAATCAATGTGGACAGCTGACCTTTATCCATCATTAGAAAGAACCCAGCAACCAACAAGGCTATACCCTGGCCTAAAGTCAAATGGAAAGAGATTGAGGGCTTCAGATGATAGTAAAGGAATAAGCTATATTATTTTTTTTTTTAACCCTCTTGTTTCATAAAAGAAGCACATAGTGTCATGCCACCCAATTGGTCAATAAGGAGTGGATTAGAATTGGATATTTATATTTTAGGTGAGAAACTGGTGGTCACAGGCACAAAACAAATATGTTGTCCAAGTCTTTTTATTTATATTTGAAAATCTTTGAGATAATAGTTCATAACTGCGATCTATTTATTATATAACGGTATTAAACTGTGTCCTTCACTTGACATTGCAACCACCCTTTGGAATAATGTAATTTGCATTTTGAGTGTGAACTGTGACTGCCTAGAGATGCCAAGGACAGGTAAAGGCAGGTTATTGTTAATGTTTGACATCTCCCTAAAGTGACTAACACAAAGGTCAGCAACATTGCTTGTCAGAACAATGGGTTTGCTAAGGAGAGTGGCCATGGTAAAGGAAACTGGTTCTTCCAGTTTGTGACTGGAGGGACTGCGACTCTAATCACCAGGCATTTAGAAGCGGACCAGTGCGTCACACAAGAGCAGGTACTGCTTATTTAAGGGCAAGATCTGCGTTTTGGCTCACTTCTGTCACAGACTAACAAAACTAACTGCAGAAGCCAGAGGATAGGAGAGGCGTCTATCCACCTGATGCACAGACTGAGCCTAAGGGCTCTTAAGGAGGTTAGATCATAGATCATGCAGCAGAAAGAGTATATAAGTTTTCATAGAATCGTAGGACTGGAAGGGACCTCGAGAGGTCATCTAGTCCAGTCCCCTGCACTCATGGCAGGGCTAAGTATTATTTAGACCATCCCTGACAGATATTTTTCTAACGTGCTATTAAAAATCTCCAATGATAGAGACTTCACAATCTCTCTGGGCAATTTATTCCAGTGCTTTACCACCCTGACAGTTAGGAAGTTGTTCCTAATGTCTGCTCTTGCTGCAAATTAAGCCCATTGCTTCTTTTCCTAACCTCAGAGGTTAAGGAGAACAATTTTTCTCCTTCTTCCTTGTAACAATCTTTTATGTACTTGAAAACTGTTATCATGTTCTCTCTGTCTTCTCTTCTCTAGGCTAAACTAACCCAATTTTTTCAATCTTCCCTCATACATCGTGTTTTCTAGAACATTAATCATTTTTGTTGCTCTTCTCTGGACTTTCTCCAATTTGTCCACATCTTTCCTGAAATGCGGATCCCAGAACTGGACACAGTACTTTAGTTGAGGTCTCATCAATGCAGAAAACTTACTTCTGGTGTCTTGCTTACTATTCTCCTACTAATACAGGGTTTCTCAAACAGGGGTCATTGCTCATGTAGGGAAAGCCTCTGGCAGGTCAGGCCAGTGTGTTTACCTGCCCCGTCCGCAGGTCTGGCCAATTGCAGCTTCCACTGGCCGCGGATCACTGCTCCAGGCCAATGGGAGTTGCTGGAAGCAGTGGCCTGTAAGTCCCTTGGCCTGCGCCGCTTCCAGCAGCTCCCATTGACCTGGAGCAGCGATTCGCGGCCAGTGGGAGCCGCGATGGGCCGGACCTGGGGACGGGGCAGGTAAACACACTGGTCCGGCCCACCAGGGGCTTTCCCTACAAAAGCAGTGACCTCTGTTTGAGAAACCCTGTTCTAATATATCCCAGAATGTTTGCTTTTTTTTTTTTTTTCCAGTGGTATTACACTGTTCACTCATATTTAGTTTATGATCCACCTTGACCCCCGGATCCCTTTCCACAGTACTCAGTCCTAGGCAGTCATGTCCCATTTTGTATGTGTGAAACTGATTGTTCCTTCCTAAGTGGAGTACTTTGCATTTGTCCTTATTTAATTTCATCCTATTTACTTCAGACCATTTCTCCAGTTTGTCCAGATAATTTTGAATTTTAATCCTACCCTCCAAAGCACTTGCAACCCCTCCCAACTTGGTATCATCCTCAAACTTTAAAAGTGTGCTCTCTGTGTCATTATCTAAATCACTGAACAGAACTGATCCCTGCGGGACCCCACTTGATTTGTCTCAAGATCTGTTATTCTTCTATGCTTTGAGAGTAAATGTTACTTGTTTTCTGAAAGTCCTTTGCACAGCCTCCATTCTTCCTTTTACCTGTTATATGGTCCTTGAAGAGTTAAATTATAATTTAGATCATTCATGATGGCAGACACAAAGAGCATACACAAGCAATTGGGGAGGTCAAAGCACTTTTTTCAGAGCCTAGGGCAATTGTACTGCGGAATCCCAGGTCCCAAGGCAGAAGGCCAGACAGGATGGCTGCACAGGAATTGTGTGCCTTGGAGGCACAGAGTTAGAAACAGGAACTTTACTTTGCCCAAAGTCCCTGACTTGGAAGCACATGGGATCCAGTGGTTTGGTCCAGTTATAACAGACTGGCAGACTGGTGACTAAAGATGATTGCAAGTATCAGAGGGGTAGCCTATAAGGTGCCACAGGATTCTTTGCTGCTTTTAAAGATGGTTGGGGAATTTTTCAGCTAAACCTTTTATTTTCAGTGCTTTTTGTGGGATTTTTCAACACAGGAAATATTGGAAAAAAGTGTCAATTGTCAAAAAGTTTGTTTCAATATTCACAAAACAAAATCCTGTTTCCGAGGTTGAAATGATTTTTCATTTCAAAATTTAAGCTAATTATAAAAATGGTTGAAATCAAAACAAAGCGTTTTGGAAATATTGAAATGAAAACATTGTTTGAGGAAAACTAAAAAAAAATCAGATTTTTGGTTTGCAAAAATATGGAAGATTTAGGATTGAAAAAAATTGAAAACTTGATGCTTTTTGTGGGATGGAAAAACTATTTTCTCCCATGGTCTACTGGTACCTGGCACAAAGGGGACTCAGATAAGTGTGTAACAATAAAGTACTTAACTTTAAGTAAATAGATAGTTTAATCCTAGTGAAGGAATTGCACATACTTATATAATCTTGTCTGTGTCCATCAATTTATCTCCTAAAATCAACTCACCAGGACATAGGCTGTCAATACTACTGATTAGACCAGGCACCTAGAGTCAGAACCAGTGTCAGAAGTCAGGAATCAGACAAGGCTCGGAACCAGGATGCCTGTAGTGAGGCAAGGCAGGGGAAGGAGCTAGCACAGCCACAGGCAGGGTGACCAGATGTCCCGATTTTATAGGGCCAGTCCCGATTTTTGGGTCTTATATAGGATCCTATTTCCTCCCCCCCCCCATCCCGATTTTTCACAATGCTGTCTGGTCACCCTAGTCACAGGCAAACGTGCAGTCTGACCCTTCCAACCAATCCCACAGTGTAGCCAAACAGGCAGCCTATTACAGACCAGCTGTGCTTGTTACAGTGCTAAAGAAATCATCTGCTGCAGGGTCTGCTTTCAGACTGCCCCTGCTTTAATCCCTGATTCCTGACACACACAATGCACTTCAACTCCAACCTTTCTGATGTTCTCTGCCCCTTTTGTAAAAGAGAAATTGTGATTTGAGGTCAGTGGTCTGAGTCCTTAAGTGTTTTTCTGGATCTAGACCATATAGAATAGCCCCTGGTGGTGATATTTCTCATAAAAGTGTAACATTCACCCTCAGACTGGTTTTTGTCTTGCTTTCACAAGTCTGGAAGCTAAACTTTTTTCAGTACTAGTTAAAATGGAGCAGGACCGACATGTAAACATCAGTCAGCAATGGGTCATTATCACAGGTTTCTTTGTTACTCCTCAATCAACTTAACCACACACTCCGTATAATTACGACTCACATGTGTTCAGGATATGAGTGGACCAAACTCACCTTTTTAACCACTGCTGGCTCTAAAATCTTTTCTGTTTAGTGTTGTCTTACTACCTGAAACGGATCCAGTTGTCAAGGTATACTACATCACCTTTCATCCGTTTAGTTACTCTCTGCTTTTCCTTCGTTAAGGCTGCCTGGGACACACTATAGCAGAAGTTGCAAGAGCATGACTGTAAAATGTGACAACTCCATAAGAAAATGTCTGATTAAGTGCATGCTAGCTGAGGCTAACAGTCTTTCAGTTGGGACCACTTAAAACAGTTTGAATTTTTTCTTTTGGAAGACTACTTTAGAATCTTGGATAAAAATTGTTTGATATCAGCCAAAATATTATGCAGTATTTTTGTTCATTTAGGAGAACAGTGATGCAGATGACTATGCGAACCTATTCAAACTAGATGTACTCATATGTCAGGTTCTGAATAGTACTAAGCAAAGAGTCTGTTTAGTTCTTTTATAGCAATCCTATTAAATCATGCAGAACTCTATTCTGGGAATCAAAGACATATTTAGCTGATATAATGCTTTTTGGGATTTCGTTATAGGTGTAACTTTCTGTAAAATGACATCAAAATCAGTGCTCATTGTACTAATGGGCTGAGATGCTGCAATGCTTATTAACAATGACAAAAAATGTTTTTCTTCTTTTGTTTATTTCCTAAGTGTATGTGACTTTATGAAAGTGCAGGGCAGTATAAATTAAATCAAATGCAGTGTCCCATGTGCTCTGAAATGCTATAAGAATTTTAAACTACTACACAAAATTATACTCCCTTTCTCCTTAATTCAATTTGTGTTAATATAATATATGCTGACTGAGTAGGATCATGTAAGTGCAAGCTGTAAATGAAGTAAGATAATTATTTTTAAAGTTCCTTTTGGTTTGTGTACTCTTTAATGTACTGCTATAGACAACATTGTATGGAGCCCACAATGTAACAAGAAAAGCCTTCCACGTGGTCTCTTAGGCCTGGTCTACACTACGCGTTTAAATCGATTTAAACAGCGTTAAATCGCTTTAACGCTGTACCCGTCCACACTACCACGCTGTTTATATCGATATAAAGAGCACTTTATATCGATTTCTGTACTTCTCCCAGACGAGAGGAGTAGCGCTAAAATCGATATAAACATATCGGATAGATAGGGCGGAAGAGCGACGTTATTGGCCCCCGGGGCGTTATCCACAGGCAGCCGACTGACCAGCGGTCTGGACAGGCAATCTGAGCCGATGCATGCGGCAGTAAACAGGAAAAGCCCCGGGAACTTTTGAATACATTTCCGGTTTGCCCAGCGTGGAGCTCTGATCAGCACGGGTGGCGATGCAGTCAATCCAAAAGAGCTCCAGCATGGACCGTATCGGGATGAGACTGGATCTGATCGCTGTATGGGGATACTAAATCGTCTACATCAAAGTCCATTATCAGAAAGAAATGCCACATAGAATTGAAATTAAAATCTCCAGGCGACAGACAGTGCTGCGTTGACAAGCGATACGGGAAGCCAGAGACTCAATGGACCGCCATGGAGGGTTAGGGGGTACTGAAGGATCCCATGTATCCCCAGTCCACACAGTCATCTGAAAGTAAGCATGCTTGGCTGAGCTCCCAATTCTAGGTGTCAAACACATTGTCCAGACAATGGTCGGGTGGTAGCTCTCAGTTTCCTTCCCACCTTTCCGCCACGGTGGAAAGAAAAAGGAAAGAATGCATTGTCTGGACCTTCAAGAGTCACCTGCAGATGTGTAGTTCTTGAATGTGCTGGTAAATGTGATGCTGCAAAGCAGGAAGAGCAGTATCACTCCCCTCTCACCCTCCCAGATGGTTAGACGTACAGAATATGACTGATATCCATTGTCGCCATACCCGGAGCTCTGCTGAGCGGCTCGTAGTGTGGCTGGCTGGGGCGCCTGGTAAAAAATGGGAATGGACTTCCAGTATTCCAGTAGAATGATAACAGAACGGCTGTAACGCGCTTTCCTCATTAGCAAACTGGGTTGCTGACTTCACAATCAACCTCCCTCCCTTTCCCTTGTAAAGGTAAATGACGATTCGTACGTGCCTGGACTGTCATAGCAGCACATACTGTGCTCCACTCCCCCGGAACCGCGTATTGGTCCCTGCTGGACTGGCAATAGCCCCCGGAGGCTGCCTCCCCTCATTGACGCTCACAAACAAGGTCTGTTTCTTATTCCTCATGTCTTTATAAACTTCATGAACAAGGGGGGGACACGGGCACGGAGCCCCAGGAAGAGTTGGGGGACGGAGGGAAGCAAGTCGGTGGGGTTGTGCACTGGGGCACCCCATGTGAATACTGACATAGGACGACTGTGCAACTGCTATACACGTGTCCTTAGTACACTGTGCCCTTTCTAGGCTGCGAACGACTCATTTTAGGAATACCATAAAAGGAGGATTGACGCGGGCCCAAAGTCATCTCCAATTTGCTTTGGCGCCCGCTTGCTCAGGAATCTCAGCCAGGGCCACTCAGATAGCAGCGACAGTACAGAGGGGGATTGAGCAAACCGTCATCTCTATGCCTAGTTTACTCCGAGCAGTGAGGTACATGAACAACGTGGTAACTCATCTCTGCTAGCATTGCAAAACAAAATGAATGCTGCTGTTGAGCGCTGGAGGAATCGGCCTCGTCCGCGGCATCCAGATACTACATAGGGTCGGAAAAAAAAGCGGAACGGACTGGCATGGTTCCGTGCGATATGGGTGGCTGCCATGGGTAAAGCCCAGGAAAAACGGCGCGAAAGGATTGTCAGCTGTTGTTTTCCTGGAGGAAGGAATGACTGACGACATTTACCCAAAACCACCCGTGACAATGATTCAACCCAGAATTCCAAGGGGCGGGGGAGACTGCGGGAACTATGGGATAGCTACAGAATAGCTACCAATAATGCAACGCTTCAGAAATTGACGCTAGCCTCGGACCATGGACGCACAACGCCGAATTACTGTGCCTAGTGTGGCCGCGTGAAATCGAATTTATACTATCAGTTTTATTAAACCAATTTTAGCTAATTCGATATTATCGCGTAGTGTAGACGTGGCCTTATTGTTAACTAATCTGAGCAAATAGAGTGTTTACCCTCTTGTGACATTGTGAGAGAAAGAAGTTTTTCTTTCATTCTTACGGTATGTAGGATGGTCTGACTATTAAATAGCACTTATCAGTAGATCTCAGAGCACTTCACAAAGGAGGGCAATAGTCTCATTCCCGTTTTACATATGAGAAAACTGAGGCACAGAAGTTAAGTAACTTGCCCAAGGCCAGTGGCAGAGCCAAAAAGAGAATCCAGGTTTCCAGAGTTCCAGGCCAGTTCTCTATCTAGTAGGCCACATGGCTCAGATAGGATACCCTAGTGCAGTGAGATTCCAACTGAAGCTTGGAAGCCACAGGTGGCTCAATGTGTCTCCTGCGGCTCTTTGCAGCACACATTAAAAAAGTGTGTGATTTAATTATTAACAAATCAGGATGCTTTTAATATGCTATTAACCAATTGTTGATGAAATAATACTTTTTATTATTAATCATTTTGCTTTGAGAATAATATATAAAAACTAAATATTTCCCCTGTCAAATGGTTTAAATATGAATATATAGTACTATTGTAAATGTAACAATGAATTCACACTGGGTAATGTTGATTGTTAATTTGGCTCCTGAGCTACCAAGGTCTGAGTATAACTAGTCTAGTGGATAGGACAATGGACTGAAATTCTGCAGATCTAGGTTCAGTTCCCTTCTATGTGACCTTGGGCAAGTGTTCTTCCCTGTGTCTCACTTCCCCAGCTATAAAATAGGGATGGTACTTCCTACTACAGAGGGATGGTATGTATAAGTACATTGAGTGTAAGTTGCTCAAGTATTGTGATGATTGAGGCCACAATTACATAGATCGATCCATTCTCCACTCCTAGACCTCTGCATCTAATTAACAGGAGCACTCTTCCTACACAACCCTCCAACAAGCTATTAACAGTTAAAACAAAACGTGTGGATTTAAACTACTTGTGCTGGATTTTGCAATTCCTTTTGCTGTGTGGTGTCTATCCAAGGTCCTGCTCTGCAGCACCCCACATGTACAGAAACATGAAACTGCCTACTTTAAAACAGATTTCAAGAAGCAGAGCCACAGGAGCCTGTCCTAAAATGACACTGGCTCAGCATTCAATTCAAAATAGATTTAGGATTGGAAGAAACCTCAGGTGGTCGTCTAGTTCAACGCCCTGCTCAAAGCAGGACCAACACCAACTAGATCATCCCAGCCAGGGCTTTGTCAAGCCAGGCCTTATTAAACCTCTAAGGATGGAGATTTCACCATCTCCCTAGGAAATTCCAGTTACTTCCAGTGCTTCACTACCCTCCTATTGAAATAATGTTTCCTAATATCCAACCTAGACCTCCCCCACTGCAATTTGAGACCATTGCTCCTTGTTTTGTAATATGCTACCACTGAGAACAGCCGAGCTCCATCTTCTTTGAAACCCTCCTTCAGGTAGCTGAAGGCTGCTATCAAATCCCCCCTCACTCTTCTCTTCTGCAGACTAAACAACCCAGTTCCTTCAGCCTCTCCTTGTAAGTCATGTGCCCCAGCCCCCTGGTCATTTTTGTTGCCCTCTACTGGATCCTCTCCAATTTGTCCACATCCTTTCTATAGTGGGGGGCCCAAAACTGGACACAATACTCCAGATCTATCCTCACCAGTGCCAAATAGAGGGGAATAATCACTTCCCTAGATCTGCTGGCAATTCGCCTGCTAATTCAGCCCAATATTCTGTTACCCTCCTTGGCAACAAGGGCACACTGCTGATTCATATCCAGCTTCTCACCCTTCTGTAATCCTCAGGTCCTTTCTGCAGAACTGCTGCTTAGCCAGTCGGTCTCCTGCCTGTAGCAGTGCATGGGATTCTTCCTTCCTAAGTGCAGAACTCTGCATTTGTCCTTGTTGAACCTCATCAGATTTCTTTTGGTCCAATCCTCCAATTTGTCTAGGTCACTCTGTATCCTATGCCTACCATCCAGCATATCTACCTCTCCCCCAAGCTTAGTGTAATCTGTAAACTTGGTGAGGGTGCAATCCATCCCATCAACTAGATCATTAATAAAGATGTTGAACAAAACTGGCCCCAGGACCAACCCCTGGGGCACTGTGCTTGATACCGGCTGCCAACTAGCCATCAAGCTGTTGATCACTACCCATTGAGCCCAACAATCTTGCCAGCTTTCTATCTACTTTATAGTCCATTCATCCTATCCATACTTTTTTATCTTGCTAGCAAGAATACTGTGGGAGACCGTATCAAAAGGTTTGCTAAAGTCAAGATATATCATGTCCACTGTTTTCCCCATATCCACAGAATCGCTTATCTCATCATAGAAGGCAATCAGGTTGGTCAGGCATGACCTGCCTATGATGAATCCATGTTAACTGTTCCTGATCACCTCTTCTCCTCCAAGTGCTTCAAAATGGTTTCCTTGAGGAACTGCTCCATGAGTTTTCCAGGCACTGAGGTGAGGCTGACCCATCTGTAAGTCCCCAGGTTCTCCTTCTTCCCTTTTTTAAAGATGGGCACTATATTTGTCTTTTTCCAGTTGTCCAGGACTTCGCCGATCGCCACAAGTTTTCAAAGATAATGGCCAATAGTTCTGCAATCACATCAGCCAATTCCCCCAGCACCCTCAGATGCATTAGAGCTGGACCCATGGACTTGTGCATGTCCAGTTTTTCTAAATAGTCCTCAATCTGTTCTTTCACCACTGAGGGCTGCTCACCTCCTCCCTATATTGTGTTGCCCAGGACAGCAGTCTGGGAGCTGACCTTGTCTGTGAAGACTGAGGCAAAAAAAGCATTAGTACTTCAGCTTTTTCCACAACATATGTCACTAGGTTACCTCCCCCATTTATTAAGGGTCCCACACTTTCCCTGACCTTTTTCTTGTTGCTAACATACCTGTAGAAACCCTTCTTGTTACCCTTCACATCTCTTGCTAGCTGCATCTCCAGTTGTGTGTTTACTTTCCTGATTACACCCCTGCATGCTCAGCAATATTTTATACTCCTCAAAGTCTGCTTTTCTGGATTCCAGGGTCCATATTTTGCTACTCTCCTTTCTTCCTTTTGTGAGGATCCTGAACTCAATCATCTCATGGTCACTGCTGCCTAGGTTGCCACCTTCTTCTACATCCCCTACCAATTCTTCCCTGTTTGTAAGCAGCAGGTCAAGAGGAGAATGGACCCTGGTTGGTTCCTCCAGTAGTTGCAACAGGAAGTTGTCCCCAACACTGTCCAAAAACTTCTTGGATTGTCTGTGCACTGTTATATTACTCTCCCAGAAGATGTCAGGTGACTGAAGTCCCTTGTTAGAACCAGGGCCTGTGTTCTTCAGTTAATTGTCCAAATACAGCCTCGTCTACCTCATCCTCCTGGGCTGGTGGTCCATAGCACACGCCCACCACGACATCACCCTTGTTGTTCTCGGTTCTAAACTTAACCCAAAGACTCTCAACAGGCTTTTCTCTAGTTTCATACTGGAGCTTTGAGCAATTATACTGCTCTCTTACATACAGTGCTACTCCTCCACCTTTCCTTCCCTGCCTGTCCTTCCTGAACACTTTATACCCATCCATGACAGTGCTCCAGTCACATGAGTTACCCCACCAAGTCTCTGTTATTCCAATCACATCACAGTGACTTGTTAATATACAGACTTAAGATACACACATAACAGACTTGTTAATATTCTCCATGGATATGCTTCCTCCTAGCTCAGAGAACCTGGGTCCAATCCTGCTCCCATTGAAGCCAATGATGAAACTCCAATCAGCTTCTGGGGGAGCAGATTGCAGAATAGGGTCACTTTGTCTTCCTCTTACCTCTTTGCTTATTCAGCACAAACCTTGTCTCTGTTCCCCTAAATATGAGAACCTTCTCCTCTACTGCACCTGCCATCTAGAAATGCTTTCATGTATCCCTTCATGTATAGTTTTCTCTATTTTCAGATGACATCTCAAATATATATCCCTTGCCTAGGTCTCTTGACTGCTGTTTCTCTCAGCTATCGGTTCATATTTTTAACTTTCAGACCAATACCATGTACAGAATCCTGTCTCATAGTTAAAGTCAAAGTGCAATGGCTGCCAGCAATCATGGCAAGAAGCCATAAAGAGCTCCTGTGTTCCAAGAATTGGCATGTGATCTGACCAACATTGGTCATCTTCCTAAATACCTATGGTTAGAATTTTGCCTGTGCAAGATGGGAAGAGGGTGCAATAAGCAATAATGCTCCTGTACATCCATGTAGGTGGCAGCCAGAATACCAGTGCTTGTGTTTCTTGAGTACAAAGTCTATGGGGGAATAGCATCAAAGTTGCTTTGCTGCCATGGTTTTGTTGGAGCATAATTATGCACCTGTCCTTCTGTGCTCCAATTCTGGGTTAGAAGACAGCACTGGGAATGTATGCTGCATAGTATGATAAGGTGTAATAGTTGTCACTTGTGTATGTACTCAGTCAGGACTCAAGAACATGCCTCAGGCTCCACAGCAGAATGCCTTGGACAACTGCCATGGGGATGAAAAATCTCTGAATGCTTTTTAGCACACTGCTAGCCAAGGAGCTAGCATATGGCTAAAGGAGCTAAACCTCTCCCTGCTGCTGAGTCGCATGCAGGGGTGGGGGTTGGGGTCACGTGAAGTACACACAGGAAATCAGGATGAACCTAGAGGTTGGTTGTGGATTTATGGAAGGGAGGCAGGAAGAATAATAAAATCTGAGTGAGGATATGGAGTGCATAAATGATATGAAAAGGAAGGCAGTGGTTGGAAGAGGGAAGGAGAGCAGCTTGTCTTTTGTCCTGTCAATCTTCTTTCTCTGCACTCTTTATTGCTTGTTTTGTGTATTCACATTATTTTTCGTTCCGGGTGCTTGATTTGCCTTATCATTCCCTGAGAAGTGCTCACAATGACTCATTTATGTGATATTTTTAACAGTCAAATTTATAGAAATGTGAAACTTCCTGTCTATTGATTGGATTTCTGATTGTTTATAGATTAAAGCCTGATTTTTCTCCCCATCTCACCAAGCATTTTAATCAAAGTCATTGTTAAACAAGAAAGCTATAGTATGTGGTGTTTTCAGCTATTATATTGATTGTCTTTATAATTTTCATTTTTTTTACCTCTATAAAGAATTATTTTTACTAGATTTACATTTGTATTGTGGTTGGTTTTATCTGCTTTCACACTGACTTTCTAATAGCAAACTTCATTTGTAATCTGAAGGGAATTATGTATTTTCTTCAATATTAAAAAAAAATTAAAATCTCTTTTGCAAATCGTATTTTCTGAAGTCTGTAGTTTTCTGGTTTTGGTTAACAATTTTAATATTTTTGGTGATAAAACATGATTTTGTGTCTCACTTTTTCTGATCAGATTCATGGATTTGATTGTGCCCCTACTGAAGATAATGATAAAACTATTTTTGGCTTCAGTGGAAGGAGAATGAGCCCCTTTTGGGCTAAATCCTCGGCTAGTGGAAACCTGCATAGTTCAAAGTCTCTGAACCTTTATTTGTTAAAAGTCCGATCTTGTTTCCTACCCTGCTATTTGAATATTCTGGACACTGAAGCCACAGCAGGAATGCCTTCATTTGCTAATTTCACTGCTTTAGTCATCTTCATTGTTCTCTGTGTTGAATTTAGTGCTTTTTCATTCTTTATTGACTATGACAGTGAGTTTCTTAAATTCCTAGTTTAAAATATATTTGAGAACTAGGATTTAGACTTCATCTCTGTCAATCCTCACCTATCATCTCCCTTAAAAAAATATAATGCAATTTTTGAGGAATTAAGAAAGTGATCCTTATTATACCAGACACCAATTATCCACATTAGTTTCACTTGCTCATCAACAACATGATGTAGTCATTACCTTTGTAACTATCATGCAGAACACAACAATTGTTTTAAAGGAATCTCTCTCTAAATGGAAGAATCTCTAAAAATGGTAGAGACTTGAAGTGCAACCAATGTAATTAAAGATAAAGCAAAACACATATATTGAAAAATATTAGTAGCACTGCTAATATTGCTTAGTCTGATAGAAAATGTTAAGCATAGTAGCTGCATGTCTATTCAATATAATTTGATGTCTAAATATTAAGATTTTAAGACTCCGGGTAAGCCTGGGGTAAAACCACCCAAGGCTTATTTGAACAACAGTATCCAAAACATTTCATAATGAACATGGCCATATACACATACAGAGATGATGATGATTGCTAATGTGAACTGAACCCAGAATTTTCAGCAGCAGGCTCTATCATGTAGGTGTACTAGAGCCACTAGAGGGAGACATGATTACACAAACTAAACAATTACACTATAAATAATTTAGTTCCTATCCTTTGCGTCTGTTGTAAATGATTATTGTGCAGAAAGTGCTATATGAATGTACATTCCTGCATTATAAATTACATCTTATGGTTTATCTATGTCCTTCTGACCCCCCCCGAAAGCTGTCTCTTTTGAATGCTGGGCATTGCAATCATGCCTTGAAGAAGAAGAAAAAAAGTGAAGTGAAAATGACAAATTTTGCTGTGCCACCCTTTTTACAAAACAATGAAAAATTTCCTTTTTCCAGGTGGAAAGCTTTTGCAATGAAGGAAATCATAATTCATGTGTAAACCAAACAACAATTGTATTTGGCAGCTGGACATTATTTCATACAGAATCTTATATTTAGCAAACACTTAACGTGTCCTCTTTTTTTACTTACTTTTTAAAAGGTGTCTTTTCACAAACGATTTGGTTTTTGTACATGTATAGGGTTTTTTTTATATTTAAATGAAAATCACATGGGTGGAAATAAATTAAGAGCAAGATTCTTCTATCCTTCTTTACACAGAGTAGTATCATAACTCCACAAGCAGCTCCTTGATTTCTGTGGGACTTTTCACAGAAGTGAAATGCTACTCTATATGAGTAAGGGTGACAGAATCAGTCCTTAAATACTAGTAAAACTGTGAAATCATCTATTTCTTTTTTCTTCTGCTCAAATTTTCCTTTTTTTCAGGAATGTTGGCTTCCCAAATGTCTGGCTTCTGTTGCTTATTATTTTTTTATATAATAAGATTTATATAAACTGTGGCAAATTGCAGGTAGTGTTCTCTGGGTCTCGCGCTTTCTCTTCTCTGGGGTAGGTTCAGGGCGATATTGCTTGCCTCTGAACCAGTTCTTAATCACTCTCCTAGTGTGGCAAATTGCCGGTACTGTGCTCTGGGTCTCGCGCTTTCTCTTCTCTGGGGTAGGTTCAGGGCGATATTGCTTGCCTCTGAACCAGTTCTTAATCACTCCCCTAGTGTCCTTGGAGGAGGGGAGTGGAGAGGGAGGGACCTGGGCCCGCCCTCTACTCCAGGTCCCAACCCAGGGGCCCTGGGGTTGTGGTGAACCACTTGACTAGCGGTTTCTTCCCCTGGGTTACTTCCCTCTCATACCCGTCAGCTTGTGAAGGGCTTCTCGCCTCTCTTCTATACAAGCCTGGTGCCCCTTACCTAGGGTTTCTGTTGGGCTTCCCAATCCACCGCAGCACTCCTCCAAACCTTCTATTTCTCTCTGGACAAACTCTTCTCTTCTGCAATCTGCACTCTGCTCCAATCCAACCTTTCTCCTTCAACTACCACACCCTGTCTGACTGAAGCAGGGGTTTATATCCCATGACTGGAGTCAGGTGCTCTAACTGGAGTCAGGTGCTCTAACTGGCCACAGCTGTTCTAGTTAATCTAAAGCAAACCTTCCTCCTTTGGCAGGGAATAAGGCCCCCTGCTAACACTCTTATGCTGCCTTCTGGCCATGCTGTATCACAAAACATATATTTAGACAATGAGACAAGAATAAGTGCTCTAAAAAAAACAACTGGTCTTTCATATATATTTAAATATCAGCTTTGTTAATATCATTAGTAATACATATTAAGTCTATTTGCTTGTATCTTTTATTAATAAAGTCTCCTAACTAGGCAATATTCCATAAGGCAATACACAATAAGGCAAACTCCATACTAAGGAGATTAAAATTGGAGTCTTCTCTTTCCTATAAAGAATTTGTTGTTCATTAATTTCAGGGACGTCTTTGATATAAATACTTATATCTTGCTAAGGGTTGGGTCAGTGAGCCAAGATTAAACCCTACTGAGACAAAGACTTCACTAAGACTAAATGACATGATGCTCAACATCTTTGGCCTTGTCTACTCTGACTAGTAAGTTGAGGTCAGCATTCATCAGCTCAAGTGACTTCTCACAATTGTGTTTAATTTGAACATGTTAAAGTCTAATAAGACCTGGATGTGTTCTGTTTTTTGACATGCTTGACAGACTGGGGTATTTAAATGTCACAGTGTTGCTGTCCCAAAATTGTCCCCTCACATCCAGTGGTCAGAACATCCAAATGAAATCAGTAGGCAGTAACTTTAGTGGAAGTGGGTTTTAACCTCAAAGCAGCACAATCAGGGAGGAACAGGGAACCCTGCTGAGCACCACCAATAACAGCACACGTGATTGTTGGAGAATTCTGATATTTTGATCAGAATTCTCCAACATGTTTGTTTTCCAATTATGCATTGATTATAAAATTAAGCCTTCACTAAACTGAAAAGCTTGAGAAATTTTAATTGAGAGAGAAAGTTTGTTCACTAGGCTGGAGGTTTTACCAGGATTTCTTGACTCTATTTTTAATTCTAATGAATTCTATTAAACTTATAACTGCACTATCATATCACAGCTAATGCCTTTCCTGTGCAATGATGCAGTTCCACTCCCTACCTCCATCACAAAAATGAATAGTTTTTAAGGTTGTTACATGAATACTAAATCAATCTAGAAGCATGCATGATCAAAATGGAGAAGATAAATCTGTTAACAATATAGCTTAGCTGAATCTGCTATTCTGCATTTGAATGTGACAACTTCATCTTCTTGCAGTTCAAAAAACAGTGTATTCGCCCATAAAATCAAAACTTTTTACACTTCGAAAACGGCAAAATTGGGGACTGATGTTGTTGCACAGAATAATTACATTCCTGGTGGACAAAAAGGCCATTGTTGTGCCACAAAATATGTCGAGAAAGTCTATCCTTGAAATGGAATTATTTCATAATTCTTTCTCCTTGTGATGGAGCGTGTAGGAATGAAAGAGGATTTGTTGTTTTTTTTCTAAATATCACAGATGTTTCTTTTCTATCATTCATGCTTCGCTCCTTTTTTGTCAGTGTGAGAGAAATGTGAGACATGTACTCAGAGCATTAAACAAAACAGCTGTTTAAAATCCCAGATTTAATATATGGATGCTAAAAACTCACACTGACTTTAATATGGGTATCATTTTGTCTGAGACAGGAGGCTCTGCATAAAAGGCTCTGATTTGGCCCTTCCTCTCCTTTTAAGTGTGATTTTTCATTTTTATTGTGCAAGAGAGGAGAGAAATGAGGACTATGAATTTAGTGACACAGGGCCAGATTGTAATTCTCTTAATCATACCTTACCCTATGAGTAGTTCTATTGAAGAAGATATTACTCTGTCCAAGCAAGGGGTTCACAATCTTGCCCACACTATGTAAATAACAACCACTGATGAAAAAAATAATTTCACAATTTGCTTTTTTCTTCTCTCTGTTCCATGTTGTCCTGGAAAGGTTGGGGAAATAAGGCTTGGACATATGTATTTGTAAGGTCTTGTGTATACTACGCATTTTGTCAGGCAGAAGTGGTGGGTACAAAGTTTATGGAGCAGTTGAACAAGGGCACAAAACACAGTCATAAGCCCTAGGAATTATGGGACAAAGAAAACTGCACCATCGGGCAGTGATTCTGTCCCCATGTTGTGCTACGATCCATTCCCAGAACTCCTAATGGGAGAAGGGGGCAATTTGCACAGTGGGATAGTTACCCATGGTACACTTCTCTGTTTGGCTAGAGCACCAACAGTGGGCATGCACCATTGACACAAGGAACATTGTGTGCACACGTACAAGCAATGTAATTAAAGCAGTTTATGAGCATTGACGTAACTTAAGTCAACTTAACTTAGCAGTGTACACATGGCCTAAGTCTCACACCAAATACTTTCTCAGATTTAAGTTTCTTGAGCCACTTTTTTTCTTTTTTTTTTCTTTTTTTTTACTGGAGCAATGTTGTGCTGTGTGGAATAATGTACAGTTTGGGAGCCAGCAAAGTGAGCTTTTCAAAAGTTCTTCCTTGACCAATTATGCTCTACACTCCCACTTACCTGTTAAAAATTATACATCCAATTCTCAGTTATAGGGCTGTCTAATTAAAAGTATAGAAACTGTTGCTTTAAATTGTTTCCTTTTCTCACTGCTGTGGTATTGGGTCCAACTCTGAGAAGGATTCAGTGTTGGCATCCTTTCGTCTGTAAGAGATGGTGGGAATTGAAGCCTATGATGTAGATGGTTTGCAATGTCTCATGTGACTGGATAGTCCGATCTGAGATTTGCATGATCTTTGGCAGTTATTGCAACTGTATGCATCTTGGTTGGGAATTGCTTACATCCTACGGGCTCTTTTCTCTTCAAGCTCTCTTCAAGCTCTTCTGCATGGACGCTTTTTAAAGACACCATAATAGAGGCCCAACTTAAGTGTATACCCCAAATTAAGAAAAGAACTAAAAAAAGAGCCACCGTGGCTTAACAACCATATAAAAGAAGCAATGAGAGAGAAAAAGGCATCTTTTAAAAAATGGAAGTAAAAATCCTAGTGAGGTAAATAAAAAGGAGCATAAACACTGCCAAATTAAGTGTAAAAATGTAATAAGAAAAGCCAAGGAGGAGTTTGAAGAACAGCTAGCCAAAAACTCCAAAGGTAATAACAAAATGTTTTTTAAGTGCATCAGAAGCAGGAAAGCCTAACACACCAATGGGGCCCCGGACAATTGCGATACAAAAGGAATGCTTAAAGACGATAAAGTAAGTGCGGAGAAACTAAATGGATTCTTTGCTTCAGTCTTCACGGCTGCAAATGTTAGGGAGATTCCCAACCCTGAGCTGGCTTTTGTAGGTGACAAATCTGAGGAACTGTCCACGATTGAAGTGTCACTAGAGGAGGTTTGGAATTAATTGATAACTTAATATTAACAAGTCAGCGGGATGAGATGGCATTCACTCAAGAGTTCTGAAAGAACTCAAACATGAAGTTGAGGAACTATTAACTATGGTTTGTAACCTGTCCTTTAAATTGGCTTCTGAACCCAATGATTGGAAGACAGCTAATGTAATGCTAATATTTAAAAAGGGCTCAAGAGGTGATCCCAGTAATTACAGACCAGTAAGTCTAATGTCAGTACCAGACAAATAGTTGAAACAATAGTAAAGAATAAAATTATCAGACATATAGAAAAACATAAATTGTTGGGCAAAAGTCAACATGGTTCTGTAAAGGGAAATCATGTCTTACTAATCTATTAGAGTTCTTTAATGGGGTCAACAACATGTGGACAACGGGATCCAGTGGACATGGTATACTTATATTTCCAGAAAGCCTTTGACAAGGTCCCTCACCAAGAGGCTCATATATGTAAATTAAGTTGTCATGGAATAAAAGGGAAGGTCCTTTCATGGATGAGAACTGGTTAAAAAGACAGGGAACAAAGGATAGGAATTAATGGTAAATTCTCGAGAATGGAGAGGGGTAACTAGTGTGTTCCCAAGGGTCAGTCTAGGACCAATCCTGTTCAACTTACTCATAAATGATCTGGAGAAAGGATAAAGGTGAGATAGGCAAAGTTTGCAGATGACTACCAAACTGCTCAAAGATAGTTAAGACCAAAGCAGACTGTAAAGAACTTCAAAAAGATTCACAAAACTAAATGATTGGGCAACAAAATGGCAAATGAAATTTAATGTGGATAAATGTAAAGTAATGCACATTGGAAAAAATAACCCCAACTATACATACAATTATGATAGGAGCTAATTTAAGCTACAAAGAAGTCAGGAAAAGATCTTGGAGTCATCGTGGATGGTTCTTTGAAGACATCCACGCAGTGTGCAGAGGCAGTCAAAAAACTAAACAGGATGTTAGGAATCATTAAAAAGGGGATAGAGAATTAAGATGGAGAAATATATTATTGCCCTTATATAAATCGATGGTATGCCCACATCTTGAATACTGCATACAGATGTGGTCTCCTCATATCGAAAAGATATACTGGCACTAAAAAGGTTTAGAGAAGGGCAACTAAATGATTAGGGGGTTGGAATGGGTCCCATATGAGGAGAGATTAAAAGAGCTAGGACTTTTTCATCTTGGAAAAGAGGAGACTAAGGGGGGATATGATAGAGGTATATAAAATCATGAGTGATGTAGGGAAAGAGTAGATAAGAAAAAGTTATTTACTTATCCCTAATACAAGAGCTAGGGGCCACCAATGAAATTTATGGGCAGCAGGTTTAAACAATAAAGGAAGTTTATTCTTCACACAGCGCACAGTCAACTTTGTGGAACTCCTGCCTGAGGAGGTTGTGAAAGGCTAGGACTATAACAGTGTTTTTAAAAGAGAACTGGATAAATGCATGGAAGTTAAATCCATTAATGGCTATTAGCCAGGATGGGATGGTAAGGAATGGTCCCTAGCCTCTGTTTGTCAGAGGGTGGAGATGGATGGCAGGAGAGAGATCACTTGATCATTACCTGTTAGGTTCACTCCCTCTGGGGCACCTGGCATTGGCCACTGTTGGTGGACAGGATACTGGGCTGGATGGACCTTTGGTCTGACCCAGTACGGCCATTCTTATGTTCTTTTGTAAGCTGTAGGAGTCAACTTTTGTCATGGATTTTGATACCCTGATGGAGACGATGGTGCCACTTGTAACAATCACTTGCCAAGATTTCCTGTTGGTCAGGATCAATTCCAAATTCCTTCACAGAGAAGGATAATAAACAATACACCATACAGTGTGAGTCATAGTAGCATTATCTTCCATGTCTATAGTTTTAACTTGAACTTATTCAAGGTCTCTGGAGGTCAATGTAAAGACCTCTCATTAACTTTAATAGGCTTTGGATCAGGTCCTAAATAAATGCAAAGCAAATGAATACAATGCCTCTTGTGAACAGTAGAATTACACTGGACTACATGTTCCCGCCTAATGTAATGAAAGAAGGAGAACAAAATAGGAATGAATAGGCCCCAAACAGCTGTGTTATATGGGTATTGATATGCTCCCTCCTAGCCCAGGAGACTAAGGAAGCTCCTCACTTTGGGAACTGCGTGGTTCCACATATATGAAAGTAACAAGCCATACGTTTTGAATGGTGAGGGGTATAGTGAGAAGAGAGGGAGAGGAGTGGACATTCTCTGTGACACTTTTCTCTCAGAAATTCATAGGGCTTACCCAAGTTACATTCTGCAGATCGCCCTTTTCAGTGAGGTGTTTATTTGCAGTATATTGTTCATCCACTAGATGTCTCTGTGTGATGTATAACATTCCAGACCGGATGCAGTCCTTGGTTAAGAAAGGAACCAAAGTTGGAACCTGAGCTTTGTGGAAGCTCATTTTTTTTATCTGTATTTCTAGTTGTTTTCTTTAGCAACCCTACATCTCCTGTGAAAGAGACCTTGGTTTAATATGTTGCAACACTCCTTTTGGTGCTTTTGCTGAGAAGGGGCTGGAGATAAAGAGTACAAGAGAGGGGCAAACATCTAGGTTATAACATAATAGTTCCTGTAGTCAAGCAGTCATGGGCCGGGTGAGACTGGGAGCCAGTGCAGTGTGTCTAGTGAGTGTCCTGACATCTGGGCACATCCAACAATAACTACAAGTTTAGGGCATTCTGGAGGAGGCAATTCTTATCGCAACACACGAAAAATGAGGGTGATTAGCTGTGAATAGAGACTCAAGGGGCCAAATTCTTTGCTCACTTACCAGTGATGTCAATGAGACTGCAAATGACATAAATCAGTTTGCAATTTGGCTCATGCAGTCTCCTGTTCCCTACACAGGTCCTTTGTTTCTCATGGAGAAGCAAATTTGGTCCCGTGTAATTAACTTGTTTTACAGTGTAGAGGATCAAAGAAAGGTGTGTTTTCTTTTTGTTCCTCATGGTTACAAAGGAGCAGAAGGTATTTTTGATCCAGTCCATCTGTAACCAGGAATTTGTGAAACTTTCATGTTAGTCTTGAAAATGTGTTTATTGTTTAAATAGAAGTAATTATTTTTCTTCTCATGCTGGAAGCTTCAACTTGAGCCAAATGTCTTTAGCATTCTGTAGCAGATATAACATTTTGTAATAGTGCACATATGTTTAATTGTTTTTATGGAAGAGATGGCAGGTAGTAAAAGTGCTGGTTGCTTAAAATACGTAGATTCGGCTTCTAGAGAAAAATCTGCTAAGCAGCAGTATGATGATTATATAAGCAAATGTTCAATAAAAGCTATTTTAAAAAGTACCACTTTCATACTAAGTGTTACTTTATGGTTATGAATCCCCTGCTTTGCTTTTTTTCAAATTGTTTGGCTGATCCTCCATTGACACAAGTGCTGTTGTAGTTCAAATTCTGCCCTCAGAACTATACTCACTCACCGCTGAACTTAGACAATTGTAGGCATGTATAAAAGGGAAGAATGTGTCCCTGTGTGAGGTCAATGGAGTGCTGAAAATATTTTAAAAGGCAGTGTTACCCACATTTACAGCTAAACATTGCAGTGAGCGTACCACCTTGTTATGGAATACATCCTTGGGTTCACAACCTACACCAGGGGTAGTCATTTTTTTTGTCGTGGTCGAAATTTCATAGTCAAGGTATAGCTAAGGTCCAGACACCAAATAAAATAATAAAAAAATGATAATAAATAAATAATTAATTTCAGGATCTGTTTAAAAGCATCTGGTGATCTAGATTTAACCCACAGTCTGTCAGCTGACTACTTGTAATAATGTACACTATACTATTGTAATAATGTTTGGACAAAGTATGCCTTGTGAGGTATCATTTAAAACCTCAACTTGCTGATCAAAATTCAGATAGCAATATAATAGGTAAAGTTATAAATATAAGCTGAAATCATGACTGAAGTGACTAACGTGACTAAAGTTGTTTCTCAGAGACAAAGAGCAAGCTGATGCCTCAGCCAGGTGTCAAAAAGGCTAATTAACCATTACCTGCTAAGTGGCCAATTTTTGGCAACAAAAGGGTCAGGGACAAAAATCTACATCTTAACAAAGAAAGAGCATGAAATTTCCTTTCTTCACTAGACTGCCTATCACCTTGTTCCCTGGTAGAAATGCTTCTCAAAGGAGGGATAGGATTATAAAAAATGGGGCAGATACCCCACCACAGCCTCCTCTCTCTCTCCCTGTCTGTCTTTGCCATCACACCAAAGAAGACAAAGGAAAACAGCTTTTGGACTCTGGGTGGGTGAGGTCCTGACCTGAAGAATTTGGTCAATAACCTAAGCATGTAGTGAGAAAGTTTGTTTTGCAACTAAGATAATTTCTGAAGAAGATACTATTAAATATTTTATCTTTATTTTTCTTGTCATCGTGTCTGACTTTTCTGCCTCATTACTTATACTCACTTAAAATCTATCTTTGTAGTTGAGGCACATGTGTAAAACATTGCATTGGCCCACCTGTACTTATGTAGCCGGGCTGCTGTAGCGCTTTAATGATGATGCACTAAGCCAGTGACTATCAACCTTTCCACTCTACAATACCCTTTTCAGGAGTCTGATTTGTCTTGCATACACCAAGTTTCACCCCACTTAAAAACTATTTGCCTACAAAATCAGACGTAAAAAATACAAAAGTGTCACAGCACATTAGTACTGAAATACTGCTTACTTTCTCATTTTTACCATATAATTATAAAATAAATCAATTGGAATATAAATATTGTACTTACATTTCAGTTATAGTGTATAGAGCAGTATAAACAAGTCATCGTCTGTATGAAATTTGAGTTTGTACTGACTTTGCTAGTGCTTTTTTGTGTAGCCTGTTGTAAAACCAGCCAAATATCTAGATGAGCTGATGTATCACCTGGAGTACCTCTGCATACCTCTGGCTGAGAGCCACTGCTCTAAGCTGATGGGAGAGAGCTCTCCCAGTGATGTAGTTAATCCAGTTCCCTGAAAGGTGGTAAGTATGTCATTGGGAGAAGCTCTCCCACCAGTAATAGTGCTGTCTCTACAGGGGGTGAGGTTGGTTTAACTATGTCGCTCAGAGATGTGGATTTTAACACCCCTGACCTAGTTATGCTGATATGGGTATGTAGTCGTAGACCAGACCTTTAAAATCTTGTTTTACTGTTTCATCTAATCCAGTATGTTTAAAATGAAGTGTTTGGATAACTATTTAAGGTAATAAACTGGCATATTATTCTGTTAAAGGAATAATGAACTGAATATATTGTACTGTCCAGAAGAGGGCTGGGCAGTACAGGACCTATATTTCTGGGTGAAGATCTGGGTCTGAGGGTGTGTTGGGCTCACTCTGCAGTATAACCGAGGTGGGTAAGAACCAGGATGAAGCTGGTAGACCGCACTTACGGGGTGTAGCTTGCATGCTGGCAGGCTATTTGTGAGCTACCCAGGTGAGGGCCACTACAGCAAGGCACTGTAAGGCACCCAACATTGCACGGCAGTGGTGACACAGACCCCTGACTAGTCTGGATTGTGCCCTGGTATGTCACAGCGTGCAACCTTTAAAGGTTAAGTGCCTGCACCTATGCCCATTTAAATTAATGACTAGCCCCCATTGATAATTGCAACAAAATGCATACAAAGTATATCGTGTCAAGTGTCAACGGAAAAGTTATGATTTGCTAAAGGTGATTATCCTGTTTAAATCCATGTATCATCACTGTATCTGAAGCTTTGAATATTGGCTATGTAGCTGTATCCCAAATGTGTTTGTTCCTGGGGTAATACACAGCTAAAATCAACATTGAAACCAGGCAGCCTATTAAAGGCAATTAGCCCAGGGTTGTGAGTTCAGTCCTTGAGAGGTCCACTTAGAGATCTAGGGCAAAAATCAGTACTTGGTCCTCCTAGTGAAGGCAGAGGGCTAGATCCAATGACATTTCATAGAACTGGAAAGGACCCTGAAAGAAGTATATCTCCATATATTAACTCTCACAATGGGCCACAGAAGAAGCTCATCCCACCCAATGAGCCTTCGTGTGAACATCAGAATATGGGTAATGGCTGTCCCCGTGAGCCAGCATGCCATGTAAGGGCACAAGGCTTGCTCATATGGCCATAGACTTCTTCTTGTGCCTGTAATTTTCCACAAACTGAAACTATGAGCTTTGTCTGAAACAGAAAATTTCCAGGCACATGACAAAGGGTATAAAAGACCCTGGAAACATCTCTATCATGCCTCTTTCCTGCTTGGATTCTCTGCATTATGGATTTACAACTCTATGGACTGAGGACCTTCCATTCTTTTGGAAGTTTACTAGAGACTTTACAAGCCAGCAGTCTGTAACATCACGGATTCAAACCTGATGTAAGAACTTTGCAAGGTTTATTGCATATTGTGTATGATCAATTTTAACTCTCTTCTTTACTCTAAATAAATCTTTCAATTTTAGTTATTAGAAGATTGGCAATAGTGTGATTATTGGGTAAGATCTGATTTATATATTGATCTGGCTATGTGGCTGCTCTCCTGAGATCAGAAGAACCCTTTGATTAAATTGGCTGTCAGTAACCACTCATCATAAAGTCTGGTGTCTGGGTGGTGAAACAAGAGCTGGGATACCTAAGCAGACTGCATTTATGAATTCTTGTTGACCATTCTTGTGGTGAGAGAGTAGTTTACTTTTGGTACTGGTTTGGTATCTCTAATGATAGAATAACCGTCAGTCTAGGGTGAGTCTGCTCTATTTCTCAGCAGTTTGTCCTGAATCTGGCATCCTCATCTGTGACCCACTGAGTCACAGTGACCCAACCTAGCTACCACCTCCCAGAGACATGGATTATCTATGCTGATGGGAGAATCCCTCCTGTAAGCATGGGTAGTGTCTGCACTGAAGAGCTGAAGTCGAGCTTCTGTAATGTTTTAAGTGTTGATGGGCCCTGAGAGAAAAGGATCTATTGAAAGAGGGAAAAAGGCAGAGAATATCCTTAACCTTATATTTTTCTGGTCCTTGTAGCTAATGTCTTCTTTCCTTTTTTTTCTGAAAATGAATGGCAATTTTGTCTTTGAGCTTTATATCCTTTGGTTTAATTGTTCTTAATCTCATTGTGTGAAGTTATTGTTATTATTTGTGTTATGATTGTACCTAGAGGCCCTGATTGAGACTGGGCTCCATTGAGCAAGGTACTGTGCAAACACAGGAAGAAACATTGCCTGTCCCCAAAGGACTTACAATCTAGATAGACAAGACAGACAAAAAGTGGGAGAAAATGAATATTCTTATTGCCATTTGCAGCTAGAGAAACAGGCATGGAGAAACCAAGACACAAATATCACAGAAAATGTTTGTAGTAGAGCTGGGAGTTTAACCCAGATCTCCTGAGTCCCAGTCAAGTGCTTCAACCACAAATCCATGCTCACTGACAGCACAGTCGGACTATTTACCCAGCAGATTCTTGAGGTCTCTGCTCTGGAACTTCTCTCTACCCTTCCTTTGGGAAGGAGGATGCAAGAATAATTATGTGAGGAAAACCTCAAAGTTGGCTTCGGAATGTTTTTCCTGACAGTTTTTCTATTTGAGGTGGTCCATTGGGTCATATGTCTGTAGTACTTCCAAACAGGGAGATTAAAATGTGTCAAATATCTCATCTATTGTGATTTTCAACTTCATTCTGTTTGTAATGTGTTTGGCCAGCCCCAGTTGCCTAATTAGAAATTACCCTAAGGACTGCACAGCTCAGCCAAACCTGAGAATTGGGCTCATTATCTCTGTCTATCTTAAGGGTGAAACTCCATGGTAGTTTTGCAATTGAGTTCAGAGGATCCAGGATTTCACTCTCAGTGTTTTGTTGATGTCACTACCACTCATAATACTTCTAAAGAACTGGTCAAATTCCTCATCCATTTGACTGATCTCCTCTATGATCTCCAGGCCTCTGTCAAAAAGACTAATGGCCCAGCTTCTCTGTTGATGTAAATTGGAACAATATTGACTCAACATTGATGGCATAAATTGGAGCAGAGAAGTTGGACTAGTGTCTACACTGTTGTATGTAAACTGCCTGCATGGAGTCTGGCTCCCCTGTCCTGTTCCTGACTTTGGAAATGAATTATGCTGCCTGTTAAGCAAAAAAATATCTTTCTTTAGGACATACTTTGTTTCAGTTTCTAAGGTTTAGCATCAGGAAGTTCCACGTGCCTACAGTGAGCATTTGACTCTACAGATCATTTTCACCTTTCAAAGGTTGGTTGAAGACATTGTTTTCTGTCCAAAAGTCTTCAGATAGTTATTAGATTGTGTAAAACTTTAAAGTCTCTCTAGACAACCAGCCTCAAAGATGTAAAGATTACTATCTCCCATGACAGTTTCCTAGTAAACATAAGTCATTTTTAAATGATTGTAGAAATTACAATTCAGAGTCTCCCAAGACTTTCCTAGCAAGGAAAACTATGATTTGGGGCTTTTTCATACTCCTTCCTTGATTATTTAATATACTATTGAATCCAGTGTTTCGCCTTTTCAGGTTTCTCTATATGGAAGACCCAATTTAGCTGGAGATTTTTAACTGTAGTCTCTTGAAAATTAAATTCTTTCCTCTTATCCCCACCATCCATTTAAGATGCGGGTCCCACCTGTTTAATTTTGCTTACATAGTGAATGGAGACAGGAATTAGTCCCTTCACAGGAAATTAAATGTCATGTTTTTTGGAAAACTATAGACCATGGAGATCCTGGACTAATATTGAAAGCAAACACTTTGTGAATCGGACAGAATGATCAGCATAAAGATTGCTGGCATCTAGACCTGTTAACTCTACTTTCATCAATCTGTCTTAGGTTACTCCATGTGGCTAGTTCTCTGAAGATGTCCACGTAGTGTGCAGAGACGGTCAAAAAAGCAAACAAGATGTTAGAAATCATTAAAAAGGGGATAAAGAATAAGACTGAGAATATATTATTACCATTCTATAAATCCATGGTACGCCCACATCTTGAATACTGTGTACAGATGTGGTCTTCTCACCTCAAAAAAGATATTCTAGCACTAGAAAAGGTTCAGAAAAGGGCAATTAAAATGATTAGGGGTTTGGAGAGGGTCCCATATGAGGAAAGATTAAAGAGGCTAGGCCTCTTCAGCTTGGAAAAGAGGAGACTAAGGGGGGATATGATAGAGGTATATAAAATCATGAGTGATGTTGAGAAGATGGATAAGGAAAAGTTATTTACTTATTCCCATAATACAAGAACTAGAGGTCACCAAATGAAATTAATAGGCAGCAGGTTTAAAACAAATAAAAGGAAGTTCTTCTTCACACAGTGCACAGTCAACTTGTGGAACTCCTTACCTGAGGAGGTTGTGAAGGCTAGGACTATAATAGTGTTTAAAAGTGAACTGGATAAATTCATGGTGGTGAAGTCCATAAATGGCTATTAGCCAGGATGCGTAAAGAATGGTGTTCCTAGCCTCTGTTAATCAGAGGATGGAGATGGATGGCAGGAGAAAGATCACTTAATCATTGCCTGTTAGGTTCACTCCCTCTGGGACACCTGGCATTGGCCACTGTCGGTAGACAAATACTGGGCTAGATGGACCTTTGGTCTGACCCGGTACAGCCGTTCTTATGTTCTGCCTGTTAGAAACAGTCATGAATAAGTCTTGCGAGTGTCTTTTAGCCCCTCCACCAACGTTTTTTCTTCTTCCTCTTCACCTCTTTCCTTTAACTTTCTAGGCCATTTACAGTAGCTCTAAAAATCTAAATGTGATCTTTGCTACCTTAATCTGTTCTTTATTTTTATTATTTTCTCCCTCTATTTTCTTGTGATGATGGGTTTTCTCTCCTGTATATATTCTGTCATGATCACCTATTGGTCATAGAGGAGAATTGTATTCAGTGTAGTTGTAGCCATATCAGGCCCAGGATAGAGAAGAATTGATATTTACATGACTCTGCACTCCCATAACTGACCAGAAGATAAGGATGAAACTCTTGTATGTCTAGAAGTCCCTTCTGCTCTTCAGACATTCATTCATTACAGAAAAGGTTGAAGGCAGTGTTTGGGAGTTTGTGTGCATCTAGACTGAGTACAGGGCTATTGTTTAATTGGCTGGTTTGTCATCACTCTGTGGTTAAATTTCTGCATGGAAAAATTATACCATACATGTAAAAATTACGGGCCATTCCATTTGAGGTGGTGTGTAAACCGTAGCTCTGAGATCTGTTCTTCAGAGAGTCAGAATTCCTCCACTGCTCCTTTCTTGTATGTCATTTACTGGAGCCAATAATGATGCAGCCTAAGATACAGGAAATAGATTTTTATTAATCATGCTGAGAGACTAGAGGCCAGTGTTTCATACTGGGGCCCTATTTTTGCCCCTACTTATCTTGCTGAACTCCCCCTCACAGACAGTCTTTCCTGAAACCTGGCCTTATTTCTCCAAGTCTACTCATCCTATTATACAGGGTGTAGTTTCCTTTTCCCTGCATCACCTGCCAGCTCCATTGACTGGAACAAAGGTGGAGGAAATACCATCGGCTCCCGCTGCCTCTCCTTACCATCTCCTTGTCCACTTTCTCTCCAGGGGGAGCAGCTCAAGTTCAGTCCCCGCACTCTATACAGAACCCAGTCCCAGGATCTGAGTGCCCTAATGCAGGTGGGCAAAGGAGGCTAACCTAATATAAGCTTCCCAGAGGATAGTGGTTACAATATGGGAATGGAGGTGCCCTGAGTTTAATCCCAGCTCTGCCGTTGCCTCGCTGGGTGACTTTAGGGAAGCGCCTAAGCATGCAATGCCCATCAATGCCAAAGTCTGCACATCTGAAAAATAGTATTTCGTTGAAGGGGTTTCATGAGGCTTAATTCATTAATGTGTGTAACAACTTTGAGATAACCATCTGAAAGTTGCTATATAAAAGCAAACTATTTTTTTATTATAAGAGTTGGAAGTATCACTTCCAGAAAATGGTGCTGCTGAAAATTATACTGTGAGGCCAGATGTACATTATGGCCAAGATTTTCAAAATCAGGCTCCTAAAAAAAGCGGCCTATTTTTCAAATGAGCTGAGTAACCCGATAACTAATGGCGAAGTCAATGGGAAATGCTTGGCACTCAGCACTTGTTAAAATTAGGCCACTTAGGTGAGAGCTTAAATAATGAGGTAAAAAGCCTAACCTTAGGCTCTTATCTTTGAAAATCTTGGCTATTCTCAATTTCCTGATGCAGTAGCATCACTTAACCTTAATGTAATGCTTTTAGTGAGGTTCTGAGTAAAGAAAGATAAACTCATGTTGCTAAGTAAAAAAAGGCCATGAATAAAAGTAAAAGAGAGGTTGCAGAAGAAAAAATCCAATGGAAAAAAATTAAAGAATGTAAAGTGTGAACAAGGTGAGAAATAAGTTGTCAAGAAACTTCAAAAAAGGACAAAAAGTGGCAGAGGGAAAAAGAAAATGTAATGGAAAAAATAGATACTCTGCATGTACTGTGTATAAACCATCTATTTGTGCTGGCTTAGGTTTGTGCAAGGGGCATTTGGGTATGGGGACAATCAGGAGCGGCGCCAGGGTTTTGAGCGTCCTAGGTGGACGGCAATTTCGCCGCCCCGCGCGCTGGTCCCGCGGCTCCGGTGGAGCTGCCGTAGTGGTGCCTTCGGGCAGTGCACTGGAGCTGCGCGAGCAGCCGACCATTTGCAGGCACGACTGTGGCAGCTCCATCCGAGCCGCGGACCAGCGGACCGCCCGCAGGCACCACTGCGGCAGCTCCACGGGAGCTGCCTTCCACCCCCTCCGGCAGCGCTCTGACCCACGGGACACCCTGGGCTACCGGCTGCTGTGGCGGCGCCCTGACCGAGGGTCAGAGTGCCTCCACGGCAGCCGGCAGCCTGGGGTTTCCCTGGGCCAGGGGACCCCTCGGGCTGCCGGCTGCCGCGGCGGCGCCTTGACCCAGGGGACACCCTGGGCTGCTGGCTCCCGCCGGCGGCTCAGACTCTCTCTCTGTCCTAGCAGCAGGGCTGCTCAACCATTTAAAAAAAAATTGGGGGGCGCTTTTTGGCGCCCCCAAATCTCAGCGCCCTAGGCAACCACCTAGTCCGCCTAAATTGTTGCACCAGCCCTGGGGACAATGTTCTTTTATTCCAAGTATATAGCACAAGTTTCTTTTGCCTAAAAAAAATAACAATCTTCTTTAAAAAAAAATATCAAATCTCCCTTTAAAATAATGTTGGGGAAAAGATTTATGATCTCAAATTAGTAGTGTTATTTCTGAGAATCCCCAAAAGCAGGCATTGTTGAGCATCTCCTGTAAAGTGCTGAATGCCTTCCTGTTGGGTTAATTGTCCAAAAAATCAGGGACATATTTTGTGAGACCTCAGACTCCATAGAGTTCACTTGCTGCTTCTTTTGAGGTTGCTTTTTGCATGCAAAGCTTCTCCTATTGAAATCAACTGAAATCAATGGCAAACACCCTTTGACTTCATTAGAGTAAGATCAAGTAGCAGGTTGGTATGCAGCTGATGGTGCAATGACCATCAGTTTCTAATTTGTTGTTTAGTGCTGTAACCACAAAAACATCTGTTGGCAAAATTCCTCCGAGTGAAATTCATTCTACTCTGTTGCCCAAATATTAGAGGGAGCAGAATTTAGCCTTTTATCTTATACTTTTCCAGAACCAGAAAAAAAGGCAGGTTGTAAATAGAACTATACATTTTCGAGTAGGAGATGGATGTTTGTTTAGATAATTGTTTTTTGCTTGGTCCTAGTGTTGTTTTAGTGTGAGCTTATAGAATTAAGTATTTCCATACTACCTAGACTATATATCTTAATGCTCCAAGTTAAATTATTATGGGGACATGGTAGAAAGCAGAGTAATGATGGTTATAAAAAAGTCTATATGAATTGTTTAACCACAAAATAGGATCTCAGATTCCAACAGGATTCTTGCCTCTTCTTTATTATAATTGGTTGGCAAGGTATGCAGAACCCTGGGCTGGAAAATCTATTTCTGTATGCTCATTATAAGTAAGTGCACTGAAGCAACATCATATTTTAAAAATCTAGACAGCAAATGACACCTAAGGAAAGACTACAGGAATTGTCAAGTCAAGTAAATGAAAAATGTTCCTAATAATACAGATACAAACACTTTGAAAATAGTAACAGATACATCTATATTGTTTTCTATTTTTAATTTTATTTTAATGAGGGATGTAATAGAAAACCCACCAGTGCTTAAAGTAACAGATTTTTTGTTTTCTACTAGCTAAGCTTGACTGGTGATGAAAAATTGTGTGGAAATTGATTAGTTTAGAAAGACACATGTGCATAAATAATTGCTCAAAGTAAACTAAGTTATGGTTGTAATGGCTAAGGCAAAAGAGCTGTAGGCTAGAAAGATTACAGTATCCTGAAGTCTCATTCCCTAGAAATGATTATTTCAGCAAGAAAACAATGCAGTTGTTGTTTACTGGCTGGCAAACATAGATTTATAGTGATGATAGGTTCTAAAACTCTGGAGATCAATGCAAACTATAAAACACTTTTTAAAGGGTAAATATATGATCTCACATTTAAAATGTGCTCCATATATTTCCCAAATACAATATGTACCTCAAAACATTACTGAAGCATTAATTTGACTAATTACTACCCTTGATTGTGTGATTTTTCAATTTTCAGACAATAGTTCACTACCTTTTCCAAGTGCTAATACGACAAGCATTGTATGTTAAAAAAGATGGATAGTTTCACAAAGTATCTCAAGAAAAGGAGGTTATGATGATAGTTTTTAATTCAATTATATGCTGTGGTATATTATGCAGAAAGAAGACACCTACTATCAGTTATTATTTTGTGTCAAAGCATTGGTGAGTTATCAGAAACAGACAAGAATGTGAGAATTTGAACAAGAGGTGAATACACTAGTTGCTATACAGTGAACCATTAACTAATGTTAAAATAATGTTGCATTTATAATTTTCCTATTAAGGGCTTGATCCTGCTTTCTCATACATATTCACACATAGAAATGTGTTTTGTAAGATCAAGTGTTAATGCACGTAAATACTACAGTACATTTTACAATCCGTACAGGAATGTGAATCTATTTATTGTGTCTGAGAACAGAATTGACCTCTAAATGGTTGAGTTTCACTTTGACAGTAATTATATTAGTTGGGAGGCTAAAGGGAATACAGTATGTATTGAGCAAGCTACATTGCATTGTCTAAACCAAGTCTTTACGAGCTGGGAGACCTGGACTTTATTTTTTTTATTTATTTTTTACTCACACAGGAAACATGACAGATCTTAGGTAATCACTAAAACCTACATTTTCAAAAGTGGCCTCCAGTTTTGTGTGCCTCACATTTTGAATGTCTTAAGCTGGTTCCAGAAAATACTGGGTCTACCAACATTAGAGGTGAATTTTGAAAATACCCTTTGCCTATATGCCTGAGTTTCTGTGTCTTTAAAATTAGGTTAATACTTCTACATCACGGAACAAACTGACTAACAAATAAAAACACACTTTAGGAGACTCACCGGGGATTACATATTTGCAAAGCATTAATACAAAATATAAAGTATTAATTGTATTACAATACCTCAATAGTTAAGGGTAACTCAGAGCTCCAAAACTCATCCCTGATAAAGACAAGCTAAGTTGAAAAAAATTAGTTAAATAGTTTTAAAATTATGAACATTATAAGGGTAAGAATGGGTATGCAGGGACATAGATTTGTAAATTTCATTTGTGTTTCATAAAATAGTGATTAAAAACGCCTGAAATTGAAACAAAACATGTTGTTCAACCCAAAATGAATCTTTGGTGGGTGTGTTTGTTTCTTCCAGGAAAGATTTTTTTTTTTAATTTATTGGTGTTTTTTGTTTGTTGTTTGCTTACTTTAATTTGAACGGAGAATGGGGGAAAAAAACTATTATTTACAGAACTCTACTCAAAAGCAGTGAATAGGGCTTTCTTCCCCCAAAACCATTACTATGAACACCTTATAAGAGGACATTTAAATTGAGGCCTTGGCTGATTTTGTTCAGGCCCCAATACAAAAAACATACATCTTTGAAAAGCCTTCCTGAAGTAACAAAACTACAGAATTAAAGAGGAAGTGACAGAGAGAGGGAGGGTAAATGGAATAAATGAAAAAGAAAAGGGAGAAGAAAACAAAACCAAATGGAACTACCTTATCATGAGAAGAATTTGTCTGACTACATTTAACAATAATTCTAAATTGTGTATTTGGTGCAGAGATTCCATGTTAATGGGCTCATTAGAAATGATAGAAATAGACATAGCAGATTAGACAATGACCATTTTTGGATCATTACTAGCTCTCTATCTAAGGTAATTACTATATACAGCCCTAATTCAGCAAACGATTTGGTTTGCTGTAATGGAATCTATAGCACCAGTAGCCATAGTGCAATATTTAGGCACTGACTTTACCGCATTGTTTCACTGGGTTAGATCATCTGCTGGGGTAAATCATTTTACATCAGTAGAGCTGTGCAATGGATTACAATTTACCTGAGGCCAATATATGTACTTAGGAATTAGAAAATAGGAGTACTGGCTTCAGGAAGAGAAAAATCAACAAATTGAGCTAGATTCTTCCAAAAATTAGGAGACTGAGTCACACGAGCGGAGTTATTTGTGAGGGAATCCTGAGGCTGTGGCGGGCCAGCTTATCGGAATGGTGCCAGGTTTGTTACCAGCAGAGCTTTGAATGCTTAATGCTTGCGGAAAGATTTTAGAATGTCAAACCCTGACTGACAGCTTTACTCAGTGACTTCACAGTTTGTGAGTATATGACAGTTTGACAGGCATCCTTAGGGTTCGTTTCATTAATTTATGCAAGTCTCCTTTCTGAATAACATTAATGATCATTTTGCTTCATACACACAACAGTAGCAGCAAATTTAAACTGAAAGATCAAATTCTCTCCTACCTCTTCTGCTTACAAATCCCTGGCATTTTAGGTTTTTTCCTCCTCTCCCCTCCTTTCTGAAACAAAACAAATATATTTAAAGAAACATATAAACAAAAAGGTAGCAAAATGAAGACTAGCATTTCAGCCTGTTTTCATAGAAAATTAAAATGCCATCAAATGTTATGCAAAGGTTAAATCTCATATCAATTTAAAAGTGCTGTACAGTCAGCATTCCTTTTTTTAGAATTGACATCAAAAGGAAATACCACAAATGGAGCAACTTGCACTTGCTAAATAAACTGGCATAATTTCATTGCTAATTTGTTTTTCTTAAAATTGCCCCCCAGCAGGTTGCAAACACACATCCATTTTTGTCATTCTTTCCGCATGACCATTTCAATCTAGACGAATGCTGCATTTTGCTCACTGTAGCAGGGTGTGTTCGCTTTTTTTCTGCTTACACATAATATAGATGTAACTGCATAGCAAGTGGAGGATGAGATTTACAGTATCATTAAACAGCTAACATGCTTTTGCAATGCTCATTAACTGTTCTCAGATAAGGTATGTGGAAGTTTTATATCTATTCTTGCTGAATAAAAATGGTTGATGTCCTTTTCACTGAAGGCCTGGTTTTCCTTCTGCACTTCTGCATAATATGTGCCATTTTTACTGCAACATCTCAGGGAAGAGGAAAGTCTGTAGTTTAGAAACGCAAAGGAATTAAACTATCATATCATAGATCCATCGCATCTGGTATCCTGCTTCCAAAGTAGCCACGAGTCTGTGGCTCAGAGGTATATGTTAACCTTCTTACAAATGATCCTTACCCTCTTCATCCAAAGATTTTACACGCAAGTCGTATCAGGATTATGAAATAGGTCAACTAAGTATACAATCCAATTTACTTACATTATTGTCCTAGGACTGGTAAGAATATTTCATTACATTTCCGTTCTTTCTTTTACTATCCTAAAGGAAAGCCAAATCAAATGCATGTTATAAAGTAGCTGATTCAAAACAAAAATAGCAGCACATATATCAACATATGTTTTAGAGAATAGAAAACTGATAACTATTTCCACTTCAAGGGACAAGCAGAAAATCTGGAAAATAACTTCAATATAACTTCTATACCTCATATACAAAAATCACTCTTCTTAAAAAAAAAAAAGGCATTTAGCCAGATACTAGACATTTAAAGATTGAGCATCTCCAGAGAAAGAGGCAAAAAGAGACTGTTAATCTAACATAATGAAATATGTATTTCTGGCCACATACATTGTGTCTACACTGCATTGTAATCCCAGGTCTGTGAGACTCAGGCTTGGGGAGTTGGTGTTTCCAAGCCTGCACTTGAACATCCAGACTATATTGTAAACCCATAGTCACAATTACTGGACGCAGGTCTCACAGTCATGCTAGTTTGTCCATACTGCACTACGCAAGCCTTCTGATGTAGGTCTGTGGTTTGACCTGTGCCCACACTGCAAAATGACTGGGCTTGGACTCGAACCTCAGTGGGACTCAGGCTCTTACCTAGCCCTCTAGCAGGGGATTCTAGGACTCTGATCTTCCATGCTAGCTAACCCAAGTCAGAATGATTTGTGAACCTGGGCTTAGTGTGTAGTGTAGACGTACCCATAAAGGTCTGTGTTCCTTTCCTGACTATGGGTGTGATCTTGCTCCTATTGTAATCAATAGGAATACTATATCCTACTCTTGTGGCTGGGACATGGAATAACAGCCTATCCCTGCTGGCAGATCCAACTCCAGTGGTAGAAGTCTGTGTTGTACTGCTGATGCTCCCCATTTCATTACATGAGACGACTAGTACTCAGTGAATTAATAGGATGATGGCATGAATGAGGTCGTTGGCTATGAAACCCTGCTTCATTTGTTGCAGAAGTTGGAAGGTATGTAGTGAATGAGGCAGGAGATTGCAAGAAAAGATAGTTTGTGATTAAGGCAGTTGAATATCACTCAGGAGAATTCAGTTCTATCCTTGGCTCAGATTTGAGTTCTGGACAAGTCACTGAAGCAAGGTGCTACTAACTATATGTTCACTGCTTTATGGGTAATCAGTTTGAGATGATTAGGGTGGAACTCCATGGAGTCTGGTGTTGCAAAACTGAGCATCATGGTGCCTAGAATATCACATAAACAACTCTTTGATCCACAAAGCCTCAGTTCAGTGCTGAGGCTCCCAATACAATGAATTGGGAAAGAGAGGTGCCTAGTAATTTGATCTCCAAAAGCCATTATGCTAGGTGAGGAACCAACTAAGCTGTCCAGTGGCGATGTCAGGGCTGCGGGACGGTGGGGGATTCTCCTAAACTCTTACTCTTTCTCTGAGACAAGCATCTAAATCTGGGCTGCAGGAAGATGCCTAGCTCTTCTAGGGATCCATGAATGCAAACCTGCCCTCTGGAGGCTTATGTGTGTAAAGCATTTCTTGTGAGAATGAGTTAGGTGCCTGCCTTGCTCTATATAGTAGTAGGAAAAGAAGGAACTGCCACCATTCACCTTAGAACTTTTATCTCAGGTTCAGTTACACTTTCTCTGCCAGAGGGGGAGAAAGGATTTGAACAATGTATGTCACACTCCTCTCAGGAGGGTGCTCTAACCTATAGGATATTTTGATGTGGGGCTCCCTCAATGTCTCTTGTAGAAGTTGTTCCACTTGGGATAAATAATGAAAGAATTATTGGAGCAGAGAGACAAGACCTGAGGTCTCCTGCCTTCTGGATGGTAGTCCGGACTGCAGTTTCATTTTTAAACACTCTCTCTCTGTCTCTCTCTCTCTCTCTGACTGTTCCATTGTGAATAAATACTCAAAACATCATTGGGCTAATGAGAAGGAATTTCTCTGTGTGGCTTCTACAGGAAGAGGAGAAGGTGACTGGGCTCATCTTATAACCTATAACCCAGTGGTTTGAGCACTTGCCTGGGATTGGGAATTCTCCCTTTTAAATTCTTTCACCCTGCTACTTCTGGCAGAGAGAGGGGGAATTGAACCTGGATTTCTTATACCCCCTGCAAGTGCTCTAACCTTTCGGCTAAAGGTTATAAGGTTGCTGCCACTACCAGCACCTCCTCTGGTAGGCAGCTTCTGAGCATATCTACTGGATTGGGCCACACACACAACTTAGGTTGCTGAACGCCTATCTTCCTCCAGTTTGTGAATCACTCTGTGGCATAGGCAGGAGATAGTGTCTGAGCACCTATAAGAAAGCCTCAGTTGCATGCTTAGAGCAGAAACTTAGGTAGGTAGGGAACTTGCACTCTGAAAAGTTAGGCACGAAGAGAGCTTAGGCAGCTACCAGATTCAACAGAAGTTTTGTGGATTGTAGTGGAACCAGCATTGGGATGTAGGTGCCTAAGCACCTTTGTGTATCTGGGCCTTAATTTTCAGAAGCTGTGAGCACTCAAAGTTGCAACTGAAGCTGTGGGTGCTCAGCATCTTAAGTAGTAAGGCAATGTGGCCTGAAAGCATGAGCAAAGGGCTGGGAATCAGAAAATCCCAAGTTACAATCTTAGTTCTGCCACAGACTCATAGTGTAGTCTTGGACAAGTCACATTTACTCCTGAGGGAATTCTGCACCACTGTGCATGCACAGAATTTATTTCCCCCGCAGATTTCTTTGCTTCCCCACAGAAAAGTGACTTTCTGAGGGGGAAGCAAAGGAAGCAACAACAGCGGTCATACGACCCTCCCCAGCAGTATGTTTTGGGTGCCCTGGGCAGCTGGCAGAGGAGTAAATATCTGTGGAGCAGGGGGCAGGACTGGAGAAGACCCAGCTGGGGGCTCCTACCCTGTTCTGGGCTCAGTTGCTAGTCCCATCTGGGCTGGGGAGGATGGGACTTCCTCTTCCCCTGCACGGCATCTGGTGCCAGGTCGTCCCACCCCCAGATTTCTCCCCTGGCGGTAGGAAGCTCTGTAATCATCCCTCCCCACCCATGCTTACTGCACCCATCACTCCTCGGCTGCAGATGGAGGGATCACTATACAGGGAACTGCTCCCCATCCATCCAGACCTCCCACACCCAGACTCTCCCCCCAAGCCTCACTCCCCACACTGCCAAACTCCCCCCTATGAGCCCCACTTCCCCTGCACCTGGACCACCCTACAAGCCACCCACACCCAGATCCCCACCCTATTGACCCCCAAACAGATGCACTTGGATCTCCACCCCATTTAGCCCCACTCTCCCAGCATCTGGAACCTCCCCACTGAGCCCACCGCACCCCGACTTCCTGCCAAGCTCTATTCCCCCCACACCCAGACACATCCCCTGCTGAGCCCCAACCACCTTGACCTGGACCCCCTGCAGAGTCCCATTACCATTTCTACCAGAATCCTCCAACAAGCCCATGAGCATCCAGATCACCCCCCATACCCAGATCGCCCACTGAGCGTCCCTCACCCAGATTGCCCCATACAGATCCCTCTCAACCCACACCTGGATCCCCCCACACTAAGCCCCTCCACACTTGGACCCTACATTGCTGAGCCTGCCTACTCACCTGATATAGCTGGCATAGAGAGGCAAGGCCCTGAGGTGTTTCTGAAGCAGACTCGGTCCTTATGCTGTCTCAGGGTTGGGTACAGCCTCATCGCTGAGTCCATGTCTGGCGCAGGGGAGGAGCTGCACAGTGAACTCCTACCTCTGGTCAACTGGTGACCAGTGCTCCCGAATGCCATGCTGGTGTCAGAGATTTCACTGCCCAGCTTATTCAATACATTGCAAAGGCCCTAGGTATCACCTGGCTTCTACATACTCCTTGAAAACCACCATCTTCTGGGCAAGTAAAAAGAAAAAAACAAACTTTAATGCTTAAGCTCTCCAAAATATGTGCACAGACTGGATTAAAATGGCTTCAGGCTCTGCCTTGGGCCCTCTTGGCAGTTCAAACTGCCCCTAGGGGTCGGCTTGGTCTCTCACCTTTTAAACTTTTATTCGGCAGACCATACACCAGATTTGCTGACCCAGAACCTGTGACTGATTTAGCCACTTGGAGGGACAAAAAGTTAACCAAATATGTTGTTTCCCTGCAAAATACTCTCATGTTTCTTCACAGGTATGCAGCCCAATTTCAGTCCTTACTTGCTAATGTACCTCCTCACTGGATCCAGCCAGGGAACTGAGTCTATGTAAAAAAGTGAAAAATCAAGCCTCTCCAACCCCGGTGGGCTGGCCCTTTTCAAGTCCTTCTTACCTCCCACACTGCAATTCGAGTAAAGGAACGGAATACCTAAATCCACCACACCCAAATCAAGCTAGCCCCTAGGCCAGGGCCAGAGGCAAACAACATCAGACTTCGAGGGAGCACCACCAGCTCTTCCCACTGCAACCCAAAAGGGCCAAAAGCAGACATTACCTGAAAAGCTGAACCTCTCAAGGGACTAAAGCTTTTGTTCCAATGAACAAAATCCTAAAACTTTGTAACTATGATTTTTCAGATGGTGCTGCGATGGCTATTATTTCTAAGCCTGCCCTTTGTACAAGCTAACCTGCACCCAGCGGCTAAACCTCTTCAGCAACTGGCCACGTTGGAACACTTGTCTAACTGTTGGTTGTGTCACCAAACTCATTCTAAAAAAGGCATAGAACTGTGGGCTGTACCTTTAAACCTCCTCTAAAACTTAGTGAAAAGCTAACTGGTGGTGGAAAGGAGAATACCGGTCCAATAGGTATAAAGAAATCTAAGGTTTGGCATCATAGTTGGGAGGCCCAAGGGGTCCCTCTTTTCAATATCCTTGGGTTTGGGTATAAGCTGGCCCTATGTTTTGAGGCTGTTAACGGAACCGGGAAAGAACTGAGTTACATCCCCTTAAAAGCCTGCAATCAAACCCTTAGGTTTAGTCATAAAAATAAAACCTATCCCCCCTTAAAAATTGATGTAAACACCCAAAAACCTCCCTGCCAGTTTCAAAAGACCTATATTGCAAAATTAACAGGCAAACGTTATCAAGGGGAGTGGTTTCCTTCATTCCTTCCCTTGTGTCCCATAAATAAAACCCGTGTATATTATATGGACGTCTCCTCTGGCATTTTATCACCTCACTCATCCCTTGTAAAAATTTCTGAATCCCAGGGGGAGCTAGTAAGCTTTACATCACATTTGTTTGCTGTTACATACTGTGGAGGTATCTTAAACACCACCCATGCCATGGAACATTTAAATGCATCCCATTGGCGGTGCCAGGGCAGAGTATTTGGCAACTCCAGACATCAAAGTGTTAGGGTAGCTTGGTGCCACCAAATAGCAGGAAGCTCCCTCACTTTTTATTTACAAAGCCCCGGTCTGTATTTTATTTGTGGCCATAATGCTTATAAAGCTCTCCCGCCGGGTTGGCATGGCCGATGTGGTGTGGCCAAAGTATTACCAAACGTTCAAGTAAACACCACACTGAACACACACCAAATCCTCAACCTGGAAACTTATTCTCACAAGCCCTTTACATCCTTAAAAGGGGCTCGGGTTAAACGTGCCAACAACCCCCTAGTAATCAGGCAAACGGGATTTCATTCCTTTATACATGGACTAATTCCTGGGCTGGGAGTGGCAGAGCTGGAAAGGGCAGTGGTAAACATTTCTGCAAAACTTAAAAAAGCAGCTAATGCTTCCTTAAACGCGTTCCAAAAGTTACAACAAAAAATTAATGATATAGCAAAAGTAACACTGCAAAATAGGCATGTGCTAAATGCCATAAATGCTGAAGTAGGGGGGGCCTGTGCTCGCATTGGAAAAAAATGCTGTTTTTATGTTAATCGCTCTGGTTTAATTAAAAATAATTTGCAGGCCATCAAGAATGCAGCTGTTTTTTTCCACATTGTATCTCTTAATCATACCCTTAATTTTGAGAACCTCCTCCCAGACCTTGGGTCATGGTTTACTGGCCTATTCCGTACAATTGTCAAATGGATTATTTTCTTTCTTTTCTTTCTCTGTGTTGTTTGGGTAATGTTGCAATGTGCAAAAGGTTTGTGTAGTGCTGTTACTAAGGGCTCTACTGTCCGTAGGAGAACACAATATTTCTCCCTCCAGCTTAATCGCAAATTGCGTAACGGGCCTGTCAAAAATAGCAGCCCCCCCTAACATCTAGTAGTCTTATAATACCTGGCAACCATTAGGAAAAATTAAGTGACTCAGGGACACAGTAGCCTAAACTTTTAAACTGTCTCCTCTTATCAGTTTTAAGGAAGTTAAAGCTGGTCCTTAGCTGGTTTTTGCTGAGCAGGTTGCAAAAGTGCAGGGTTTGCTAACCACCAGTCAAATGCTAGCAACCAAAGCCTGTGTGTAAGTGTGTATAAAAAATTCTTGGTTTTTGTATAGAGTAGAGTTTTTTGTACCAAGTTACAAGGCTCTCCTTTCTTCTGCAGAATAAAGCAACCTTTCCTTATCCCTGTCTGGCTGTCATTGGCTCTCAGCTAGGCAGACACAACATTTCGGTAATACTGGAGTCTCCACATTTATTTGACAAATAAAATTTGCAGAATTTTGCAGAATTTTAAAATATTGGGTGCAGAATTTTTAAGTCTTTGGCACAGAATTTTTTATTTTGTGGTGCAGAAAGACCTCAGGTGTACACTTTGCTTTCTTCACAATTAGTGGAGCCTTTGTAATTTCTGGTCAAAATCTCCCTGTGCCTCCATTTATTATCAGTTAGAAAAAAACAAAACAAAAAAAACCTTTCTTCCCACTTCCCTGCTAAGTATGTTAAGGTTTGTGACACTCAGATGGACAGTGAGGGATACTATTGAAATGCCCATGAAAAAATGAATAATATCATGCTCAGTGCAGGTTGTATGGTATATAGTAAATTAGATATGGGGACACACAGAGCATATTCAACAGTTTACCTTAATCCCTGAACCCTGCCTTGTGAGCTCACTGACTAAGGCAGGGATCCTTTAGAAATAACATATGTAATCATGAAATTAAAGACTTTGAGCTAGATCCTCAACTAGTGTAAATCAGTGTAGCTCCATTAACTTTGATATACCAGCTGAGGATCTGGACCTGTATCATAATGCATATGCGCAAGGAGGCTGAATTAAGGTTGTGCAAGTAATATTAATTCCGGCATTTCTTAACTTTGGAATGATCGACTATAACCTTAATAATTTTTTAGCATAAATTTGTGGGTGCAATATCATATTCTGTGATAACAAAAGTGACTCTGTTACAAGAAGGTCCCCAACTTAAGCTCAAAAATGTCTTGCTTTGACTCATTTCCCACTTCATATTTTCTTATGTCAGTAATAGTAGAAATGGCCTTAATTTTAGTGAAGGGTAATGTTGCTTGATGACTACTGGCCTGAGGTCACTATAACCATCAGTGAAGTAAAATAGTAATGTGATAATGGTACTTAGAGCAAATAGAAGGCTAGCACCTTTTACATGCTCTCTGGATAAACAGGGAATTTGCCAATTGGCTTCATGATTTAGTGCTGTAGATTTATGTATTCCCAGTCTGAAAGGTGTTTGAGGAAATTGAGAACAGCCTTTGTGCATATGAGATTTTACTCCTGGAACATCTCTCTACCTGTAGTTTGATGTCTAAAAAACTATGATTTTGTGTTCTTGTGACCTGAAAAGGAAATAGTATGTGGTATTATGAGGCAAATCATTTCTTTGCCTCACAGAAGCAGAATGCTTGCTGGCAGCAAAATAGATGCAATTGGATTTGAGAGGGGAGGGGAACATGTAATGCTTGGTAGAAATCCTCTGCATGGTAACATTTCCAAAGTATATTAGGAGTTGGTTTGAGGCAGGTGAATGAAGTCAGGACTGGAGGATCATATGCTGCAGGCTGGAACAATTCTGGCTTCCATGGCCAGCAGAGATTTCCCCTTGCAGAAGCAAATTTTCTGGATGTGCAAAAGCGGAAAAACTGTATCCTGAGCCAGCCACACCCAAATCTCAGTGTAAGGCATGTGTCAAGGGAAGTGTATGTGTGCGGGGGGTGGGGATCTGTACACTCTGACTACTTTTTGGATCCTGTACATTGGCACAACTGCTTTAACAGTTCTGATGATGTTCAGCACTGAATCTTCGGAGGCTACTAGATATGATTTTAAAATGAATCCACTAGGCCTCCCTTATTTATAATGCCAATTGTGGTAGCCAAGCATTTTGAGTATTGTTATATGCTTGTTACCAAGGATCAGTAACCTTAGTTCACAGACTGCCTTTGAAGTAAAAGGATAGCACATCTCAAATTCTTTGGGCATGACTCTGGAAGTTGGTGAGAACCAGCAGCACCCATTGTTGGAAGCATCAGAGTCTCACAGGACCAGGCTCATTTTGTACATGTTCTGTAAGTATAAACACATTTTTCAGTGTTTAATATGAAGAATGCAAGATAATGAATCAGAACTGCAATACTTAGACTCAGTAGCATTCTTCCCCTGGCCTTCCCAATTAAAGTATTGCAGCAAAGTTACTGCGGTTTGTACATGTTGCAGTAATATAAAAAATAATAATAAATAAAACGCTTTGGATTTCCCTGTTAAAGTTTTGCAGCAAAATGCAACTGTACTAGTGTTGCAAGTTTCCACAATTTGAAGCCTAAGGAATGATTTCACTGGCATATAAAATAATCTATCAACTGAATAGTGGATATTCAACTGTTAGTATATAGGTCCGTTTGTTAGCCTGGGATAGAATTTTGGCTTTGACTTTTTGATATTCTTTTTGATACTAAAATGTGTAAACAAGGGACAAAGACACTGTGATGTTACTTCTGCCTAGTCAGCTAGTACAATGGGAATAGATTAGGGCAGTTAAAGTGTTACTGGAGAGCACACTTTAAGGTCTTATCTATGCTACCCACCAGATCGGTGGGCAGCAATCGATCCAGCGGGGGTCGATTTATCATGACTAGTATAGATGCGATAAATGGACCGCTGAGTGCTCTTCTGTCGACTCTGGTACTCCACCAGAATGAGGAGACGACGGGAGAGCGTCAGCTGTCGAGTTACCACAGCAAAGACACCGTGGTGAGTAGATCTAAGTACGTTGACTTCACGTACCTGAAGTTGCTTATCTTAGCTAGACCCTGTGCAGTAGTGTAGACAAGCCCTAAGATTGCCTCAACGCCTATCTCAAGGCAAAGTCAGGCAACCTGTTGGGAGGGGCAAAGGGACTAGTGGGAGAGAGGAGGAGAAAAAGTATAAAATACTAAAAGACCAAAGAAATGCCCGTCCCTGACCGGACAACAATCTCACACCGTACCCCTCCCATGGGGTACAAAAGGGGTGGGATGAAGCCCCCAGACCCAAAATGGAACATGACCCTGAGTTGTAAGGAGTGGGACTGTGGGCATGCATTGCAGGTATATTTGGGCCTGCTAAGAAGGAGGAGGTGGAATAGGGAATGGAAACAGTGGCAAGGCTCTGCGGCATCAGAGCTGGGAATGGAACACTGGGAAACACTCTGCTGGTGTGTAGAGCTATGGATATGCTTGTTTGGAACTAACCCCAATAAACATCACATTGTCTGCAGTTCAGACTTCTGGTCTTTTGCTGCTTGCTGTCTGTGTGACAAGAACCAGGGAAGTGGGAAGGTGAAGGGAAAGCCCTCTAACCTCAATTGTCAAGACTATAATTACACTTGTGCATTGATTATATTATTATTTTTAGTTTAAGTATGTGGCAACCGTTGTTACTCAATACAAATTGAACAAACCTTCCAGAAGGCCAAAGCACCAGCTGAAGAAAAGGAAGCAGTAGTAACAGTAGTTCATTCCATCTCCTGCTTGGTAGCACAAGGATGCATGAAACATGCTGATCAGCATTGGATAATAAGAGCTAGGGGTGAAAAGAGCTACTTCAATACCATCATCCTTGAAAAATGACCTTCTACATTCTGTTTTGTCCCTTGTCCTCCTTTCTGGAGAAAATACATAATTTGTGTGAAAATAATGGATTATGCAAATGATTCATTATAAACATCACATTGTCAGGGCCTCCCTGACAACTCCCATCTTGTGATTATGTTGTGTGGAGGTAAAAATGTCTGCTGAATTAATGACAAATCTGTCAGCGCCTTTAACCAGTGACCTGTTTGAAATGATTAAACCCATTGAGTGTTTGCTTAATCTATTTTACTTTTTCATATACCATACTCTCTGCCTGAGGCAAACCCATCTAATAATTTTCAATAGAATAAAACCATAACTCATGACCCAATAAATTATTAAGGAACCCTACATTATATCTGATTAATCATTCATCCTACCACAATGGTAGAAAGCCTACAGAATTCTTTAACAGTTCTTGCTGTGATAAATAGTTCTATTAAAATTTAGAATACAATAGTATATGTTAACACACATTTTGTTCCTGCATTATCTATCATACTATTTTTTTCTGTTAGAAACATGCTGCATTAGTGATTTCATTGGTCTGGAAAACTCACGATCAACTCACATCATTAGTGGTTTTTTATCCCTGCTCCTTCAACTTCTACGGCCAGAATCACTTTGAAAAATGTTACAAGATGACTATTCTGGAATGACCCCCTTTTTCCCATGCTTTCAATGAAAACTGTTAAATACTAACTGCATCCAAGTAAAAACATTAATTGTGATATAATATTAGAACACATTAATAGTAAGGATAAGTGACGGTCAAATAAAAAGCTACCATAATGACTGTTTTATGAAATATATTAGGACATGGCACAAGGATAAGATTTTGTCACAGAGGTCATGGATTCTGTGACTTTCAGAGACCTCCATGACAGGTTCTTGAGCTACAGCCTTGAAGAGGTGGGACCAGAGCTGTTAGCCAGTAGGGGTGGGGGCCTCGGAGCTCTCAGGTGCTGCGGGCATGGTGGGCCCCAGAGCCGTCAGCAGCCACTGTGCTGGAGGGAGCTGGAGCTGTCATTCCCCCACTTCCAACTGCAGTCAGGCTCCGCCCCATTTTTAGTAAAAGACTGGTCATTGGCTTCCGTTAATTTTTGTTTATTGTCCTCAACCTGTCCGTTACTTTTACTAAAAATAACCGTGACAAAATAATAACTTTCAACATGGGACATGTTTCTTCATTTGGCTACATGGAAGTTGAAGATTTTCAAAGGTAGGAGCTATTATTATTTTTAAAATGGGTTCTTTATATAGCAGTAATTTGTTGGGCTGATAGCTTTTTTTTCCTTCCCTCTATGTGTGTGTGTGTGTACATATGTATACATTAAAATGTTACAGAAAATGGCTTTTTTCATCAAAATGGAAATTTTAACAAGCCCATATCGTTGAAACATTATTTGAATATTATTAAAAAACCCTCATTTTTTCAATTGCCAAAACCAGCAACTTCGAGTTTTTCAAGAAAAAACTTGGGGGAGAAAAATGTTTATGAAAATGAAGTGGGGGAGGGGGAAGGGAAGCAGAATGACTAGTTCCATTATTTATCATAGGGGTCAACTTGAGGGACTGATCAGAGACCAAGCATCCTAAACAAATTTATTCATGCACAAAAGCACATTGGTATTTAGGGTATGAATCCAGTACAGACTGTGCACTACTTCCAGGCTGACAAAGGGCCAAGGCACAGATGCAAGAAGCATAGATTGTAACTGAGCGCCTGAGATTCCCCTGGACTTTGCAATGGTGTGTTTGGGGCAGCAGGGCTGGGGGGATGGGTCTGTCTAGTCTACTAAGGAGCAACTCCAGTCCCAACAGAACAATCTTGGGAAAACTCTATGAGAGAAACTTTAGAATTTTCACCCTTGCCTACCAGCTTCCTCCCACATCATTATCCCATGGAGGGAGTGCTCTATTAGTTCTCACTGTGTACTGCATCTATAAAGGAACTATGTAATTAATGCACATAGGTCTATTACAGAAGAACCCTCCCCTGTCTCCATCAGGTCTGGACTGTTCTAAAAGCTTGTTTTCTGGTCTCCTTTCAGCCATACGCCTTGTTTTCAAAACTGGTTTCATAGTTTTACATAACAATAACAGTGTGTGTTTTAGGGAGGGTTTTAAAAATCATAGCACTTGAATGCAGATAAATCAGCTCTGTCATTTACTAGAAAGCTAAGCAATAAGCTATGCCTGTGTGACCTACTGATAGCTGGTCATAAAAAATGTATAGTATTAATTGACTCTTAAGAATGTTCAGCAGTGGATATAAATAGCTAAAATGGCTAGTGGCATTGCTGGTTATTATGACTCAATACTGGATCGTTTGGAAAGTACACAATGTGCTTTCTTGTTTTCATGATTGTACATGTCTCATGAAGTAGAATTTTAATGACAAAGCAAGAATATATGATAGAAAAATTCTATCAGAAATTTAATCAGTGCTTTCAGTTGACTATACTAAGAAGCTGGTATCAATGCAGAATGGATGATGGCTGCTTCACTAAAAGCCACAATTCCCAGGGAATGAGAACTGGAGAATATACAGAATAAGTTCTTTCTTTTTCTTTAGCAGAGGGTAGGGAGAGATGGAAGTGAAAGTAACTTCTACTCAGCTTGAAACCTCATTGGATTGTTTTTAATTTACATAGTTTTAAAGACCTCCTGATGGTGCCCTGTACCCTTGCGGAAGCAATGCTTCTTGTTTGCTGACGGACAAGAAGACTCAGCAGCAGCAGTAACACCAGGAGGCAGTTAAAATTCTCAATTGATACATAATGGCACATTTAAGCCAGATGCCTTTTCTCAGGACACGTAGGCAGAGGAAGACAGAACAAATAACTGGATTTTCATGGCTGGATGTTCCCTGAATGCAATTATCTGATCAAAAGGTGACTTTCACCTACAGGGACAGCGCAGCAGGAGTAACAAGTTACTGTAGCAGTACAGAAGAGCACTACTACAAAGCAGCAGACTCATTGCTCCAACCAGCTCCTTCCCCCACTTCTGATGTTATCTCATTTTCTCTCCCCCACACCCTTCAAATAAAACAACAACACAAACCTGCCTGGTATGACTCACCAAAAACAAAACATATGGCTCACATATAACGGTAATAAACACTGCTCGTCATTCTTTGTTTTCAGATGCATGCTGCAATATTTAAACAAATAAAAAATGGCCATGGTTACCTCTCTGCTGGCCTTCACTAAGCAGGAGGGGTCTTACTCTACCTTGCATGTCATAACCTGAATGCCACCAGCACCTCCAACATGAATGATATCAGCTGAAATTCAAGAAGAGAACAGTCGTGCTTATTCCTCTAATACATGACTGCCGTTATGAAGGCTGACAATGCAGCCTGGACTGGAGAAATCTTAGCTGCAAAGTAACTGGAAAATTATTCTCAGTGAGAAACACTTGACTCAGTCACCAGGTGGACACAATATGGATTAACCAGCTTGTTATCACTGCCATTTATGATGCCTAGAAAACATTGATGTCTGGCAAAGACTAGGCAGATGGCAAAATGGGGCTGCTGTTTAATCTGCATAATATGTTCAATTTACTGTTCTCTTACCTGTCTTTTGTCTATTTCTTTTGTGTTATTTCAAGGAAACAGGGATGATGAGTTTAAATCTTAAATTTTCACAAACCAAAAATCCCCCACAAAATTTTGGGGAAAGATTGTGATGGAGAAAAGCTGGGGGGTGTGGAGGAGCAAAACTGCTACGCCAGTGGTGTAAGCTAGAGGAGGTCCTTAGAAACCCTGTGTTGATAAAGGTCAGATGTAGGAGAGAGCTGAATCCTAGAAATACAGATGGGTGAATGAAATATATTATATACTATACAGTGTCCTTGCAAATGTAACCTACCAGTGTTTTGCTTCATTCTAGTTCCCAGCTGCCTTAATTTACTTATTTGTGTGATCGTTCAGGTGAGTGAGGGTTTATTTGCAAGCATGTTTCCAGAAAGCAAAAGCTACCTTCCCCAACTCTGGTCTTATCCTGAGCACTGCTATGCTGCACCAGAATTGCTGGTCAGGCACAGTCTGACACAAGCAATTTAGCTCTGAAATAAGAAAAGCAAATGATTAGGGAGACATTATGCCTGTTGTTTTCTGAAGTGTGTATGTGGCAGCCCACGCCATGGATAGTGATTTCTCAATCACTTTAACAGTGTAATAATGAAGAGAATAGGTCACTCTTTATCATGATAAACCCGTACTGGTGCAAGTTTAATTGTATTTTGTATATATCTAAGGATGTTAGCAGAATGTAGAAAGGAGAGCTAGAGGCTAATATTGTTAACATCCAGAACAATAATGTAATAGTGGTACTTATGTTGGCCATAAGGGTATCGTACTTAGAATGCACGTTTGAATAACATGTCACTTAGAGCTATTGTATAGGAAGTCTCAAGGTTGCTGTCTGTAACATTTTCTTTAGTAAAGCTTTAGTGCTTTGTAAACTTTTCAGTGTGTATGTAGGGCTGCTTTATTCCTATGAGGTTAGTCAAGCTGTGAAGGGACAGCAAAAATGAACAGAGTTACCCCTTTCATACAACAGCAAGCAATTTCTTGTTTACAAACCATACAGCATTGCATTAAGGTGGTGTTCAAAAAAATGGCACATGCAAAAACTGACAATCTTTCAGGGGACAAAGTATATTTACAGCAATATTGATGACAAATGGAGGGGACAGAGACAAAGATTTTAGCAGGTCAAACAGCTTGTCATGAAGTTTGTTATATGTTTTCTGTTTAATGCTTTTTACCTTAAGAATAAAGTAAGCTTGCTTAGAAAGAACCATGCGGTAACCTTTGTAGCAATCCCTGGATCAGTCTCTGAAGAGAAAGCAAGCAGGTCTCTCTGGGTAGACTATCTTTGCTGGGAGTAACACAGTGAAGGTAGAGAACTGTTCAGCCTGGATTCACCCTGGTCAAAAGAGAGCAAGAAACATGTCTCTGCCCAGGACAGGCAACACCTGTTCAGCTAATAGCCCAGGGATCGGCAACCTCTGGCACGTGGCTCGCCAGGGCCAGTTTGTTTACCTGCCGCGTCGGCAGGATCAGCGGACCATGGCTCCCACTGGCCGCAGTTCACCATCCCACACCAATGCGGGAGGCGGGAAGCTGCGGCCAGCACATCCCTCAGCCCGTGGTGCTTCCCGCTGCCCCCATTGGCCTGGGACAGCGAACTGCAGCCAATGGGAGCCACAGTCTGCTGAACCTGCTGATGCGGCAGGTAAACAAACTGGTCCGGCCCGCTAGGGTGCCCTACCTGGGTCATTGAGAGGAAATACAGGTGCAATTGCCCAGAACTGACACACATCCCTATTAAGAAGATCACTTAATCATGTCCTGGTTTCTCCTAATTTTGGATGCCTTCAAGACAAGGTTCCCTTTGGCACAAATAAATAGACTTTTGTTCTTTGTAGTCTGGGAACTCCACCTTCCCTTCTGAAAGCACCTGAAATTCTGCTATCAAAATGGACTGCAACTTTCTTACCAGCAATTTGTTGTGGACAGCAGAATGGTTTCTAACATATTTGATTGTCCTTCAGAGTAGTTTGGTTACCAATGATAGGTAACCTTATCTCTTGGTTACTACACCCAACAGGTGGTGATGATGCCTGAAAAAGATAATTTGCTACAGAGGTTAAATTATGTGATTCAAATGAGTAACTGATGATCTTGGCTGTGTCAAGAACATCCTATAAGTTTAATTTTTGACTATCTTTGACAACCCATCCCTAACTGTATCATTTATCAATTGTATAAATGTATAGATTTTGTTTTGTATGGATGTCATGATCTATACTAGTGTCTGTCTGGTTTTGGTTCTTAGAGATATTTGGCTGAGTTCATCTAACTGATTCACTGGAGTCTCACCAAGAATGAATATGGCTCAATTTTTTTCACTACATTGATACTTTTTTAAACAAGTAAGCAACTATGTTGCTGTTGACTATTAAATTTAATGAAACATCCTACGCATATAACATGACTCTTTCGAGATGCTTGAAAATAGCAGTTGCTTTTATGGGTGTCAATGAGCCAGCCTAAGATTTCTTCCTCTTCCTGGTTGGAAAACAATAACTACTCCCCATTAATATTACTTTGCCGCAGAAGAAGATGATGCTGTTTTAGAGACTCTGAGAACCTGCTGTTTCTCATTGGTATGTAACTTACTCCATGTCCTGCTCTTTAGTGTGCTCCGAGTCCACACGTTACTTGATAACAAAGAAAGATCTCACCAATACAAATTTTATTAGGAATGACCAACACCTCTGTGCTGTCTGTCTCATATTGTATTTGATCAATTCCCATGGGAGCTCAATGTGAACTTTTTTTAGCAAGATTAGCAAACATACCATAAATTGTAATACCACCAACCATCATTTTTAATGCTGTACTTGAATATGTATTACAAATGAGTAGTATAAATGTAATATACACACAAATGAATGTGATACCAATTATTTAAATTGTAAGCGCAATAAATTATAAGCTGTATTTGAACAACCCCTAGCACAGTGATGCTCTGACCTCCACTGGGGTCTCTAGGCCTACAGTAATAAAATAAATACAAATTATAATAATTAATAATAAATGGTACTAGTGCCTAATGAATGCATTTTCATTTCTAAATTTAAAAAAAGAGTGACCCAATGACAAAAAAAGTAGGGCAAACTCATATTTCCATATAATTCTTTCTTTTTACCTGAACAGACACCCTCGCCTTCAGGCAGTGCTAAGCCATTCCCTCTCCCCTCTTCCCCCATTCCCTGGTTTACCCTGTCTTTACTTCCCAGTTCATTTCCAGTTAAAACAGAGGGGACACACAAAGAAATGAAAAAGTCTGTCTTTAGACGAGCAGCAGAAGTGAAATTCACCAGCACCGTTTGCTTGTTTTGTACCTAATATATATATTTTTATCTGACTTACATCTGCTACCCAAGCATACTAGTTGGCATCATATTTCAAGAGCAAGTGTAAATCTTGTGGTGCACAGCATTAAATTTATTTTCTCAGTTATTCTATTAAATATAAGTAATCTTTATCTTATTAGTGAGTTTCCAACAGAATTTTGTCAGTCCTGCTAAATGACAAATCATAATCTGTGTTTTAGGAAAAATAAATAAATTGCAGCATCATAAGTAGGGCTGTGAGTTATTTATTGCAAATATTGTCCTAGAATAAATATCCTTTTAACCTGAAAAGTGAAAGAAAAAGTAAATGATCATGCTTAAAAATAATCATGCAGTTTAATAAATGTTACAGTTCAAAAAGAGGATAAAATAAGTCCTTCGAGTACTTTCCAAAACTCTGCACAGAGCAATATTTGGACTATATTTCATTTACAAGCACATACAGTCATGAAGTGTCTCATTTTGCATGTCAACTCTGCTACATTTCTACCCACACTTCATTACTTTCACCATATAATGTCACTTTTATGATTTTGCTTAACATAATAGGTATGGTCTGAAGATAAAAGAAAATAGTGTTTTCTACCTCTGCTAATTATACTTTTGGCTTTGAAAATAGATAGTGATGTTTTATTATAATGCTTAATTCAATAATTTGTATATCAAAAAAATATCTAACACACCACACAATATTTATCTATATATAGCCACACACACAGTATATGCACAATATTTATTTATATACTTCTTCTTTAAGGCAAGGGAGATGATCATTTTCAAACTACATTAGTCTCATTTATCTCCATGATGGCTTTAATGTTATAAGATGTTGCAGCAACATTACTGTCTCCTGCAGGCCTGTATCAGCCTTTAGCTACTCAGGCGCATTATTAGATTGTCAACATAATTCAGACATCTTATATAAGAGAGCCAAACCACTGGCTCCAGCCCTTTGTAAATGTATTTGCTTGTTGTAATAGCTTTAAATTTACTGAGTGTTCTGAGGTTTTTTGTATACATAGGCTGCTTGGAGAATCATGTTTGTGACTGCTACAAATAATAATAAAAAAGAACTTAACCCTAATGCTTGTTATAGGCGCATGTTATATTATTTTGTGTATCATGTAATAGTAAGTGAAGGAGGAAAAAAGCAGTAAAATATTTTGAACAATTGTTTGTTTAAGAAACGTTCCCACTGATCAAAAGGAGATAGTGAACAGAAGCCTTATCTAGTATAGAGCAGAAAAGCTTAATTTGATCTAATTTGATCTATTCTTATTTACCCCACCTGAAACTGTATATTATTGTCTTCCAAATTTTAAAGGAACATGTTCTTACTCTGTTACACAGGGAAGAAAAGGATGTATTTTAGATATTCCTGGAGAAACCCTCGACCCACTGAACTCCACAGGAATTTTGACATTGGTTTCAGTGTGGTAAGGATTTCAGCCCTGGTTCTTTTCTGATTAAGTGTTAAAACAAAAACAACATTTAAAAAAATCAAATCAGATTTTGGCTTTGAATAGAGTTCAAAAAGGCAGACTTTTAGCAAATTCAGAATTGGTAAATAAGATACCATGGAAAGCAAGTCTAAGGGAAAAAAAGAGATCAGGAGAGTTGGCACTTTTTATTTATTATTTATTAAGTGCACAAGAGAAAACTATCCTACATACAGAAAGGATAGGAAGTATAGTAAGAGACCACCCTGGCTTAACCAGGTGATCTTCAATGACATGAAACTTAAAAAAAAAAAAAAAAAAAAATACAAAAAGTGGAAACTAGGTGAAATTACAAAGGATGGATATATTGAAAAAACCCCACAAGCATGTAGGGACAAAAATAGAAAGGCAAAGGAACAAAACAAGAGTAAACTAGCTAGGGACATAAAAAGCAACAGGAAAACACTTTACAAATGCATTGGAAGCAAGAGGAAAACCAAGGACAGGGTAAGCCCATTACTCAATGAGGAGGGAAAGACAATAACAGAAAATACAGCAATGGCCAAAGTGTTAAATGTCTTGTTTGTTTGTTTTCTCCCAAAAGGTTAGCAATGATCAGATGACTAACATAGTGAACATCAGCATAAATGGGGTAGAATCTGAGGGTTAAAATAGAAAACGAACAAGCTAAAAAATACTTAGAAAAGCTAGGTTATTGCTTAGACCTCTCCTGTTGGCTTAATTACTCCAACCTGCGCAAGCAGTGGTAGCTATGTCAGGAGGAGAAGCTCTCCCATTGACATAGCACTGTCCACACCAGTGCTTAAATTGGCATAAATTACATCAAGCAGGGAGGAAGAGGTGGCTAATTCATACCCAGCAATGTAATTTATGTTGATTTAAACTGTTATAGCTATAGCCTTAGATGGCTTCAAGTTATCAGGACCTGATTAAATACATCCTAGAATACTTAAAGAACTGGTAGAGCCATTAGCAATTATCTTTGAGAACTAGTGGAAGATGGAAGAGATCCTAGAGGAATAGAAAAGGGCAAATATAGTGCCTAGTTATATATGTATATGGGATTAAGAACAACTCAGGAAATTAGAGACCAGTCAGTTTAACTTCAGTACCAGAAAGATAATGGAGCAAATAATCAATTTGTAAGCATCTAGAAGATAAGGTGATAAGTAACAGTCAACATGGATTTGTTAAGAACAAGTCATGTCAAACCAAGGTAATAGCCTTCTTTGACACAGTAAGAAGCTTTGGATGAGGGGACTTACTCTATGTGCTATATCTCTACAGTAGTAAGGCTTTTGATACTGTCTCACATGACCTTCTCATAAGCAAATTAGGAAAATATAGCTTAGATCAGTGGGTTTCAGCTAGGGGTATGTGTACCCCTGAGGGTACACAGAGGTCTTCCAGGGGGTACATCAACTGATTTAGATATTTGCCTAGTTTTACAATAGGCTATATAAAAAGCACTAGTTGGGAGTGGGAAGAGGTGGGGCCTTGGGAAAGAGATGGAGTGGGATATGCAGCTGCGGGGGTATGAGTATGCCCCAGCACAATAGAAAGTCAGCACCTATGGCTGGAGCCCTTAACAGCAGTAGGGAAAAGGTCTAGCAGTGGGACAATACAATACTACAATAGCAGTGTAGTTGTAGGAGGCACTGCCTGGGTGTGTAGAGAGAGGTGTAGGGTATTTAACCCTAAGGTTTTTGCATGTCTGTACTGCATGCACCTCAGCCATGCCTCACCATCTACACTGCTAGTTATACCCATGCTAGCAGGGTTTGCAGTGTCTGTGCTCTACACACTGCAATAAGTATAGACATATTCCAAGTTGTACTCACCAATTCCTTCTATGTAACAAAGGTAAAGAAAGAAATCACCAGAAGCCAAAGGCAACAATGGGCATAGAAACAGGGATATATATATATAAATGTAAAACTTAAAAATAAAGACATTCCTCAGGATGGACTAAACCACATTAGATCTCATCCAAGTTGTGATAAATAGGGCTACCTTCTGCAATATCTGTGGGATACTGTATTGTATTAAGTGTATGAATGGTTTACATATTGTTGTGTCCAGGGATTGTACGCCCTCCATGAGGGAGGGTTACCATAGTTCCTTCAGGAAGTGAAACCAGTAGGAGATTATTGGTTATAACACCTCCAGAGAGGTATGAACTTGGAAAAAGTAATTTGTGGCATTTGAAGGACTGACACCTACCAAAGCTCTGTCTTGGAGTTACCTTTGGCAAACGTTTTAGCATGCGGGTAGGTTCTTTCGTTGTTTTTAATCTGCTTTTCTTTGTAATGTTTTTAGCTTAAGAATAAATGTGCTTGCTTAGAAAAAGCCATGTGGTAACTTGTAACTGCTGGTAATATACCAGTCATAGCTCTTGGAGAGAAAAGTAAGAACATGTGCTGGTCTTTTAGGAGGATGATCTTACACGGGATATCTCATTGTAGATCAGGGGACTGTGGAGCCTCAAAAACCTCTGGTGAGAAGGAAGCGAGATGCAGCTCTCCACCAGGAGAGATGATGGCTTGGATCTGGAAACCTTTAAGTGGGCAACATTGAGGGAACACAAAGGGGGACATATGGATACAATTGTCCCAAAACTGTGACATGTCTGTTTCATTTTTGCTTTGCAGTAAACGTCTTTCCCCTTCCCAAAGTGATCTGAACTCCTGTAAAGAGTCCTAGTAAAACTGCTCTAGTATAAAATGAAAAGAGCTAGACATAGGCAACAGAAGGAGAGTCTTCCTCTGGTCAGTATCTTTGAAAATTAGTTGAGTTTTCTGCATTGGGCTAATTCATACAGCTCATTCACACTAATTTGCTCTACACATCTACACACACAATTTTATAAATATATCTCTACTGAAATGTTGCACAAAATATTTGTCAGTTTTGTTAATCAATATAATTTCTGGGCTTGGATGAGTTTTTGAAAGTGAGTGAGTACTTTAGAGCTGGATGAATAATGTGGATGTATTATATATTAGTTACACATGCATACAAATTATTCACCAATCTCTGAAATACTCATTCACCTTCAAAAACTCATCTAGTTCCAAAAATTAGGGGTGAGTAGATCAATCATAGGACATAATTGAGTAGATACTCAAAATCCATCTAGCTTCAGCATCTGGAACTGAAGTGTGTGTGGCTAGTTTCAACAGAAGATGAATGTGCACAGAATCTTAAAAACAGCAAGCAGGAGCTAAGTACAACCGGCTAAAACAAAGCAGAATCCCATTTCAAGAGTTGGAGCCTTTTTTTCTGAGCATTAATGTGTTTCCCTGGATCTTCCAAACACTGTAATCCAGAAATTTTGACTCCTGCTACAATAGTATAGTGTGTCAAGATGCCCTACCAATGAGGTGAGGAACAGGGGAATACATCAAAAGTTTTATCTGAATATATTTTCAAAGAAAAATTGAGTGGTTTTAACTGAGTTTGTGCCTCTTTTGGTTCACTTTTGCATGTATTCTAGCAACCGGTTCACTGGAAAGGAAAATGGGAAAAGTAAATTTTATATGAACATTAAATAATCATTTATCCAGCATGACCTATGCTATTCAGTTGTGACTTTATCTCCCATGAATGATGCTGCCGTCCTAAACTCATGGTGAGGAAACTTTTACATGTAATCATACTCTTTATCTCTCTCAAATAGTGACAAATGTGTATTTTACCCCAGCTATTGGAGAAATGAAAACATCTGGTGTAGTTATTAATTCAATAAGGCCCTGATTCAGCAAGATACTTAATCACATAGGTAGTCCTTATTGACTTGATGGGACAACTCACATACTTTAAGTTGGACACAATCTTAAGTATTTGGCTGACTCGGGGCCTGTTTGAGAAGATTCTATTGACCTGCTCCTTAGCTCACCAGGTAGAGGTCTATATTCTCAAAGCTGAAAAACATGAGTTTTCTTTCTGATGGAGAATATATGAAGACTTAGCTGGCCAGTGTGGAGTCTATCATGTGTCACCCATGTAAGGCATGGGTTTGTGTGTGTGTAGATTTTTTTAAAAATTAGTATATTAAGAAGTCCTCTGGATTTTTTAAAAATGAAGCCTTCTGGAAGGCTAGATACCCAGTTTTTAGAAACTGACATACCTCCACTGAAGTCCAAGTTGCTATGCTGATTTACAACAGCTGTGGATCTGACCCTTTAACTTTTCCTGCATTTTACTAATGACCTTTTTTTTTGTGAAGGAAAAGCCTTTCCTTGGTCTTGTAATCCTGACTACAAGTGAGTGATTAATTCCCAGCAAATAATATTCTTAATTAATTCAGCCTTTTTCTGCTGCTGAAGTGATCATAGGCAGATTGTGAATTCCCTCAGCGTATTAATTATTCAACTGTATTCAGTTTTTCAGTTAGCACTGGTGGTTACTTACATGGTTGACTTTCAGCAACAAAACAGACTGATCTTCTTAGCTCTAATGGCAGGTTTGGTACCTGAAATGGCCAAAATGATCAAATTGCTTTACAGTATGAGACTTTGGGGGCAGAGACCATTTCTTTTAAATTTCTGTAAAGTATCATGCAAACATATGGTGCTATGATAAATAAATAGGACTTAGGGGAGAGACAACAAGGAGAAGGTAATATCTTTTAATGGACCCACTCCTGTTGGTGGAAGAGCCAAGCTCTCCTCTGTGCAGTTTGAAAGATTGGCTCTTCCACCATGGGAAATGGGTCTATTAAAACCACTGGCTCTCAACCTATCCAGACTATCATATCCCTTTCAGGAGTCTGATTGGTCTTGCATACACCAAGTTTCACCTCACTTAAAAACTACTTATTTACTTTTGTATTTTTATGTATGATTTTGTATCACAGCACACTATTACTGAAAAAGTGCTTACTTTCTCATTTTTATTATTTAATTATAAAATAAATCAATTGGAATATAAATATCGTACTTATATTGCGGTGTATAGTATATAAAGCTGTATAAACAAGTCATTGTCTGTGTGAAATTTTTGTTTGTAGTGACTTCACTAGTGCTTTTAGTGTAACCTGTTGTAAAATTAGGCAAATATCTAGATGAGTTGCTGTACCCCAGGAAGACCTCTGTGTATGAGTATCCCTGGTTGAGAACCACTGCATTAAAACATATTAACGCACCCAACTGCGTCTCATATCCTAGCATGAGGATGATTACAACAACACTGCAAACAAATAGACATTTATTTTTCCCTGTAAAGCTTGTGGTATAGTGGATTATCATCCTATCACTTTTATGAGAAACCATGATCCTGCATACAGCAACTCATTTTGTTGCTTTTGCTTCTGTTAGGTCATCTGACATTTATCCATGAATTTGTCTGCTCAGGTTAATGTAAGCATGTAAAAGTTCCACTGAGGTCACTTTTTGCATCTGCCAGAAACCATGGTGATTTTGGTTGAAAGTATTTTAGTAAAAAGCATGTGTACTGAGGACAATTATAATTCATACATTTTCCATTATCACCAAAACAAGAAACACCATCAGTGTTGATAATAAGCTTCTTTCGAGAGCCAATAGCAGCAGAACAGCTTGAAGATCTCTTCCTCTCAATAGCAGATTGTAGGGTGACCAGATCAGAGGAAGAAAATATCGGGACACATAGGAGGGGGGTTATCTGCTCGCCCTAGCAGATTGTGATGGGTTGGGTCACAAAAACCCCCTTGGGACTGCCCCTGATGTGCTGGGACTAGCTTTGAGCCCATTTTCCCTTCCAGCTTGGGACTTCAGTACCTTGCCTTGTTTTAGCCAGACACGCTTGTGTTAGGGTTCCTTCCCCACTTTGAACTGTAGGGTAGAGACATGGGACTCCGCATGAAAGACCCCCTAAGCTTATTTTTACCAGCTTAGGTTAAAAACTCCCCAAGGCACAATTTTTTTTTTAATACCTTGGATTAAGTAACGGTGCCACCACCAAGTGATTTAAACAAACATTTAGGGAGGGCCACTTGAAGCCCTACTTTTCCCAAATATCTCCCCAAGCCCCTACACCCCCTTTCCTGGGGAAGCTTGAGAATAATATCCTTTGTAACCAATTGGTACAGGTGAACACAGACCCAAATCCTTGGATTTTAAAATAATGAAGAATTAATCAGGTCCTTAAAAGAAGAACTTTAATTAAAGAAAAGGTAAAAGAATTACCTCTGTAAAATTGGATTGACCAGTGACTTTTCCTTTCAGACAGTTTTTTGCTGAGAAACAAGACAGGATGGGATTCCTGATCCAGTTCTTCCTGCATTAAAACTGCTTTCACACAACTCTTGGTTAGGTCTGTCAGTGGGGCGGCGATTTGGCTGTAGTGTGGTACAAATTGCCTGTAATATCCGGCCAAGCCTAAGGAGGATTGGACCTGTTTTTTTGACTTTGAGATAGGCCACTTTTCGATAGCATTTACTTTGTCCTGTAGGGGGTTGATAGTTCCTTGACCCACCTGGTGTCCAAGGTAAGTGTCATATCTTCCTACTCAGATTTGAACCTTAGCGTTCATAAACTGAGAAGCTAGCATGAACCCTCTAAGCTTAATTACCAGCTTAGATCTGATATCGCTGCCATCAGCCAGGAATTTCCAGGGCCTGACTCCCTCGGTCTCCCCAAAACGTTCCCTGGGGACCCCCAAGCTCAGATGCCCTGAGTCTTACAACAAAGGGAAATAACCTCCCCCTTGTCTCCTTTTACCCCCTCCCAGGCTGTCCTGGAAGATACAACTTCAAGTCCTTTGAACACAAGCACCGAGAGATTAAGTATCTCTCTCTCCCCCCTCCTCTTCCCTGAGGCTGTTCAGATCCACCCTCCGTAGATCTAACACAAAGAGATTTCCCTTCCCTTCGTTCCTTACCTACCAAGAAAACTCAAACAGGTCTAAAAGAAAGCTTTATATAAAAGAAAGAAAAAACATAAACATAGTCTCTGTATCAGGTTGACAATAAGGTCAATTACTTAAAAGAAAAATATGAATAAAAGCCTTATTCAAAAATATCCAATTTAAAACATTCCAGCAAACACACACATGTAAAACAAAAAAAACAATAAAAGCTTACTGTCTTTCTACTCTTTGACTCACACTTGGAAACTGAAGATTAGAAGCTGAAGATAGAAAGATCCTCTCATACTGAGAGACAGACAAAAGACACAGACCCAAACATTCCCTCTCTGAGCTTTTTAAAATCCGGTTTCCTGATTGGTCCTCTGGTCAGGTGTTTGGTTCCCTTTGTTAACCCTTTACAGGTGAAAGAAACATTAACCCTTAGCTATCTGTTTATGACAGTAAGTTACTCTGTTTAGGCCTATTTGACACTTTTTAGCCTTAACTGTTAGTTCTGCCTTCCTTATGCACTCAAAGACTTTTTGTAGATGCTCCAGGTGTTTTGCCCATGAATTAGAAAAAATGGCCACATTATCAAGGTAGGTGACAGCAGATTTTTCCAATTCTGCTAGAAGACCATTTACAAGTTTCTGGAAGGTGGTGGGTGCGTTTCGCAGCCCGAAAGGGAGCACATTAAATTCACACATCCCTGCATGGGTGATGAAGGCTGACCTTTCCTTGGCGAGTACCCCTTGGTTAAATTTAAGGTAGAGATGAACTGGGCACATCCCAGTTTCTCCAATATCATATCTGTGCATGAGTTGGATAGTTGTCTGGGCGAGTTACAGCATTTAGCTTATGGTAGTCCACGCAAAAGTGTATCTCCCCATTTGGTTTGGGAACTAGAACCACTAGAGATGCCCATGCACTGCTACAGGGGTGGATTACACCCATCTGGAGCATGTCCTGGATCTCCCATTTTATAGCAGTTTTGGCTTGAGGAGACACCCGGTAAGGTTGGGCTCTAATTGGGCGAGCATTACCTGTGTCAATGGAGTGATATGCCCTTTCGGTTCGTCCTGGGTTGGCTGATCACATCGGTGCAAAGCTAGTGCACAACTCCTTGATTTCCTGTAGCTGCATACATCCAAGGGTCATGGAAAGGTTTACCTCTTCCATACCACCGTCATTTTTTCCTTTGTAGTAGACACCTTTAGGCCACTCAGCGTCCTCTTCTTCCTCGGCTGTAAACTGACAAACTCTTAATTCTCTGGAGGAAAAAAGGATTTAGAGAATTAACATGGTGCACCTTAGGCTTTAAGTTTGAGGTGAAGGATGCCAAGAGATAATTAACAGCTCCCAGGCACTCTGGGACCGTGAATGGCCCTTCCCATGATGCTTCCATCTTGTGGACCTGGAGCACCTTCAAGACCATGACCTGGTCTCCTACTTTGAAGGAACGCTTTCTAGCATGTGTATTATACCAGGCATTTTGCTCTTTTTGAGCATCTTATAGGTTTTCTCTAGCAAGGGCTAAAGAGGTTCGGAGGGTGTTTTGTAGATTGTTTACAAAGTTCAGAATGTTAGTTTCTGGAGAAGGCGTAAAACCCTCCCATTGCTGCTGCACCAACTGTAATGGCCCCTTAACCTTGCGGTCATACAAAAGTTAAAATGGTGAAAACCCTAAACTGGGATGTGGTACAGCTCTGTGGGCAAAAAGCAACTGCTGGAACACTAGGTTCCAATTATTGGAGTGCTTATTTACGAATTTACGTATTATGGCCCCCAAAGTTTCATTAAACTTCTCCACCAGGCCATTTGTTTCAACCAAGTGATTCACCCCATGAGCTTTCCAAAGGCTTTCCATGATTTCTGTCAGGAAAATAGTTCCAGAATCTGTAAGGATGTTGGAGGGCCAATTTACCCTGGCAAAAATGTCTCTTAATGCCTGCCGCACACTTTTAGTCCTGGTGTTGCTTAGAGCTACTGCTTCTGGCCATTGAGTGGCAAAATTCATGAAACTTAGTATGTACTGCTTTTCTCTGGGTGTTTTTTTCAGAAAAGGACCCAGAATATCCACAGCTACTTGCTGAAATGGAACCTTAATTATGGGGCGTGGCTGGAGAGGGGTTTTGACCTGGTTTTGAGGTTTTCCCACTCTTTGGCATACCTCACAAGACCAGACATAGGTAGAAATATTCTTGCCCATTCCCTCCCAGTGGAAGGACTTTCTCAAACGGTCTTTGGTTCTGTTTACCTCAGCATGGCCACTAGGATGATGGCGGGCTAAGCTCAAACACTTTACCTGGTACATAGTTGGAACTACCAACTGTTTTTGAGGATGCCAGTCTTCCCGGTGTCCACCGGAAAGAGTCTCCTTGTATAAAAGTCCTCTTTTTTTACAATAAACCTGGATCAATTAGAAGAGCTGAGAGGCAGTGGATTGCTTCGTGCCACCATCCAAGCTCTCTGGAATCTTTTATCTGCTTCCTGTTCATCCTGGAACTGTTCCCTTGATGCCGGAGGCATCAGTTCCTCATTGGATTGTGGACTCGGGCTTGGTCCCTCTGGAAGTGATGTAAGTGATGGGGCTGTTTCCGTTGACTGTGGACTGCTTTTCTCTAGTGCAGTATGTGGTATCTTATGCTCTGGCTGAGCCTCTAGTGTAGGGTTATCTGCTGCTGCCAGTGCAGGCTTGGTGGTGCCCTCTGGTGTTGGAGCTGTAGATAGGGTTGCAAGCACTGGATTCAGTGCTGGCAATGGTTCTGATGCTGGTTGCTCCGCTTGTTCGGGTTCTGGGACTGGCTTTGGCTGGGTCTCTGGGACTGGATCCACTACTGGTATCGCAGATGTTAGCATGGGGTCCAGGTCCACCACCTCAGTCTGAGTCTCAGGTAACATGGACTGGGCCCTTGTAGATGGGAGAGGGATAGCTCAGTGGTTTGAGCATTGGCCTACTAAACCCAGGGTTGTGAGTTCAATCCTTGAGGAGGCCACTTAGGGATCTGAGGCAAAAATCTGTCTGGTGATTGGTCCTGCTTTGAGCAGGGGGTTGGACTAGATAACCTCCTGAGGTCCCTTCCAATCCTAATAGTCTATTATTCTATAATAGAAGTCTCAGGAACAGAGCTAGGTGTAAAGGCTTGCTTAGCCTGGCTGTGGGTGACCATTCCCACCCTCTTGGCTAGCTTCACATGACTTGCCAAGTCTTCCCCCAGCAGCATGGAAATGGGATATCATAGACTGCAAAAGTCCACAATCCTGACCAGCTCTTGTACTGGACAGGCAACTTGGCTGTAGACACATCAAAGGAGTTTGACTTGAAGGGTTGAATTGTCACTTGGACCTCTGGGTCAATTAAGTTGGGGTCCACTAAGGATTGAAGTGCAAGTGTCAGCTATCCACCAGTGTTCCTCCATGCTGTAACCTTCTTCCCATCCACACACACAGTTTCCCTTCCCTCTGAGCGTATTTGGGAGGCATCTTGGCCTGAGGACCTTTGATGTGACCCCAGTGCAATGAACTGTAATCTGTTGGGGTTCTTCAGGCAGTTGGCCTTTATATGCCCCAGCTCATTACATTTAAAACATCGCTCAGCTGACTGGTCACTGGGGTGAGGTGGATTTCTGCAGAATGGTGTGGTGGAACGATAAAGTGTCTAGGGTTTTCCTTCGGGTGTAGTTGGGGCCTTGGGCTGCCCCTGGTTGTAGGGTGTGGTCTGATGGTGTCCCTTCTGGTCTCCGCTCAAACTGTGACCAGCGTTGTTACTCTCTGCTTCCTCCACCTATTTTGTTCCGATTTGCCCCACCTCTCAGGCGGTCTGGGACTGCTTGTATTGATCAGTACAAGAAGCAAGACTTTCTGCTGAGTCCATTTTCTTATCCCATAAACACTGTTTTATATCATCATTGATCATATTCAGGAATTGTTCCTGAGTCATCAAATTCCACACTCCTTCAAAGCTAGTTACACCTCTTCCTTTGACCCATTTATCTAACAGATCCTTTATTTGGTTTACATAAGCCACATTACTTAGTCCAGGCGCTCTCTCAAGTGCTCCAAATTTTACTCTGTAAGTAGTTTCAGATGTAACTTGAAATTGTTTCAAAAACAAATCCTTAAATTTACCATAATCAGACACCTCCTCAATAGGCATCTTGTTGAATAAGTCCAGAGCTCTTCCAGTCAATTTTGCTATCAATGTGGTTATCTTGTGGAATCACATAGAGTGTGCACAGTCTCTCAAAGGTGAGGAAATATTCATCAATATCACTGGATTCATCATACTGTGGACATAGTCGCTCCCATTTGTGGATTTTTGGGGAAGGATTGTTAGGGTTATTCTGTGGACCCATCTTAGCTCTTTCCAGCTTTAACTCCATCTCCAAGCATTTCACCTCCATCTCCACTTCCAAGTGCTTTAAGGCTATCTGTCTGTCATATTCTTTTTGTTTCTCTTCAGCTTTAATTTTAGCTAATTTTAGTTTCTGTTGGACATTCTATTTCACCATTCTAGCTCCTGCTTGCCTAGCTGATGCGAGAGTAGAAAGGAAAAAAAAATGGCTTGTGAATTCCGCTGTAGGAAGTTAACTATCGTGCTGTCAGGCAGAGACAAAAATCTCCATCCCTTTCTTACAACCTGATACCTTTGCCTCCAGGCACAGAGAGATAAGATTTCTATCTGCTTTCTAGATGGCCAAAAAGGAAAAAAAAAGTCCTCTAAAAATCTTACTGGGCTTTTGATTCAAAATGATCCCACTTTTTCCACCATGTCAGGATTCCTTCCCCACTCTGAACTCTAGGGTACAGATGTGAGGACCCGCATGAAAGACCCCTTAAGCTTATTTTTACCAGCTTAGGTTAAAAACTCCCCACAGCACAATTTCTCTCTTATACCTTGGATTAAGTACCGCTGCCACCATGTCAGGGTTCCTTCCTACATCTGTACCCTAGAGTTTAGGGTGGGGAAGGAACCCTGACATTGCCTGCTGCAAACACAGATCCATAGTTCCAGCACATCACGTGGCAGTCCCAAAGGAGTTTCTGTGATCCAACCCATCACACAGATATTTCAGCAAGCCACTATATTTATTTGGGAATAGCATGAACCAAGAAAAGAATACTAGGAAAAAGAGGCAAAAACTATTAGGTAACATTGTTTTATTTATTGCTCCAGCTAAAAGTAAGAAAATATTTATAGGATGTTAATTCAAACTTGAATGTTTACTTCATTAAATACAATTATCCAGATTCAATAGTGTGACAGAGAAAACACTGGCCCATGTCATTTTTCCATAAGAGTAACATGGGTCTGAATTTGACACAATTTGGACTTGTGGGGCAACTAGTATGTGCCCTTGAAAAAAACCTGAGTTTAGGCTCATATGCCATGGGGTACTACATGGAATGTCCACAAAGTAATATAGGGTAAGGGCAGGGCAAATTACAATGCTGCCCAGTATTGGTAATTTCGTGGGCTGGCATTTCTGGCCCTCAGAGAGGAAAATGCCTATCAGCTCACTGTCTTTGGCTGCTTAGTAGTTTAAGTAATGCGGTTTTACCAGAGGGGACACTTCCATCAAACAAAAGTAGAAGCTTCTCACTTTTTATGAAACTGCATTGATGTAGTGCCAATAATTCCAAGCCATAATTATTTTCATGTCACTGCTGCAATTAAGATGAGTGTCCTGACTTTCAGCCAGAAAAATTGTTCCTTTATCAGTAGCAGATAGGAGAGGTACTGGGAGTATAGTGGGTAAAACTGAAAAGGGTGAAAACAGTCTATTCATTACATGGAATCATATTTTACCATTTAGGACCTGATGGCAGAAATAGAATGCAGTCTGAAGAGAGAGTCAGTGAGAGTAATACAGACACATAACTTCATATCAGAGATGGAAGTCTGCTTGATTAAAGATTTTTTGTCTATAATGCAGACTTATTGCAGGAAGAGGTGCCATGTGACAGTGCCTAAGATGTTGCCAGTTGCTGAGACTTTTAAAATGTCATTTCTAAATAAAAGTTTGATCTTCACAATTCTGCAGTGCGAAGCAAACTTCAAAGCACATACCAATTCACAGAAAGACTGGATTCCTGTGGGAGATGTCAGAGCCTTCTCATGAAGTCTTTAAAACTTTTCATGAGAAATAAGGCACATATTCTTCACAGTGAGGATAACCAGATAGTGAAACAAACCACCCAGGGAAATAGTGGATTCTCTGTTTCTGGGAGTCTGCACATCAAGACTAGATGGAAGATACACTTTAGGCAAACATGAGTTATAGGGTTCAATATAGGAATAACTGGGTGAAAATTCCTCTGCCTGTATCATACAGTGTCAAGGTATGATTCCCCACTCTGAACCTTAGCGTCCAAAAGATGGGGTACCTGCATGAACCCCTCTAAGCTTAATTACTAGCTTAGAAATGATAGAGGTGCCACCACCCAAAAATATAGTGTTTTGGGACACTTTCTGGCCCCTAAACCCTTCCCGGGGGACCCCAAGACCCAAAACCCCTTGAGTCTCACAACAAAGGGAAACAAACCATTCCCCCCTCCTTTCTTCCTCCCAGATTCTCCCCTCCCTGGGTAACACTGGGAGATCCCTGTGATTCAACTCCTTGAATCTTAAAACAGAAAGGAAATTCACCTTCCTCCCCTTCTGTCCCCCTCCCAAACTCTCATTGAGAGAGAGACAGTGATCCTAACACAGAGAGAAATCAGGCTTTTCCTCCCCCCTTCTCTCCTTTCTCCCACCAATTCCCTGGTGAGTGCAGACCCCGTCCCCTTGGGTCTTACACAAGAAATAAAAAAAAATCAATCAGATTCTTAAAAAGAAAAAGCTTTTGATAAAAGAAAGAAAAAAAAGTAAAAATTGTCTCTGTAAAATCAAGATGGAAAATGTTAGAGTCTTTCAGCCTATAGACACTAGAGAGAATCCTCCCCCGAGCCCAGATACAAGTTGCAGCAAACAGAGATACAATCCTTCCAACAAAATACACATTTGCAAATAAAGAAAACAATCAAAAGACTAAAACGCCTTTCTAACTGGTACTTACTAAATTGAACAGAAGAGGCTGTTTCAGAAAATTGGAGAGTCTGTATACATGTCTGGTCCCTCTCAGAACCCAGAGAAAACAAAGAAAAAACCCAAAGCACAGACAAAAGCTTCCCTCCACCGAGATTTGAAAGTATCTTGTCTCCTGATTGGTCCTCTGGTCAGGTGTTCCAGGTTTACTGAGCTAGTTAACCCTTTACAGGTAAAAGAGACATTAACCCTTAACCATCTGTTTATGACATACAGGCAGTCAGATTAAATGGTCTAACAGTTCCTTAGCAGACCCTTAGTAGACTTTATGAAAAAAAATTATGAAAGAAAATTCGCAATGGTGTGTGTCAGTTTTGTTTTTTTTTTAACTTAAGGAGACAATGGGATGCTTCTTGCTATCTTCCCCTGCTTGCATCAGCACTACTCTCAGGCTTGTGTCAGATGCCTTGGTGCACAGATCAAACCCATGGAATCCCTGTAAGCCAATGCACCATTATTTTCATTGCCATTTAGCACCAACAGTTCCCTGGTGGTCCAGCTAGGGCACCTACTTTTAGGCTTCTAGTTCCCCAAGCATCACCTCTCTTGAACACAGACCCACATCTCAGTTCCTCTTGACTGGAGTTTTTCCAGACTGACAGTTCCATGCTTACACTGCGCATTCCCCAGAAGTCAGACTGCCTAAGCAGGCCTGTGTCTACACTTTGCTTTCACTCCAGAGGCTTTTAACAGCATAACTGCCCACAGTTAAGTTACCACACAACTCTTCTCTAATTCCCTTAAGAATAAATGGGGTTGCTTGGAAAAACAATCAAAGAACCTAGAGGCATGCTAACACCTTCGTGTCCAAAAAGGGCTCTGGGAGGTACTCAGTCCTTCAAACCCCACAGGGCTATTTCTATGGTTAACATATTCATGACAGCTTTTAGCTCAGAACAAGTATTCCCAGGAATCTGAGAGTCACTCCTTTATACAGGTTGAGTCTTTGATTCTGGGACTCTGGGGACAAGTAATTAGTTGACAATTGCCCTCTCCTTAGGACATGGCTTTAAAGGGTTGGGTTTTTGGATAAACTGGAGGCTGGAGGTGGGATATTTGCATTCAAATGCCCCTACTTTTTTCTCGGAAAATCACTTCATACCTACTGTCCAAAAAGACCATTCTTGTCTTCCACATTGATCCAAGGACTATATTCAACATCCAGAGATACATAACCTTTCCATTTAACACAATGAACTCCAAAGATACTTAAACTTATTTCAGTTAGATCTTCCAAAGATATTGCAGGGACTTGGCCATATCTGTCACAATACTATCCAAAGCCAAGACAAATCAGAATAGCTGTTAGCTAAGGATGTGCAGCAATAGGGTTAAAGATTATTGATGGCATGAATTGCAAAAAAATTAGCAAGAGATGAGTCTGAATGAGAAGCCTAGATCTGAACATCCCCAGATGTCGAAGAAGTTTGGCTCTGGGTTTATAGATGAACCGCACAATTGGCCTCTTTTTAATTTGAAGGCCTGCTTCCGAATGCAGTTATAGTAGACATTTGGGCAACCTTTGGATTGAATATATTTGCTATTGTAGAAATAAGAAAATGTCTGCAAATGACATTGCAATAGCTAGAATCATAGAATATCAGGGTTGTAAGGGACCTCAGGAGGTCATCTAGTCCAACCCCCTGCTCAAAGCAGGACCAACACCAACTAAATCATCCCAGCCAGGGCTTTGTCAAGCCTGACCTTAAAAACTTCTAAGGAAGGAGATTCTACGGCTTCCCTAGGTAACCCATTCCAGTGCCTCACCACCCTCCCAGTGAAAAAGTTTTTCCTAATATCCAACCTAGACTTCCCCCACTGCAACTTGAGACTATTACTCCTTGTTCTGTCATCTGGTACCACTGAGAACAGTCTAGATCCATCCTTTTTGGAATCCCCTCAGGAGTTTTAAAGCAAGCTATCAATCGCCCCTCATTCTTCTCTTCTTGTAGACTAAACAATCCAGTTCACTCAGCCTCTCTCATAAGTCATGTGCTCCAGCCGCTAATCATTTTGTTCCCTCTGCTAGGCTTTTCCAGTTTTTCCACATCCTCCTTGTAGTTGTGAGCCCAAAACTGGACACAATACTCCAGATTTCTCCACCAATATTCCAGACCTCACCAATGGTCGAATAGAAGGGAATGATCATGTCCCTTGATCTGCTGGCAATCTCCCTACTTATAAAGCCCAAAATGCTGTTAGCCTTCTTGTCAACAAGGGACACTGTTGACTCTTATTCAGCTTTTTGTCCACTGTAACCCCTAGGTCCTTTCTGCAGAACTGCTTCCTAGCCATTCGGTCCCTAGTCTGTAACAGTGAATGAGATTCTTCTGTCCTAAGTGCAGGACTCTGCACTTGTCCTTGTTGAACCTCGTCAGGTTTCTTTTGGCCCAATCCTCCAATTTGTCTAGATCCCTCTGTATCCTATCCCCACCCTCCAGCGTATCTACCACTCTTCCCAGTTTAGTGTCATCTGCAAACTTGCTGAGAGTGCAGTCCACGCCATCCTCCAGATCATTAATGAAGATATTGAACAAAATCAGCCCCAGGTCCGACCCTTGGTGGATCCGCTTGAAACCGGCTGCCAACTAGACACGGAGCCATTGATCATTAGCCATTGAGCCCGATGATCTAGCCAGCTCTTTATCCACCTTTTAGTCCATTCATCCAGCCCATACTTCTTTAACTTGCCGGTAAGAATACTGTGGGAGACCGTATCAAATACTTTGCTAAAGTCCAGGAATAACACATCCCCTACTTTCCTCTCATCCACAGACCCAGTTATCTCCTCACAGAAGGCAATTAGGTTAGTCAGGCATGACTTGCCCTTGGTGAATCCATGCTGACTGTTCCTGATCACTTTCCTCTCCTCTAAGTGCTTCAGAATTGATTCCTTGAGGATCTGCTCCATGATTTTTCCAGGGACTGAGGTAAGGCTGACTGGCCTGTAGTTCCCCGCCTCCTCCTCCTTTCCTTTTTTAAAGATGGCCACTACATTAGTCTTTTTCCAGTCATCTGGGACCGCCCCCCGATCACCATGAGTTTTCAAAGATAATGGCCAATGGCTCTACAATCACATCTGCCAATCCTTTAGCACCCTCGGATGCAATGCATCCTGCCTCATGGACTGTGCTCATCCAGTTTTTCTAAATAGAGAGTCCTGCCAACTAATACATCCATTATGGGCAACCAATAAGAGGAAAGCACTGAGGGTATGTCTACACTGTGATCAGGGCCAGCTCCAGGCCCCAGTGTGCCAAGTGCGTACTTGGGGCGGCATGCCATGGGGGGCGCTCTGCCGGTTGCCGGGAGGGCTGCAGGTGGCTCCGGTAGACCTCCCGCAGGCATGCCTGTGGAGGGTCCGCTGGTCCCGCGGCTCCAGTGGAGCATTTGCAGGCACGCCTGCGGGAGGTCCACCGGAGCCACAGGACCGGCGAGTGGCAAAGCGCTCCCCACGGCGTGCCACTGTGCTTGGGGCAGTGAAATGGCTAGAGCTGGCCCTGACTGTGATAAAAGACTTGCAGCTGACCCAGGCACATGGACTCAGGCTGGGGCGCTAACAATAGCAGTGTAGACATTCAGGCTTCAGCTGGACCCCTGGCTCTGAGACCCTCCCCAATCTCAGGATTAGGGTGGCCACTGACACATCTCCAGAACGCAGGACATCCCCATCCCTGCAGGTGTGATTCTGCTCCTCCTGGCATGACCCTCTCTGCATCTTTCTGTTCTTGCCTATGTCACTTTGCATGTAGGAACTGCTTCCCATCCTGGCCTCAGCATCTTTCTGCATCCACAGTCTCCTCTCAGTTTCACTGGACAAAACCAAGTTCGGTGCTAAGTCACTACCAGACAGAGACACTGCTGCACAAATCTGCAGCACAAATCTGCAGCACAAGTCCAGCTTTAAACCAGATGAATGGCCTTCCTACTTCGGGTCTCAGAGCCCAAGCCCAAACATCCACACTACTATTTTACAGCCTTGTAGCCCAAGTCTCATAAGCCCATGTCAGCAGACCTGGGCCAGCTGCAGCTGTGCCACAGGTCTTTTATTGCAGTGTAGCCATTACCTTACTGTTGACTGTTCCTGCTTATGGAGCTTAAACATATTGCTAGCATCCATTCTCAGTCTACTGGGATGTGTGTACAAAAGAACTTTATGTTTACATCATAGAAAACCTGGCTATTTTTTTTTAACCCAGTTAACAGTCTGAGATTTTCTGACTGGGTAAAGGCAGCTATGAAAGAGGTGGTTAGCTTAAAAAATGGAGCCACAAGATCATGGCTGCAGTGCAGTATATTTCTAAGGCTGGACTGTATTTGTGTGATATCCATTCACTGATTGCCCACACATGTGGACTAATAGCTCAGCATTGATAAGCCTAATCGCTTTGTTCCGTCCTCTTGTCTTGTTGCTCATTTCTGCAACTTGAAATCATGCTATTTCCTAGTACACTCAGAGTATGCTGTTGAATCCCTATATGTGAATTTGAAATGACTCTAAGGGCTTGTCTACACTGGCAATGTTAAAACACTGCTGCGGCAGCACTTTAATGTGGGTTGTGTGGTCATGGCAGAGCTCTCCTGGCACTTTACACTGCTGCAACTTGCTGAGCTCAGGGGAGTTTTTTTTACACCCCTGAGCAGGAAAGTTACAGCACTGTAAAGTTCCAGTGTAGACAAGTCCTTTAAGTGTCCTGACCTAGTCAGAGCCTTAGCTGCTACAGGAACAGATTTTGTTTAAAAATAGGGTTACTTTTCAAATTAGGAGACTGGTTTTAGTTTAATTTTATAGGGCATCATCACAATTGCACATGGGTGCGTTGATATCATAGTCATGAACACTTCATAAATATGTACCACACCCAGATATCGTGTTTAGTTAGATCCACTAATTTTAATTGTAGAAACATTATGTGTGAGGCAAAGAGAAAAATAAACTCTCAGGAAATCAATATGAACAGTACTGCTAGGCAAGTTTTCACATCATAGAAACACCAGAACACGTTGACTCTTTTATTGGCAGGTCCTGCAGAGAAACCTGGGAATGAACAGACAGAGATCAAGTTACTCTCTCATCCTCTCAAAAAACTTATTCCTCTAGATCAGGGTGAGAGAGGTTGTGAGGCAGCATGGGGACATTCTTATGCTCTGGAATGTGTTGCACTTATTCAGCAGGTAGACAGAGAACCACTTTCCAGCCCCATTTAACCTGTCACCAGCACTAATTGCTGCTAGTTTTAGACTGTAACGGGAGCCTGAAGAGGCAGCATGCAGCTGCATTTCCCCAAGAGAAGATTAAAGAGTCACAGTTCTTTCCCTGCTGGGAAAGTAATATTTTCTCCCAAGGGAAAGTAATCTGCTATAGCCTTTTACTAGGTGCAGATTTTTTCCACCTCATGCCGGCTCACCTTGTTGATTGAAGTGTTGGGTGGGCAGAGCTATGGGGTGCAGACATGGGTGGGGCTGGGGATGAGGGTTTTCAGGTGTAGGAGGGTGCTCTGGGCTGGAACTGAGCTCAGAGGGCAGGAGGGGGATCACGACTGGGCCAGATGGAGTGAGGTGTGTGTAGATGTGAGGACTCTGGCTGGGGGTGTACCTCAGCTTCTGGGAGCTGCGCAGAGCTGCGCTGCTGACCAAACCTTTAATGGCCCAGTCAGCAGTGCTGACCAGAGCTGCCAGGACATTCCAGTTGAAAACTGGACACCTGGCAACCCTAATGTGGAGAGGAATATGCACACTTATGGTAACCAAGCTGAGATTTTTTTCCCCAGACACTTCACTTAAAGGCACTCTGGTTTAGGTTAAAATATAAACAATTTTATTAACTACAAAAGATAGATTTTAAGTGATTGCAAACAGCTCAAAGCAGGTTACCTAGTGAATAAACAAAACCACAAACTAAGCCTAAAATACTAGAAAGATAGGATATGAATTAGCAAATTATCACCCTGGCTGATGATACAAGCAGGTTTAGAGATTCTTAAGAGACAAGCTGCATTTTGTTTGGAGCTTCAGATCCCCAGTGATACCTGTCAGCTCTCTGTACTTGGGGAACCAGAGTGCAGTATCCAGCCTGCCTGCCTCATGAAGGACACCTCTCCCCAACCCCTCCCCAGCCTCTGCTTGAACCAAAACCGATCAGAGGAAAGACTTAAAGAAAGCAATGAAAAGGCAGTGGGAGACACACCTGAACCTCTCCTGACAAGGGTGACATGATGAAGGCAACTCCACTAGCCTCATGTACATCAAAGATGGGACAGGATGACATCTCCTTTAGCATACAGAATGGAGAACAGAGATTACCACACTGAAATCTGGGACCAGAAAAGCAGGGAAGCACTGCATCATGGGGGATCACTGCTCCAGATATTAATACCCATAGCCAGGAACGATCAGTTCCTATGGTCTAGCCTAAAGAAAACCCTTGAGTCATCAGTTTACCCATAAACAAATCCAGTGTTTCCCTACAAAAACCTCTACCCGCGCTCAAGAAAGGGTTCTGATGCCTGGATGCCAAAATCTGCATCAGTTCCATTGGGACTTCATCTTCTGACTGATCATGCTGGGAGTTCTGCCTGACTCCAGCGCTCTGGACCCTCAGCTACCACCACCACCTGGCAATCCTGACTGGGTCAAGCTTCACATAGTGGTGAGAACCTAACTCTCTCTCTCTCTCTCTCTCTCTCTCTTTTCTACTCCAGCTACAGCTTTCTAACCCTGACTTGTGTGATCTGTTATAGTTTTCTAAACCTGACTTTTGTAATCAAATTTAAGCTAGATTTAATATTATTACTGTTTTTTTAGTTTGGCTCTCCTTGTATGATTATTACCTGGCAATCTCTCTCTCTCTCTCTCTCTCTCTCTCTCTCTCATGTTTTTAGCATTCCCATTTGCTCTGCAGCAACACTCCTCTTACCTAAGCTAAAGATCCCTGTAGCACCCAAAAATGAGGTTTGCTCATCCAGTGGGTTACTACCAGAACAATTGTAATATGAAAGTGGGAATAGGGACGTGATGAACCTGTGGCATAGGAAGGTGACAGCTTGGACGTGCTGCTCGACACAGCCTGCTGAATCCAGGGGCATGTAAGGGGTCAGCTTGGGAGTGCTGATTGACCCTGTCCTCTTGGTTGCACTCTGTTAGTGTCTCTTTCTCTCTCTCTCTTTCTCTGTGTTCATCTGATTCTGGGGCTGGAGGAACCCAACCCTGGGGAACCTAGACCTTGCAGGATAGTGCCAGTGGGAGAGAACTTGCAGAAGGGAGAAGCAGAGCTCCATATGAAAACACAAGTGATACAAGTAGTACATTGATAGATACAGCTTCAGAAACCCTCCCCACCTCAGAAGAGTAACCCTAATAAATGAGAGTACCCCGAACTAATGGGCAAATCTGGTAACAGATCCAAAATCTGGGTTTGGCTTTCAATGCCTGTGTACTGGATTATTCAGCCAGGTAAAGAAAAATACATGTCACCTACAGTCATAGCCCCTTTGTCAAGACTTGCTTCATTTACAAAATTACAAGCTGAAGCCCAGAACAAACTACTGCCTAGCCAAGACCCTTCCTCTTCAACCACATTGTAGGAGAGAGGAGGCCCCATCCCCAGAAGATGGCCTTCTTTCCACCAACTTCTCCTTTCCTTTTTGTGATTCCACCCAGATCAGCCACATGATAAGTGGGTACCCAGTAATCTCTGGCAGGCTGGAACACCTCTCTTGTTTGTCACAGAAACACTAATAATCAATAGGTACTTCAGAGAGGGCAAGATCCCAGTAAATGTTATCATTTGGGGCAACTCCAGAATACATGATCTAATCGTTCCTTCTGCCTTTAAAATGATACGAACATCTTCATATTAGCCTAAATATGATAAGCCTGATGATTGAAAGAGGATTAATTACTTTACAAAGAGATGGATACATATCCTGGACCACATTCAGTGGATGTTTTGCCTGAGTAGAACTGTCAGAACAGCCCTTTAAATGGCATTCTCATTCCATTAAATTCAATTCCAACATGTGTCATTTATACCAAGTGGGACAGCTCCAACAGGAAAAAGCTAGAGAGACCTACCTCAGAATGCGTCATAGCCAGGGACCTCTCTTCTCAAGTACCTGCTCCACATCAGGCAGAAACGGGACTCAAATCCAAGCATCCTGCATTCTGCGTGAGGCTAGAACCACTGGGCTAATGGGCAGAGGCAGTACAACCACTTCCTGCTTTTTCACAACTCCCCCGCTCCCTCCTAATATAAAATACTAATGTGGGAGAGGAGTTTCGCAACTGTGAACTAAGCAGAGAGAGCTAAATCCCTCTGGCCTGGAGTTAGGAGCCCAACTCTCTTTGAAGGGTCGTGTTTAGGCCATACCCCTCTTCCAGGCATTTACCTTAGGCAGCTCTGAAGTCAGCATGTGAACTTTTGTGAATGTCTTTAAATACATAACTCTAGCCCTATATTGTATAGGGAAGCTGGGTGCTTAACTCAGGGTTACAAATTTTACTAGGCAATGCCAAAGTCCCCCCTTTTAAATCTCACCCCACATGATCGTGTTGGTCCCTTCTGGCTTTAAAACCTATGAATAATTATAAATGTTTGTTTATCGTCTCTGATACTTCTCCATCAAAGACATGTGTTTGAAAGGTTCAGGCTTCATGGTCCTTAGCTAACTCTTAGGGCAAAAACCCCTACCCACGCTCAAGTAAGTGTTCTGATGCCTGGATCCTAACTCTGAATCAGTTCCACTGGGTCTTCATCTTCTCCTGCCTGATCATGCTGTGGGCTCTGCCTGTATCCAGCACTCAGGACTCTGAGCTACCACCATGACCTGGGAACCCCAACCAGTTCAAGCTTCATGGAGTGGTGAGACCTCTGCTCCTGCACCCCAACCTCCTGCCCTAGCCCAGAGCCCCCTCCTGCACCTTGAGTGAGGGTGAGAAGAGTGAGCAACAGAGTGGGCAGGATGGAGTGACTGGGGGTGGGGCCTTGGGGAAGGGGCGGAGAAGGGGCGGGTCCTTGAAGGAGGGGTGGGCAGGGGGTGGGCAAGGGTGTTTGGTTTCATATGAGTAGAAATTGGCAGCCCTACTCCACACTGAGGAAGGTGCAGACATATAAATGAGCTAACACTGTACAGAGCTCTGTGCAGTGCAAAAGGATATAATTTTGAGTTCCACACAGGAGCCTTCTCACTCCAGGTCCTTTCCTTATCTACCCCAAGACTGATTGGGTCACCTGATCCTCTTCTTTCTGCCCATCTGGCAAGGAGAGTTGGCCACATCAAAGGTTACAGGGACCGAATTTCTTCTGAAGTTTAAACAAAGTTTGGTTAATTTAGATTTTCCACATGTATGAAACTAATTGGATTTACTGTACATAGAAATGAAAATATTGTGACCATATTTACATGTTATAAATGGCATTGATTCTTTTTTACGCACCCCAACAGTATTTAAATAATGTGATAAAACCCACTGAATTTCACTTCTGACTTACAGTTAAGGAACCCTGGACATGTTTTATAAAAATATTGATCATATTGGTTCAGAAATGGCTGGATAGGCTTTGGAAACATACCTAAGTATTTAGACGTTTGTACAAAATTAAACTTTCAAACTTTTTATTATGAATTGTAGTTATTATTTATTTGTATTCTGCTGGTGGCTAAAGGACCCAAACCAGAACTGGAATCCCCATTGTGCTGGACACTGTACAAATTGCCCTGAAGATCTCAATATTTAAGTCAGATTTGGGGGAGTAAAAGGCTGTAACATACACATATAGCTATCAGGAGGCTGGATGACAAATATAGTAATTCCTTTTCAGAATACACAAACCTCTTTCTCATTCTCTCTCTCACACACACACATACCCACACACACATGGTGGGAATAGGGAGAGGAGGGCATGAACAATAAGAAGACAAGTAGGAACAGGAAGAACAATACCAAAGGTGTAAGCAGGGCACAGAGAGTGAGGTTGCAGCAGGAGCAAGGAGGACGATGGAATTGAAGAGAACCATCACACATTCCAAGAGGATAAAAATGTCCAGAAATAAAACATGAAAAATTGGACTGTGTCATGAAGTTCCAAAAATTGCTTCCTTGGTTTGCAGCTCCTTCCCTTTTAAGCTTTGTCCATTACTAGGTTGTGGCAATAAAAGACTGTAGAAATGAATACAAAATGCAGATACCATATATCTATAATAAAATGTGTGATAAAACCAAATAGCTACTCAGGCAGAGTTTATCTCTGATTTTATACTGGCAAATCCTAAGCCATTGACATCAGTGGGAGTTTTGCTGTGAATCAAGGGAAGTAACACAGCCCATTGTATGAAACTGATAGAAGAAGCAGTCAAAATGCTATTTAACCACAGGAGGGTATGCTTGTTATCTGAGAAGAAATAGCAATACAGGAAACAAGAGATACACGGGAACTATATTTATAAAATAAAAATGTTTATATGTAACACTTTATCAGTCATTTAAAAAATGGGATAGAAACTGGTTTCTACTGAGTCTATTTGGGGGAAAAAAAATTATTTAAATATTTATTGAGAAGTTGATCCAAGATCCATATTGTTTTAATTAAGGAATGAACAAATTCAGTGGTGTGCTTATGCAGCTATATCCTCCCATGCAAGGAATCTTGATAATGTTACAATCTACCATGAATAAGGAGCAGCACATAGCTGTACTGCCCCAGCACAGACTCAGGAATGAATTGTGTCCCTCTGAAGTCACAGTTTCTCCCCTGCTCACTACTCTGAAAAGGGAAGTGGGAAGGAAATCACTTTACTCTTATTCCCAAAGCAAGTTATTCCCTCTGTGTGCTTGACCAGCTGCATAGCCAGGACTCCTATTTCCTACCCCTTCGCTATACACTTCCACACAGGGACAGTTACCAGGCGAGCTGTTCAGCTATCCCCCTCGTGGCTGGAGTCACTAACTCAACAAGGCCACGCAGTCAGGTAATCAGTCTTATTCGTCCTTACTCTCCCTAATGAGAGTAAAGGCTGTGACGCTGGAGCCCTTAAAGAACTACAAGAGTCCTGCAGAAGTGTTCACACACACACAGTCCACCAGATGCTGAACCTGGCAAGGATCCCTTCAGTGAAAAGTCTGCTGGTGGGGCAGCCAAAATGAGCCAGTACTACCCAAAACCTGTGGTGGTGATGGCTGGGCATCCTGTGCCCCGGGTAGCTGTAGAAAGTATGACTTCACAGTCAAAAGCCAGAGACTCACAGCTGAAGTGTCAGATATCTCACACAGACCACTGCCTTGTGTGTTGAATACATCACTTTGCTATGGAAATGAAGCCATTGTTAATACAATCCTTTTTTTCCTTTCCTTTCATTCCACACCTGCTGGTTCAACTCCTTCCTATGGCCTTTTTCTCTTTTCAGTTTATTTCTCCACATAACAGACTCTGTCAAGAGGGGCACTTCTGTCGATGAAACACCATTTTAGCTTTTCTGAGTGTGTAATGTTGATGATGATTAATAACTATATTTGTGAGAAGGAACCAGCTGAATTTGTTGTCTACACTGTATACTGTGCTATCATAAAGACAGCCCCAGCTGCCCCGATTGAAAATCTATCTTCTTAAGTGAGTAATGTGAGTATTGATGCACTCGTAAGTGCCAAGGAGAGGCCAAATGACTCTGAGACAAAGTAGATCAAAAAACAAGGACACCCTGTCCCTGTCCACTGCTTTCCTTACTACACTTTCCTAGGCTTACAGTAACGAATTATGGCAAGAAAGCAACTTTTTCATCAGCAAAACGCTGCAGAATCTGCAAACAACCAATAACCTCCCACACTGAGAACCGTCTCAGCTTCAATTGCAGGAGAAAGTGAAAAGTGACAGGGAACTGTAACTGAAAAGCAATTAGGAAGCCTGCCCTAACTGAAAAACTGGGGTGCAACTACTATAAGTATACAATGATAAACACTGTATCACCAGGCAACGCATGACAGCAATGTTTTCAATAGGTGTTCTGATTAATTAAAAATACCTCCAGTTATATATAAAATTATAAGCATGCACACACTGGCACGCACATACACACTACACTTCATCTCTGGATTCCTAGATTTAAATTCTGCCTAAGCCACAAATAGAATTTAGTAGTCTTAGGTTAAGAGATATTTGTGAACAGCTTAAAAACTCTGAAGGGCTAAAGGAGTCTGAAAAGTAACTCTAACAGAGAACAGAGAACCCCAACAGCAGAGTCTGGCCACAAATCATATGGCATGCTGACGTCTCCCCATTATTACCCATTCTACATTCTTCTTTCAGTTTTCTATAAATCTATAGGTTCTGGAAAGCGACATATGGGATGCATTTTGGAAGTTATCACCAGAATTTCCTCAGAGGTCAATATAAAACAATGACAAACTCACTCTTCATATGGGGTTCAGCACATCTAATTCCTGGCACTCTTAACAAGTGCCAGTACAGGAACCGGGAATAAAAGATGAAAACTGCAGAAACCAATTTAGGTCTTCTTCAGGGACATCAATACAATTATTACGAGACAAGTTGCCAATCTTAATTCAAAGCTATTCTGGAGGGGAAAAAAATACCCTAGACATTCCCTTAGTATGTCTATTTATTTGCTCCAGGAATCTGTTCTTGCCAGTTCAGTTATTCAGCAAGAATCTAAAATAAGCCAGATACAAGATTTGACTTTTCTGTTTAGTTGGATCAACTGTGAACAGCCCAATAACATAAAAAAAACTCCACTCTCAGTCCTACACCTATTGCTTTACTATGCCTGGAAGTACAAGCTGGTGAGTGCTTGGCCATTGTTTTACCTGCTGCAGTACCAGCAGTCTCAGTGACAATAGCAGTAATCATATAAGGAACAGGAGAGAAATAATTTACTCTTTCATCTATTTGTGGTCATCAGCTTGCCATATCAGTGTTTTCTGGTGACTGTGCTGTCAATATAGCACTAAGCATGTCATTTTAGGGACATAATGTACTGTTTTTGAAATAAATGTTAAATACCTGGAATTTAGCCATCAATTTTTTCCCTATAGGAAGCTCACTGAATACATCCTTTCACAACATCATCTGAAAGCCAGTGCGTGTAAGTGACCTGAGCATCCCAGCACTAGTACCCTCTCCACACCATCAGTCACAGCGTAACAAATATATATATAAAGGGTGACACATTTTTTTGGAAACAAAAACTTTTGCTGCTTTTGCAAAGAATCAAAATGCAGTACCAGCCTCAGACTTTTTACTGTCCCTGAGTGAATTCAGATAAGGTACTTTACAGGGCATTTTTTTTTTCTTATTTCCCTGCTGACAGCTGTTTGGTGATAACAATATTAGGAAGACCATATTTCCCAAAGAGAAAATTGGATACCGAACTGGGTGGCCCGAGCCCTCTCCCAGTGTGTGGGGTTGGCATCACCGCTTGCCCTCCCCCAACCCCGGCAAGTTCCTCCACAGCGCACCTCCTTTTTTGACAAAAGTGGGCTTTTGTCCGATTTGCTCGTCCTGCGCCACTTCCAGCCACTCCCATTGGCCTGGAGCAGCGAACCACATCTAGTGGGAGCCACGATCGGCCAGACCTGCGGATGTGGCAGGTAAACAAACCGGCCCGGCCCACCAGGGGCTTTCTCTAAATAGGCGGCGTCCCAAGTTTGGGAAACACTGCTTTCAGGAAATATGCTTATGATATGAATATGGCATAACTGAAACATAGTTTATGCAAGATGGGTCTTGTAAAGTATCATTGGAAAGGTTGCAAAGAATCCTGTGGCACCTTATAGACTAACAGACGTTTTGGAGCATGAGCTTTTGTGGGTGAATACCCACAATTTACTAAATGTGATTATCCAATTTGTATGCATGTATCATTTCTGAATCTAAAGTTAGGAATATTGACTATGTAACAATTACAACTGGGTGTGTACTTCGGAAACACCACCCAGACAACAGGCCATCAGCCATGATGGGACATTAGTAAGAAACAATAAGACTTTGGAGATACTAATCCCTCTCATTCCTGAGAGGCATCCGGGGACAATGCTGTGACACGACGAGGTCATGTCACCTGGTACTAAACACCATCTTGAACTTCTAATAATTTTCCACTAAGGGCATGGCTACATTTGCAAATGTAGAGTGCTTTGAGTTAAACCAACCTTTGTAGAGCGCAGATGGGAAAGCGCTGCGGTCTGTCCACACTGACAACTGCAAGCGCACTGGCGTGTCCACATTTGCAGCACTTGCAGTGGCATTGGGAGTGGTGCATTGTGGACAGCTATCCCATAGAGCACTTCTTCCCATTCTGGTGTTGTGGCTTGTGGGACAGGGGCGGGGCATTCTGAGTCCTGTCCCAATGCGCCATGATGCTTCAGTTCACATCCCAGCAATCCCTCTACTTCTGTCCACAATTGGTGCAATCTTTCAATGCTTTTTGTACTGCACGCTCTGTCTTCCTATTCGGTGTGTGGAAATGGAGCCTGAACTGCTGAGGAATATGCTGACAAGTCTCGCCAGCACATCACCTTTGGCAGTCCAGTTATTCCTTAAGATCCAAAGCGACAGCGAGGACTCTGACGATGATATCAACTTAAGTAATGCATGTGACATGAGATTGCTTGTGGCATTCACGGACATGCTCATCACCATGGAACAGCACTTTTGGGCTCAGGAACCAAGCACTGAGTGATGGGATCACATCGTCATGCAAGTCTGGGATGATGAGCAGTGGCTGCAGAACTTTCGCATGAGAAAAGCCACTTTCATGGACTGTGAAAGGAGCTTGCCCCCCACCCTGTGGCGCTAGGACACTATCTTGAGAGCTGCCCTGATGGTGGAGAAGCAGGTGGTTATTGCAGTCTGGAAGCTGCCAACTCCAGACAGCTACTGATTGTTCGCTAACCAGTTTGGAGTGGGGAAGTTGACTGTTAGAATCATGTTGATACAAGTTTGCAGGGCTGTTGATCGCATCCTGCTCAGAAGAACCGCGACTCTGGGGAACATGCATGACATTGTGGCTGGCTTTGCACAAATGGGTTTTCCTACTGGGATGTATATTTAAATTTTGGCACCACCCCACCTAGCCTCCAAGTACATTAATCAGAAGAGCTATTCCTCTGTGGTTCTCCAGGCACTTGTGGATCACTGTGGGCATTTCATTGACATTAACGCAGGCTGCCCAGAAAGCTGCATGATGCACACATCTTTCAGACCACTAGCCTGTTCAGGAAGCTGGAATCCGGGACTTTTTTCCCAGAACAGAAGATCACCATAGGGGAAGTCGAAATGCCCATTGTTATCCTTGGAGACCCCGCTTACCCTTTAATGCCGTGGCTTATGAAACCCTGCACAGGGAGCTTTGACAGCAGGAAGGAATGGTTCAACAACAGGCTGAGCTGGTGCAGAAGGACAGTGGAGTGTGCTTTTGGCCGTTTAAAGGGCCACTGGCACTCTCTGTATGGGAAGCTAGACCTGGCTGATAACAGCATCCCTGCAGTTATATCCACATGCTGTACACTCCATAACATTTGTAAAGGAAAAGGTGAAAGATTCAGTCAGGTGTGGGACTTGGAGGTTCAACACCTGGAGGCTGAATTTGAACAGCCAGAGATTAGGGCTGTTAGAGGGGCCCAGAGCGGGGCTGCAAGGATTAGGGATAACTTGAGGGAGAAAATTGGGGCTGAAAACCACCAGTAATGTCTGGTGCCCTGCACGGGAGTAAACTACAGTGGTTCCAATGTGAGTATTAATCTTTGTTTGCTAAGTATGATACACTGACTTGCAGTGCCTGTTGCTTTCCTGGGCTAAGGTATCTTTTACTTTATGTAATAATAAAGAATGTTTTCAAAGCCAAAAAATCCATTTATTGAAAAGAAACACAACTGCTTGGGAAACAGAAAGGGCAAGGGGGTGGAATGGGAAATGGTGCTATCATATTCAGCCTTCCCGTCTGGAGTGCTGTGCAATGACTGCTGCATTTCAGGATGGCTATACTGCATGGTGTTGGGGGTTGAGTGCAGTGGGTAAGGGTTGTAGTTTTCAGGAATGGGTGGTGAAGCTACAGGTTTTGGAGGCAGCTGGTGGTGATAAGAATCTGGATGTTGGGGAAAATGGGTTGGAGATGACATGGGGGCACAAGGGAAAGAGTTTTGGGACAAGGGCTGTGGGGGGGGAGGCGGGGGCGGGCGTGGTAGTGCTCCACCTGCATGGCTACAAGCACCTGGATCGAGTCTCTTTGGTGCTCCATGATGCTTAGCAGCCTCTCCATGCTTTGGTGCTGGCGATCTGCATTCTGCTTGTGGACCCTCCTTTCACTCTCCCACCGCTCCTGCACTTTTTGATTTTCATTAAGGGAGTGCTGCATGACTTCATGCAGCATATCCTCTTTGCTTCTATGTGGTCTCTTTCTGATTCTTTTCCTCTCGGCCAGTGATAACACGGATGGCTGAGATCTCAAGATTGCATCTGTAAAGGCAAAATGCAACACTTAACAGAGGCAGCATTGTTCACAGCAGACAGAGCAATGAGTCCCCCATACTTAAAGAGGGAAAGCACAGTCTACACAATAGCATAATTTGCCCATCCCAAAGCAAGCGCACATAACCCCCAGGAGCCCCAAAATGGTGAGTAAGCACAGGATCAAGGGGGACTGATTCTTTCCTGGCTGTACTGTTCTCTGGGTTTCTGTGTCTTGGGGAGAGCCAACAGCTGGGGGGAGGGGGTGCCTATACTGAACACTGTCCCCACATTTTCCACAGGAGTTCTTCCTGGAAGATATCTCACTGCTGAGGGTGACCTGGGAAGCAAGGGAGGATCTTCTACTACAATGCAGCTTCTGCCCTGGCCCATATGCGGCTTGCCTGTGTGTAGCAATGGTCCCCCCGCCCCTCATGGCACAGTGGCACATACATGTTAGCCTGACTGGGGACAAGGACCACAGTGGCTCTCTCATGAAACCTGCGCAAGAGCATTGCCGAACTTCTGGATGAGACCTTTGAAGAGATTACTGAGGCCAATTACCACGATGGCAGCGAACACGTCAACGCCCTATTCCACATCTAGGCATGCATGCAGCCCTAACCCTCCTTGCCCCAAGAGCCTGCGCTGAATAACTTCCTTCCCAAAATAAAAGCCGCTTACTGGGAACCTCCTCTGGTGTTTGTCCTTCCCCAAGCACCGGCCGCCATGACTGGCTACCTTCCCCCTGGCTCGAGAATACTCCTGGCTTCATGCATCTAGGGATGCCAGAGTGTCGTCCTCCTCCTCAGCAACCTTGCTCCCACTTTGCTACTCTTCCTCCTCCTCCTGCCTTGTTGAACTGGGCTGTGAAATGTCTATGGTGGTACTCAGAGTGGAGGTGGCGTCACCCCCAAGTATCGCATCCAGCTCTTTGTAAAAATGGCAGGTCGCAGGGGCAGCACCAGAGCGGCTGTTTGCCTCACGGGCTTTGCGGTAGGCATTTTGCAGCATCTTCACTTTTATCCTGCACTGGGCCATGGCCTCTTTCCATAATGTCTCTTGATATCTGTCCAAAGGTAACGTAATTCCTATGGCTTGAACGCAGCTGGGACTGGACAGCTTCCTCCCCCCAAACACTGATGAGGTCCAGCACCTCACCATCACTCCATACTGGGGATTGCCTGGAAATATTCGCTGAGAGCACTCCACGCCTGGCTGAGCAAACAGGAAGGGGATTTTCAAAATTCCTAGAGAATTTAAAGGGCAGGTATGACGGTTGGTCAACCAAGGGCAGGGCAGTAGAGTTCAAACTGATGACCAGAGTGGCTAGAAAAGGCATTGTGGGACACATCTGGAGGCCGATCAGACCAGGGCATCCACACTGGAGCTGTGGCGCTCCAGCGGGGGCACATCAAACTTTATTCCACTCACCGAGGTGGAGTACCAGGAGTGTTCTACATGCCTTGCCAATGTGGATGCATTCTGAGTTAGAGTGCACTGGACTGCTTTAATGTGCTCTAACTCGAAAGTGTAGCCATGACCTAAAAGGAGAATGAGGTCAAGACCAGGAAACAAAAGATTCCTAGCTTATGTAAATCTTATTTAAGACTGGGGAGTAAGTTGATCTTGGTTCACTCTTCACTGAATCCTCACCCAGGATGACGGCTGGAAACACCTAAGGAACAAGGACAAAGGAAAAGAGGGAGTACTGAACCCAGGCTGGAAATGGGATCTGGTCTGTGAATGACTAACTAGACTGTGGTAGGCCTGAAGGCTCCATGCCATAGCAGGATATATGTAGCATTTGGCCTTGAATATCTCCCCCACAGTCCCATAAGGCTAACAACAATCATTCCCCAATATGTTCCAATATGTTTTGTAGTATAAAGTTTAGACATGTCATCCTAGCCCCATTGAAATCAATGGCAAAAGTCCCATTCATTTCAGTGACATGAGGATCTCACCATAGCTGTATTATAGTTTTCTGTTCCAGGTGTACTTAACAGAATTATAGTTAACCCTCTTCTGATTGAATCCCTCTATGAATAATGATGCATCACAAACCATGACATTTTCACGAATGGCCTCAGAGACAGCTATTATAAGTAATCCATCCTTAGGCAATCCACTTTTACAGATTGCCAACGCTTCCTTGGTTCACAAAAGAAACCCATTTACATAACTCTTGTTCTAACTGGAGTAAGGTAATAGACACATGGAATAGGATTTTAAAAGCACTCACCATTGGCCTAATTCTTTTCCTGTTGAAGTCAGTGAGAGTTTTATCATTGACTTTAATGAAGCCAAAGTTAGGCCAAGGCTGAGTGCTTTAAAAATCCCACCCATGCTGTTTGTAGTATCAGTGGAACTACATTGCATTCAGTGTTGAGTGTAATAAGTGTTTAACACAATTATAATGCAAGTCTTCAAAAGCAGCTAGCAATAGTGTCCTTAGGGACCAGTTGTATTTCTCCTCTAAATGACAGCAATGGGAGTCTACATACAGAGCACCTGTAAAAGTGGGTCCTTGATCCACAGTAGGGTCAGAGCGTTTGTCATCCATGTGGCACTGAAAGATGGAACATACATTTAGTGTTAAAAAGCCTTGTCAGACGGGCTAATGGCCCAACTATTTCTCAGCATCTATAGACATTTTCTTTATGACATGAACTCTAATTTTTCATAATCTGGAGAGAATCAGGTAAAGTGTTTTGAAATCACATGCACATCCTGTTTCTTATATCAGACGGATCTGAAAGGTGCAGAAACCAGTGGCAATGCTGGCATTTGATCTAATCATTTATTAAGGCCACCAGTTCCTTTTACAGTTAAGCATTGAACATGATTGCTGCAGAGGCAGAACAGAAGAAAGGCAATATAAACAATAAAAGATGTACAGTGCAAACATTTAAATACTCAGATCCATTAAAATCTGTCCAATAAGTAACCATAATTATAAAATTCAAAGGACAAAGGGCCTACATCCAAAGACCACTGAAGTCAATTGATCTCCTTCCATTAACCTCAGTTGGCTTGTGATCAGCCCCAAAGAGAGTAATGATTGTGCTTGTTCTTAGAACTGGGCCAGGAGCCCCATTTGGAGAGCAACATGTTCAAAAATGGGATAAAAGATTTTGATGGATTTAAAATTCTATAAATTTGAGATTCAGCCCAGTCAAACAGATTAGGCCTAGTCAACAAAGCAAACTTGAACACAATTACAACTGTGCCAAAGTTTTGACTCTTTTATAAGCAGTTTTAATTTGTACTGCAAAAGCTCCTTCATTCATTCTATCATCAATAGGCCAGCAATGTGAAGAGCATGCAACATTAGTCGTGTACACTGGGAAAAAGGAGTTGTAATGGAGGCATGCATGGAAGAATTACTCTGGGCTCAATTTTATTGCAAAAAGCAAATGTTACTAGAGTACTTATTCAAACTACCCACTGTTAAATCTCAGTAGGGAGCAGATCTCAGTCAGATTAACATCAGATCTTGTACACACTACTGTACACGATAATCCAGTGCCAGCAATACCCCTGAAAATGCCCCTACACGCTATTTTTCCTTCATCCCCTGCTTATTAACCTGCAGAGTTGACACAGAATCCTCCTCAGGATTTGTAAGAATGAGTAATGTTGCAGGTAGCAGTTTACTGTAAACATAGACTTCTCTGAAGATGTAAATGTACCATAATGCTTTATGATTGTATCTCGAGGTATTTCCAGTGCATTAAGAATTTCCTAGTAATCCACCTAAACCTGTGAGCACATCTCAGGAGCAGGAAGGTGGCTGTTTGGCAGACTTCAGGCAAAGTCTACTTCTTTCATAGGACAGAGTGGCTCTCAACCTGTCCAGACCACTGCAGCCCTTTCAGGGGTCTGATTTGTCTTGCGTATCCCCAGTTTTCACCTCACTTAAAAACTACTTGCCTACAAAATGAGACATAAAAATATAAAGGTGTCACAGCATTCTATTATTGAAAAATTGCTTACTTTATCATTTTTACCATATGATTATAACATAAATCATTTGGAATATAAATATTGTACTTACATTTCAGTGTATAGTATAGAGCAGTATAAACAAGTCATCGTCAGTATGAAATTTTAGTCTGTACTGACTTCACAGATTCTTTTCATGTAGCCTGTTGTGAAACTAGGCAAATATCTGGATGAGTTGATGTACCCCCGGAAGACCTCTGTGTACCCCCAGGGGTACATGTACCCATGGTTGAAACCCACTGGAATAGACAGATGACAGGAGTGGGATCGCTTAGCTAGGTATGTTGCTCCAATCCCCTCTTTGGGTGGAGGGGATCTAGTCAGTGATATCATCAATGTTTTGCTGTTCCAAATGGGGGAAACAGAGGAAGGAGACTCTCATGTCACAGCAGCAATGATGTTTTATTTGTGATTTTACATTCACCCACAAAGGGTGAGGGTGTGGTATTGTATTCTGAATTAGAAACAGAGTCAGTGGGTAAAGTTTAGGGAAAGGGGAGAGACCCAACGTTCAGCAAAAGCACACCTGCCAACTTTCATTGGGCCTTTTGCTCAACATATGTATCCCCAATCTGGGTCTATGCTGGTTATGTGATATGAATGTATCTTGTGACCCTTGTAACCGATACCTGTAATCCCTCATAACTCAAGCCTGACTCCAGATGTACAGTACTTTCCCTCTTAACTTGTGTATATTTAATTTTAAACATTAACTTTAATAAAAAATTTTAAAGGAAACATATGGGCACACAGGGATCAAAATAACCATGTTTACTAACTAGTACACACAAGGCCTAGCTCAGGAGTTGTCAAACTTCATTGCACCATGACCCCCTCTGACAACAAAAATTACTACATGACCTCAGGAGGGGAGACTGAAGCCTGAGTCCACCCAAGGCACAGACCCACCACCCTGGGGCCAGGGAGGGGGGCAAAGTCGAAGCCCAATGGCTTCAGCCCCAGTGACGGGGCCTGAACCCTGAGCCCTGCTGCCCAGGACTCGTGCTTTGACTTTGGCTCTGGGTTTCAGCAAGTCTAAGTCAGCCCTGATGACCCCATTAAAATGGGGTTGCAACCCACTTTGGAATCCTAACCCACAGTTGGAGAACTGCTGGCTAGCTATATCTACATGCTTCTGCACTGGCAGGTATCTTTTGGCTTCTGATCCACAGAAGACAGTGAGGACCACTCCAGGGCTCATTAAAAGTGATACTATGCAATTCCTATATACTACATCATTAGAAAGCTATAATTAGGGACAACTATGAAAGGGAAAAAAATAACAGACCACACATTTTAATACTGTGGGATGTGTGTAAAAATAGATAAAGGCTAATATATTGCTAACAATAATTAAATATTTTCCTTATTATACTGAGCATGTACTGTTGACATATATGGAAACTATTCCTTTCTGGCACTATGCTATGAAATGACATGAGAGAAGGTGGTGAAGGGAACAGGATGGTGCAAGGGGAAGCAGTAGATTCTCTTAGTGGGTAGGCTGGTTAAAGGAAGCATTAGGTTTTTTCCCCTACTCCGGTGATCAAAAAGTTCTCTAAAGAGCACGGTGCTCTACTTAATTTTAGACATGAGCCCAACTCAAAATTCTAACTAGATATAAACATTCCAAAACTTTATGAAGGATTCAAAATCTGGATCTGAATTTTTCCACTTAGATTTCTACTTCTTTGCTGTCAGCATAAGAACAAATATTCCATGTATGCTATGATCAACAATTTACAATCTCCTGATAATAATGTTTCACCTTCTATCCAGTGTCACCACATACACGGACACTGGTAGCAATTAAATTTAGTGAGGATAATGAAGAAATTTGTGAGAAAGCTATGAGAACACCTATGAGCTCACAAGTGGACCCACGGCATTGGGAAATAGACGCTCATCAACAAAGTTCTCTGAGACAGAGTTCGGCTTGATACGCTGTCAGTCACCTTCCAACCAGTCTTAGGTTGTCCTCAACTATGGAACAGTGGCAGAATTATTTAATATATGTTTTTGAGGAATAAAGTTGAACTTTTAATATGTTGCACAGTAACCGGAACACCTCAGTAAGAAGAAAGAAGGATTGTTTTTAAAAAAGTCAAATTAACTATTATTTGTTACTAATGATCATGGCTATTATCCCAGGATGTTATTAGACATTACAAGATGTCTCTGTCTTGTTCTCACTTTTGACAAAATACACAGTAGAGAATGACAGAAAGCTATTAGTTGGTTAAACTCATGAAAGATTATGGGTCCCTTTTCAAAATGAACATGATCTGAAGCCTATTGAAGTCATTGGAAAGACTCTCATTTGCTTCAATGAACTCTGACTCAGGCACCATAATACATACTCATTCCTGTCCACTATTTTTACACAGTGGAGGACGTGAGGGCTTTGAGAACCAAAGCCATCTGCTTCTGATCATTCCAGTGACATACACAGAACTCAATACACATTTACTTTCATCCAACTATTTGCGGAAGGAATTTGAATATTTACTGTCCCCCTCAGCTATTCTTACAAGCTTATTGACAACACCAGGGAAGCTATTTCAGTATGTTCTCACATTTCCTTGCCACTCTGAACTTTTATCATCTGGGTTCCTCATTACTGGTTCAATTGCCAAGTTTTGCATCTTGCTTTTAAAAACCTCCCACTCATTGTCCTCATTCCATTGTAATGGGGTGTTAATTTTTCAGATGCAGCTTCCCTGATGTCATACTCACTGGGTATAAGTTGCTCCAGGGATTCCTTGGATGTGTATTCCTTTATTGTGTTAATGTCACCATTAGTTCTGATTGCCTCCTTAAGTGCCTTCTTGTGTTCTGCTGAGGGTGTTACAGATTCTCATTGTCTTCTTTTGGGCAATTTTACTTTAATGCTTTGTTTGTTTGCAATCTTTCTCTGATTTGTACAGGAGATTTTGCCTCAATTTTCCTTCAAAGTGGATTCCAGTTGTGCTACTGGGTGCTGTTCAAAGTAGTTTTCCATCATTTGGAGATAGTTTTATACTTGCTTAATGAAGTTAAGTGTTTCTGTTTTGGGGATGTTGCTTGCCTTCTTTACTAGGTTTCAGTCATGCACTCAACAATGACTTTTGTCTGCTGAATCTCTTCTGTTTTTTTTCTGTGCATTTGATATTTCATGTAATATTGTTCAGAGTTATGGCTGAGGACTGTAGACAATTCTCCTTACCAGAACTTTTTTTGGAAGTCCACCGAGCTACTTTCATTGTTGTATCTTATTAGGTAACAAAGTTCACTAAATCCCCAGTATTGATGACGTTCACTTCAATATAACTTATCTGTGCACGCATGGGTAAGTGCCATTAAGTGGGAACTGTATGTAGGACTAGGAATTTTGAATTTATTCTATCTACTTTATTGCTTAGTTAGAAATTATTCTATACATTTTCATAAACTCATAATAAACTGTCATCCATTTTGTACAATCCTACATTTTAGATCACTGGATTGTCCATCCTTGAAGAACCTCGTTATTTGAAACATTACACTTCGTACTCTGAAAAGGAAAAAAAAAAATTCAATATCCTGAATCTGCTGAATTTTCCTCTTAGATGTGCTGTGAGAGATGTAGTGTTAAAGCTGGGGTTGTGACTTTAAAAACATGGGGCTAGATCTTAAGACACAGTGGACAGACATATCCATTTTGTAGTCAATGAAGCCTCATTTCCATATCATAACCCCAACTGGAGCCACCCTTTTGGCTGCCCCAGAAATTCATGGCTTTGCAGGACTGAACCAAATATGGGAACATTGCTATTTGTTGCTTGGTGTGACTCCACCAGCTGTGGTCACTCTGGCTGTGACTGTCCTTGTTAGACTATGTATGTTTTATGATGATGAGTAGTCAGTGAAACTATGCTGATTTGTACCAGCAGAGAACCTGGCCCATGGTTTTCTTAAAGTGCCACTGACCGTCCCAAACAGTCTCCCAAATACTATTAAAGAATAATGGACCTGATTCACTCTTAGGTTACGCTGGTTTCCAGCAGCGGAAAACTGGGATCATATCCCCTAGGAAAAAAGTGGGCAAAGTATCCACAATTCCTGCTCTGCCAGAAGGCTTGGAACCGGCTAATGCTAGATCATGAGACTAGAGAGTTCAGAACTAGTGTATCCCCCAAATAGCTCTTCCATAGGTGCCCAACTAAGTTGTAAAGATGAACTGCATCTGAAAGGCGGACAGGGAAGGGGAGAGCTTGTACCCTTTTTGGCTTTTTTGTGGTTTATAAACAGAACTGAAGAGGTTTATTTGTTTAAAACAAATCATGAGATTGGCCACTAAAAACATTAAAAATTGGTGTTCTTTTATTTCCCTTCTGAAATTTGAGCCTTTGGGTTGCACTTGAATCATGTTTTCAAGCTTTCCTTGGCAACCATGAAGGCTAGAATCTTATTTTTAAATGAAAACCGAGAGCTCACATAATCACATGATTCCAGCAGGGTGGAACTTCAAGAAAAGCATCAACAGGAGAGCAGGCAACACTATTGTAATGGTGTTCCCCTCCCTTGGGTTGCAGGAGGGTGTGATTTGAGAAAGAGGCTTGGGAAATGGGAATTGAAAATATTCTTATGTAGGTGGGGCTGCCTGTCATCCCTAGTGGAGATAAGCACTGTTGTATGTAAGGGTCCTGGCTGACCAAAGAATTCCAATAAACTTTAATGCAATCTGGTCTTGCCTCATTCCTTTGGATACCCCCAGTGTTAAAATAAAGTCATAAACCAGAAGGGACCACTGGATTGTTTAGTCTGGCTTCCTGCATAATATTGCAGACCACCGACAGCACGCATGCATGCACGCACACACACTCTCTCTCTCTCTCTCTCTCTCTAAATGCAACAACCACAATTAGACCAAGTATTACAGTTCACAGTGACTAAGCTATTTTGTGCCACAGGCAGTGAAAAGTTGGGACTTAGGTGCACCAATGCCTGATGCTCCTACAACGACAGGGAATTGATTAAGTATGATATACCCAGTTACCCAGTTGATCCCAGCAAGTGATCCTCACCTCATGCTGCAGAGGAAGGTGAAAAAAAACAATCTGAACTGAGGGATGAAAATACTTCCCGACCACATATATGGTGAACAGTTAGACCTTAAGCATGTGCACAAAAAACAGCCAGGTAAGCACCACAGAGAGACAATGCTCGATTGCACCTGAGAGCACCATCTCAGTTCATCCAGTGTGTCATCTCTAGCTGTGGCCATCCCTGATACGTCAAAGGAAGGGAGAGAGGAACAACAAAAATCTCAATATATTGAGTGAAAAAATTTCTTTCCTGATCCCTGCAGGCAACCAGATGAAGCCCTGAAGCAAGAGATTTTTGAAATATCTGACATGAACCAGGCGAGGACTCCCCAGATCAACATGAAAGATTCTTTCAGACAGCTTGAGAGCACTTCAGACAAACACATAAGAACGGCCATACTGGGTCAGACCAAAGGTCCAGCTAGCCCAGTATCCTGTCTTCCGTCAGTGGCCAATGGGAATGAACAGAACAGGTAATCATCAAGTGATCCATCCCCTGTTGCTCATTCCCAGCTTCTGGCAAACAGAGACTAGGGATACCATCCCTGCCCATCCTGGCTAATAGCCATTGATGGACCTATCCTCCATTAATTTATCTATTTCTTTTTGAACTGTGTTATAGTCTTGTCCTTTACAACATCCTCTGGCAAAGTTGCAATATTATAGAATACTATATTCTTGTGGGGGCCTGGGCCAAATTGCCTCCCCGGGCGGCCCTGTCCTCAGCCATGAAGACTGATGCAAAGAATTCATTTAGTTTTTCTGCAATGGCCTTATCATCCCTGAGTGCTCCTTTAGCATCTTGATCATCCAGTGGCCCCATTGCTTCCTGCTTCTGATGTACTTAAATTTCTTTTTGCTATAACTTTTTGAGTCTTTGTGAGTCTTCAAATTCTTTTTTGGCCTTCTTAATTATATTTTTACACTTCATTTGCCAGAGTTTATGCTTCTTTCTATTTTCCTCACTAGGATTTAAATTTCACTTTTGAAAAGGATGCCTTTTTGCCTCTCGCTGCTTCTTTTACTTTGTTGTTTAGCCACAGTGTCATATGGTGTCTATTATGGTGTCCTGCAGCTTGCAGGAATTTCACTTTTTGTGCTGTACTTTTAAATTTCTGTATCACTAACTTCCTTATTTTTGTGTAGTCCCCCTTTCTGAAATTAAATGCTACTGTATTGGGCTGCTGTGGTGTTTTCCCCACCACAGGGACGTTAAATTTAAGTATATTATGGTCACTATTACCAAGCAGTCCAGCTATATTCACCTCTTTGACCTGATCCTGTGCTCCACTTAGGACTAAATTAAGAATTACCTCTCCTCTTGTGGGTTCCAGGACATTTAAGGTGTCAAGAAACTTTATCTCTGCATCCCGTCCTGAAGGCAACATGTACTCTGTCGATATGGGAGAGCTGAAATCTCATATTATTATTATTGAGTTTTTTATTTTAACGGCCTCTCTAATGTCCCTGAAGATTTCACAGTCACAACCATCCTGATCAGGTGGTTGGCAATAATTGCTATATTCTTATTATTCAAGCATGGAATTACTATCCATAGAGATTATATGGTACACTTTGGTTCATTTAAGATTTTTACTTCATTTGATTCTACGCTTTTTTTCATATATAGTGCCACTCCCCCACCAGTATGACCTGTTCTGGCCTTCTGATATATTTTATACCCTGATATTACTGTGTCCAATTGATTATTCTTATTCCACCAAGTTTCTGTGATGCCTATTATATCAATATACTCATTTAATATGAGGCATGGTAGTTCACTCATCTTATTATTTAGACTCCTTGCACTGGCATAAAAAGCACTTTAAAAACTTATAACTTTTTACCTATCTGCCATTACATGATGTAATCGAATGGGACTTATTTTCATTTGACAGTTTCTTATCAGATCTTACCTGTATTTTATCATCTTCCTTCCTTTCCTCCTTACTGGAACATAGAGAATATCCATTAATATATCCTCCCCAAAGGGATGTCACTGTCAACCATGTGCTCCTCTGCACCTGTCAGCTTTCCCCCAGCCCTTAGTTTAAAAAATGCTCAATGACCTTTTTAATTTTACATGCCAACAATCTGGTTCCATTTTGATTTAGGTGGAGCCCATCCTTCCTGTATAGGCTCCCCAATTATCAAAATTTTCCCAATTCCTAATAAATCCAAACCCCTCCTCCCTACACCATCATCTCATCCATACATTGAAACCTTGTAGTTCTGCCTAACTGGCCCTGTGCATGGAACTGGAAGCATTTCAGAGAATGCTCCCACTGTAATCAATGTCTGTCCCCACATACAGCACAGAGTGGACCATTTAAAGTCACCACTTGAGTTAAATTTTGTGGGCCAGGTTGTAGACTCTTTTTTGGAAGCATTGTAAAGAGAAGTTTTTGTAATAGATGACAAGAAGGATTCTACCATCCCCATTCCTTGTCCCCACCCACCTTTCCAAAGTTAGTCCATCAATCAATGAGAACAACAAAGAAAGTGGCCTTATTTTTAACTCTTGTTGAGGTGTATGCCTGAAATTTTGAAATCCCAGCTGTTACCCAGAGACATGGTTTGACTCTTGTACTGAGATTTTCAAAGCTGCCTGAGAAATGTGGATGCATGAGATTAATTTGCATGAAAATTGGGTATCCTAAACTGCCAGATTTTTTAGAAAATCTCAGACTTACAGAATTAAAGGTCACAATGTATGAGGTTACCAAATCAGGCTGAGAGGTTAGGGTATGAAGACCTCTATGCCAGTTTCTCACATTCCAGGGTGCAAATCCAGACCAGTCAGAAATTGTGTCACTGCCTACCCCATAACCTTGGTTGCCTCACAATGCTTTGCTGCTGTAGCTCCCAACCTGGGCTGCTCACAAATAGCCTAACAACATGGAGGTCACACCCTGAGCGTCTGTGTGTAGCTTCAGGCCTGATCCAGCAGCTCTGATCTCAGCAGCCTGTCAGCAACACACCAGATACACACTGGCTTCCGCCAGCCTTGGTTACTATTTTCAGGGTAGCCCCCAACACACTGCCAGTCCTGAATTTCCCCCCAAATGCACGTTCTGCACTGTCTAGTCCTCGCCTGAGCAATTCAGATATTAATGGTCTGTTGCCCCATAAGGGGTCAATATTCAACAGCATTCAATCAATTTTATTTGTTGCTGTTTATCTTACTGTAATTAGATTGAGTTACTTTGGACTGGAGGACTAGGTCATTTCATAACATTTTAATATATTTGTTCAAGATCTCTGTGCACAAGCTGTGTTGATTTTTTTATTGTTGTTATACTTGTTTAAGTTAGCCAGAGAGAAAGTGTGATACTTGATCTATTGGGAATGTCACACCCACCATTTTAAATTATTCTCACCTACTTCGGAAACAAAACCACAAAACTTTGTTAGCCGTAATCTGAAAGCACCCATGGAACTTCTTAGAAAAACAATGTAACCTGTCACACATAATTTTAATGATAGAACAAAATTTTCACATATCCAATTGCTGATGGTATTGAAACACCTCGAGAGGTCAAATAATAAATTGTAGATTCTGCTGGAGTAAGCATAAGCTTGGAGAGGATTGCTAAATCTAACACTCCTTGTGGATAGCTTCACCCAAATGCCACTTTGCAAGACCACTACATTCTGAAAAGCGGGAGATGCGAGTCTACTGGGACTCTCATCAAGCTTATGATATTTAGACTAATATGAAGATGTTCGTATCATTTTAAAGGCAGAAGGGACCATTAGATCATGTATTCTGGAGTTGCCCCAAATGATAAAATTTACTGGGATCTTGCCCTCTTTGAAGTACCTATTGATTATTAGTGTTCTGTGACAAACAAGAGAGGTGTTCCAGCCTGCCAGAGATTACTGAGTACCCACCTACCACGCGCCTGATCTGGGTGGGATTACAAAAAGGAAAGGAGAAGCTGGTGAAAGAAGGCCATCTTCTGGGAATGGGACCTCCTCTCTCCTACAATGTGGTTGAAGAGGAAGGATCTTGGCTAGGTAATAGTTTGTTCTGGGCTTCAGCTTGTAATTTTGTAAATGAAGCAAGTCCCGACAAAGGAGCTATTACTGTAGTTGGGATGTATTTTTTTTTACCTGGCTGATTAATCTAGCACATGGGCATTGTAAGCCAAACCCAGATTTTGGATCTGTTACCAGATTTGCCCATTAGTTTGGGGTACTCTCATTTAGTTGGGTTACTCTTCTGGGGTGGGGAGGGTTCATAAAGCTGTATCCATCAATGTACTGCTTGAGTCATTGTGTTTTCATATGGAGCTCTACTTCTCCCTTCTGCAAGTTCCCTCCCAATGGAACTATCCTGTAGGGCCTAGGTTCCCCAGGGCTGGGTTCCTCCAGCCCCAGAATTAGATGAATGAACACACACACGCGCGCTAACAGAGTAAGTCCGAGAGGACAGGGTCAATCAGCACTTCCAAACTGACCCCTTATATGCCCATGGACACAGCAGGCTGGGGTGAGCAGCACTTCCAAACTGCCACCCTCATATATGCCACAGACACTATACCAGAATAGAGTATGCCTGAGTAGGCTGGGTCGAGCAGCAAGTCCCAGCTGCCATCCTCCTATGCCACAGGTTCATCAGGTCCCTATCCCACTTTCACATTATAATTATTCTGGTAGTAACCCATTTGATGAGCAAACTCCATTTTGGGGCACTACAGGGATCTTTATCTCACGTAAAAGGAGTGTTGCTGCAGAGCAAATGGGAAAGCTAAAAACATATGTGTATGTGAGAGAGAGATGGTATTGCCAGGTAATAATCATACAAGGGGAGCCAAACTAACAAAACAGTGATAATATTAAATTTAGCTTAAATTTGATTACAAAAGTCAGGTTTAGAAAACTATAACAGATCACACAAGTCCAGGTTAGAAAGCTATAGCTGGAGTAGAAAGAAAAAAAGAGAGAGAGAGAGGTGGGTTCTCACCACTCTGTGAAGCTTGACCCAGTCGGAATTCCCAGGTGGTGGTGGTAGCTGAGCGTCTGGACTGCTGGAGTCAGGGAGAGCCCCCAGCATGATCAGTCAGGAGAAGATGAAGTCCCAATGGAACTGATACAGATTTTGGGATCCAGGCATCAGAACCCTTACTTGAGCATGAGTATGGGTTTTTTGTAGGGAAACAACAGTGGTTCAAAGGGAACACTGGATTTGTTTATGGGTAAACTGATGACTCAAGGGTTTTCTTTAGGCTAGACAATAGGAACTGATCATTCTTGGTTATGGGTGGTGTTCCTCAAGGGAGCTCACAATGCGATGAGGCAGCTTCAGTATTTTGGATACCAATAAAGGATTTATAAGTAGAATTGGTCTGATAACTATTGAGTTGGGTGTGTGCAGATGTTGGTTCATTAATCTCTGGAGCAGAAATCCCCCATCATGCAGTGCTTCCCTGCTTTTCTTGTCGCAGAGCCCACAGTGTTTCTTGCCTTGGAATCTCTGTTCTTCATTCTGTATGCTAATAGAGATGCCTCCTTGTCCCACCTCTGATGCAAATGAGGTTAGGGAGCTGCTTAATCCTGTCACCCTTGATGAGAGGGGTTTAGGTGTGTCTCTCATTGCCTTTTTATTGCTTTTTGTAAGTCCTTCTTCTGATCAGTTTGGTTCAAGCAGAGTCTGGGGGAGGAGGGGCCTTTCTGAGTCAGACAGACTGGTTACTGTGCCCTGGTTCTCCAAGAACACAGAGCTGACAGGTAACAACAGATCAGGAAATAAAATAGTGAATTTCCTCTAACCAGATGCAAAAAGTTTTATCCAAACCCATCTTTTCTTTAGTCAACTAAAAGTGTGCTGCTGCTATGCAGAATCTTGGAATAGGTACATTTCATTCCATCAAGATGTTTTGATATTCAGTTTAAGAAATATCTAGGTGCTTACTGCCTTAGACTATGGCAGTGAAAGAGTTAGTAAGATTCCCCCCCCCCTTCCCCCGACAATGAAATACATAAAATATGTGGCAGCACAGCTTTAAAAAAAGCTAGATCATGCCCTTGCTCTCTATTTAGCTTCTCACCATTCTTAAAGCCATTAATAAAGACAGCACTGACAGATTTCCTGCTGAGTAGGCAGATCTTGACATAGTGAACTGAGTTGGAGATTTAATACAGTGCTTTAAAGTTCTATATATGTTTTGGTCACAACAATGATCACAGAGATAGCAAAAGTAACTTTTTGAAAAAGGAAAGAATGACCCTTCAAGGAGTTGAGGAAATAGTTAGGGATATTCCAACCATGGTGAAAAATCTCAGTATCTCAAATCGAGATCAAGCAGTTGCAATTTAGAGGGAGGACAGAATGTAACACTGCAATTTGTTAGGACTCAGAATTGATAGGCTTCTTAAACTAGGACAAACTGTACACATTTGTATGGCTACACAGCTGTGATGGATAACTGTTAATTGATACTATAGCTCACTTCAAGAGTCAAACTTTACATTAACTTTACTCTTGTACAGGAAGATCAACTGCCTATCAAAAAAGTGTAAGCTGGCGGTTGCCTACTGCAATTGTAGTTATGGAGCACACAGATTATACTGGTATTTTGGACCATATTAATCTTGACCTACTCTTTTCATAACACTTGTAAAATGAACTCATACTGACAGTAATCAAGCGTGAGATTTCCCTATGAAGATTCAGTGGTGATAATGGCAAAAAGCATGAATAGCAGTATACTTCCTGATATAGAGTATTCATCATTAACAGAATTAGGATGATCCTTAACTCCTCTTTGTGACTGTTAATTTGGAGCACAGATGTGTCCAGCTGCAGAGTAATTTTATGTTTGAAATACATCACTTACCCAAGTTGTACAACCTATAGTAAGCTCAAAAATGCAAGATCTGTATAAGGTAAGGTCAAAATAAAGTAGGCAGTAGTGATCCAGGGCCTATAGTACTAAAAATAATGTTAATATTAATTCAACAATGGTTATAGTATCTGAAAGGCTTATGTAGAAGTAATAAAATACATTGCATTGACATAGCACCTTTATTCCAAAGTTTCAAAGCACTTTATAAAATGTGGACAAGTATAATTATTCACTATTTACAGGCAAGAATATCGAAGTTTTAATTGACTTGTCAAAGCTAATTAGCGGCAGATTGTGAAATAGAACTAAGTACTAGCCCCCTCTTCTAGTCACTAGACAATTCTGCCAAATGGAGATTTGTCCTTGAACATGAAGAGAAGTGAGGAACTGAATGTAGGTACAGTAGGAAATTCTTATTGGTAGGATCAATTGATGCTTTATCTGTTTACAACGATTATGCAGTAATAAAAAACTGAAGTTACACTTTTCAGTTTACTACTACAAAACATTTGTAAAACAAATCTTTAAAGAGTTTTTTCAAGACAACATAATCACAGACCAAAACCTAAAATGGTGTCTTGAAGACAATGGAGATCAGACGGAAAAAAAAGTGTTAGATTAAAAAATAAATTTTAAAGCATTAAATCTAACAAACCCCAATTCAATCTTTACTCAATGAAAACTCTCACCAAAGCCAATTGTGAGTACATGCTTCGTGCAAACCCAAATGCTGTAACCTTGTTGGGAAAGTCTGTGAACTCTGACTAATAAAGATCAGGTGTGTTGGTATGGAATTATCCAGCTACAGACAGCTACAGTAGCAATCACCTGAAAATCCTGCCCTTACCAGAAGAAAACATTATGGACTAGTTTAAGGAAATGACTTAGACTAGAAATGTTATGCGACAACCTTTTCAACTTGCAGTCTGCACCACAGGGAGAAGGTACAGTTCTGGAAGCTCAACACTTACAGGTGCTAGGGGTATTGACCTTGCTATTATGATGACTGATGTTCAGAAAGTAGTCACATACTGCTGGAATCAAAAGCCATCCCTGTCAGAACTGAATTCACTAGCTGATAGTGAGCAGAGGTGGGAAACCTGTCTTTTCTTTAGAACACTTAGGGAGTCTCGGCTTTGAACTCCTCATAGCATCTGCAGCCTGTCTTTGTTCATTTGGATCAGTGCATCCAAGGCAAGAGAAGGCTGACCAGTCAAGAAGAGCTTCACACACTTGGACACTGTCCCTGAAGCCTGGGGAGGAGAAACAATTCTTTCTGTGCAGAAAGTCTATTCCAAAACACATTCCCAAACTCAGGCAGAATGTAAGGTTTGCTGAATTTTGTTTTCCCTGGAATTTTTTCGTGGCTAGAATAGTTTCTCCACTACAGCTCTGTTGTCTTGTATATTTTACGTTGGCTCAAATATGGTGATTTATTTTCTTCTTTGGTCTGACATATTAGAGAAATATCATTTTCTGTAGACTCAGATTGACCAATGGGTGAATATACTGGCCAGCTGAAACATTCGTTTTTTTTGCTGGTGTTCTTTCTCCAAAGAAAACAACAATCATGATAAATGTTTATACAGTAGAGTAAACTGGTACTTTAGTATTCAACAAAACAATAAGTCAGATTACAGTTAAAGTACTAATCAAAATGTGACTCAGGTAGAATTTTCTTTACAGAGAGGGAAGTTAAGAAACTTTAAATAAATTGCCAAGAAGGACATAGTAGTAATATTGATATTTATTAAACCTAATATATGCCACTTCTCACAACTCAGAAACAATCTCAAAGCAAAATTCATCTTCACTATGACTCAATTGACTTCACTGTGTTTATAAACCAGAAATGAATTTGGACTAGAGCCCTTATTAATGTAAAGTTTAATAATCAAGTACAGTTGAGAGATATAGCCATATATATACACAAATCAGATGTGGATTCATATTGTTACATGATCAACTATAATTAGCTACTGTGCACATCATGGTACTCAAAGATAGGGATCAAGATCCTTGACTAATATTCATTTTTTTAAAAATTATTTACCAGTACAGTCTGAAAAGATAAGACTTAATTGCATTTTTTTTTAAATCTGCTATAAACTTCAAAATATTCTCTTGTTACAGTATTTGCGGAAGACACCATCCAGGTCACGCTTTCATGAGTTCAGCTTTTTTCTTGGCAAACAGCATGACAAGCAGGTTAATGGATGAATTACTCCCTTAATAATTGGGTATACTCAGCTTCAGTACATCAGCATTCTAATTTTAGAAACACTTAGAAGAAGTCACCTTCCTGATGTTACTTTTATAGCAGATACAACCTACTAACCATTCAGTACATCACAGAACATTTTTTAGAAAACCTGTATGAAACTGGTTCCTGTCTCTGAATGCTGTATGTTACTGAAATCTGAAGCTATATCAACACCAATTCTAGTCAGTCCTTTCATGGACACACACTTGGGCAGCAGGGGGGAGGAAAGGGAAGGGAAAGGAAAGCATTCCAAAACCTATTAGATTTTCACAGCCAGTAGCAAAATTGTAGCAATTCACTCAGGTTCAAGGTTGCTTCTGAGATAGTCCAAGGACATACAATATCCCAAATGGGGCAGGGAGATGGATAAAGCAGATGGAGTTATTGCTCTGCTTTGGGGAGGGGCAAGGAGGAAGTCATGACAGTCTGTACGAATATGTTCACCCCTTTTATAGGACTACGATATATTTTGTACGAAGCATGCCTTGTGAGGTATAATTGGAAAACTCCATTTACTGATCATTATTGTACTGGTAAAATATGTGTGGCAACATTGTAAGTAAAGTTACGATATTCTGCTGTATGATATTACTAAGACATTGTGCAGCCAACACATCCCTCACCCGCACCGCTTTCCACCACCCCCATTGGCCTGGGACGGCAAACCGTGGCCAGTGGGAGCCACAATTGGCCAAACCTGCTACGCGGCAGATAAACAAACTGGCCCAGTCCACCAGGGTACTTACCGTGGCGAGCCGCATGCCAGAGGTTACTGACCCCTGGCTTAAACTCTGTGAAATTATGATTGAGAAAGTAAGAGCAAGGGAAAGTTGACTCACAAGCTGAGCTAGTTGAAAGTCTGAGTTTTCTCAGAAAGTGCTGATTCTCCAAATCCAAAATGTTTTATGAAAACATCTTGGGTTCTGTCAATTTTGAGAAAAACTCACAAGAAAACTAGGTCTGGTTACTTGGTAGACTGCTAGGCAGCTCAGGATTCCAGGGTCTACAATTCCAGGTAGGCCTGCCAAGTGAACTGTCTTGGGAACAGGGACTCCAGGAATTCTGGGCTCCCTGCCACAGAGCTGAGATCCATGGAGAAGTATTCCTTTCAGAAACACCAACGTCCATGCACTAGCAGCTGAAATTGTCATGGTTCTTGTCAGTTTGTGGCTGCCTACCACTGAATATTAGTGGTAAAACTGTCAGATTGCCTGGACATCAGTGAAACAGAAGAATCATGTCAATTTCATAGAACTGAAAGAGGAGAATGGAGAATTATTCCTTCCAGAAATACCATGTTTCTGTGTTCCTGAAATTAACTGTTTTAGAAACTCTTCTAGGAAATTTCAAATTGTCAACATTGTCTTCAAACCTGAAATTCTGAGTTTCATGAGGTTCTACTCAGAAGCTTTCTTGATCCAGCATTAGTTCACAGAACAGGTTCACAGCTGTTAATATTTCAGGAAAGCAGATTGCTTAATTCCTCAATGTTGGTCCTCTCTTGTAGCCACTAGTATTAATGACTGAACTCCCACTGATTTCATTGGGAGCAGGTTTGCCCATATTTTAACAAATGGAATTTACTTAATATGCTTTATTTAAGGTGCAATAGATTATAATTGCTCTAAATAAGAGGAATGAAAGGGGCAAAAAGGAGCCAATGTGATTTAACAAAAGACTGCTGAACAATTTGAGGTTTTGAATACCCTGTATTGCAAATAGAAAAGCCAGGAGTCAATCAAACAAGAATGCACAGATTAAGTTAAGGATTGTTGAGGAAAAAAGAGAAATACCTCAAAAAGTGTAATGAGAAAGTGCTGTTCAAAGGCTTACATGGAATAAGATCAGCTTGTATAGCTATGTTACAGGAAAACTAAACAGAAAATAAGTTCATTAATAAAGGAGGAAGGGATTGAAATTAGTCATTCAACAATGGCTCAGAAAATAGATTTTTACAAAGTAGTTCATCTTCAAGATAAATAAATAAAAGCAGTTTGGGTCATCAGAAAGCACTAAGGTTCTATATAAACAGTTATTTCTTTATAAAACAGGTAAAGGAATTCCTGCAAAATCTGAACATATTCAAATCAATGACATTCTTTCTAGGATACAGAAGAAATTAGCAAGTGTGCTCACTATGATTATTTTGATAAGTTATAATAAACTGAATAGTGAGTAGATGGAGAGAAACAAGTATGGTACCAGTATTCAGCATGGAAAGAAGAGTGATCCTGGTAATTGCCATCTCTAGTAAGAAAGTTGAACAAGGGAGTTGAGCAAGGGCTGCATGATCACTAGTAAGGGATTGAGATCAACTAGGTCTGTTATTTATATGTTATGTAGAAGTAATAAAAGCATGAAATAAGTAGTAATAATAATTTTTCTGTTTCTAGAGCACCTTTCATCCAAGGATTTCATTGTGGTGGGTTGAATTATTTAAAAAAGCCATCAGACTTCTGTCAAAGAAGAACTGGGAGCTACAATTAGGATGTTTAGGAAGAAAAATTGCAACAAAGATATTTCTGGGTAGAACTTCACAATGTTATTAATCATGATGAAAACATTAGTTATATAGTAGGTAGTTTAAGATGAAATGATACAACCGTACATCTTAACTCTAATTACAAAAAGTCATGCAATTGTGACTTATTTTCCATTGCAACAAGCACTTGCAATTCATTTTCCAGCACTTTTGGAAAACAGCTGTCCATGGTTCCAGTTAAGGTATGCACAATGAGATATGAATCGCCTGTAAAAATAAAGTCACCCCATACAAAGAATATTATCTACAGCGTTATAAATACATCCACTGAGGGTGCCACAAGGTAAAAATTATTCTATACGGCACAAGGTGCAGAATTTGAGCAGCAGAAATAACGTCATCAGCATTCTTTATTTAAAGTTTAAAATGTAACCTTGGGGTAACAAGCAAGGATTACTGCTTGCCTGAGGAAAAATATATAAGATGTTATCCTACTGATGACAAGGGAGTATAGAAAATAGTACTGACGAACAGAAAGGAATGGTAGAATCAGGTGTTGAATTTTAAGGGGAAGGACAAGTTGAAGCTGAGAAGCAGGTTCTTGTCTTAAGCTGTAAGTAGTATTTAGGAATATGGTCCCAGAATACAGAGAAGTAAGAATCCCAGAAATATTTCAGTAATTGTAAGACATTCAATTTCTACAAAAGATTTGAAAAGTTAACTCTGGAGAGAAGCTAACAGATATTGAAAACAATCTGGAATATACATAGAAATGATAAAGGATATATGAACAGATGGATTTTCCTCCCCGCCTCCAACTTTCTCAGCAATCCACCCTGGAATTATGGCACATCAATGGATATCAGTGTTAAGGAAAGAAAAAGAAAATGCCACCAGACATATGAAAAAAGTTCTGTCTTACAAAATTAGTCTGTATTTAATGAAAATCTTTTTTAAAATTGTTGAGACCACCAGGAAATAAACTAAGTATTTTTCCAATAGGTTTTGAATGTATGTAGATATTGGCATGAACCAGGATGAAATGCAATGAATCTGAGCTAGGTCCAAGTGAAGTGGAAGTACATGCCAATTCAATAAATGGCAAGAGCTATGATTTCTCACTCAGCTGTTCTTCATTTATTAAGGTAGGTTACATTTTGGGGGTCTACCCTGTTCACTTATGCACACAGATATGAGCAGTGGGCAGGAATATTCCCCCCTACACCCCAATCTTTGGCTAGCCAAGAGACTTTCCTTTCTGGTATATGTGTGAGCTATGAGCCTCTAGGCTAGACTTTTGGAGTGTATTCTACATCATGTTGGCCCTGGAGGCCATTTGGAAACTCCCATTGGTTCATAATTCTGTTCAATTTACCTAGATCTCTGTTCCCTGATGGAGATTCCATCACTGACTATTCTCGTGGGTGTCTGACGAGGTGCTATCAGCAGCACCCTGAGCACTGACTTTGCCACAGCCTGAAGACAAGTGCAGGCCCAGCTGGAAGCAATTTCTGTTGGGGGATTGTGAGCACATGGGTGGCAATGATTGGACTAACAAGGTAATTGTGAGGATATAAATGAGAGGAACAGAAAACAAGTGATAGCTCAGAAGGTAAGCATGGGCTAAGGTGTGAATATGGTATAGAAATCTGCATTATACTGTTACTTTGTAAGAAAAAGACTAAACATCCTTTCATGAAGTGTGTAACAAGCTGGTGTATGTTTGACACAATGACACCGTATGAACCTGCAAGGCACTGGAGTACACTGGGTAGTGACAAAAGCCCTGTGATAGTATTCAACAGGGCTAGTCAAAATTTTGCCATCTAAATGAAAATGATTAATAGAACGCATTTTCTGCAGAAAATTAGATTGTTCTTTGAAGAAAAAAAATCAACTGACTAAAACCTCATTTGTATGCAATTTGGATACACTGCCATAGTGCCTCAGGTCTCATTCTCCTTTATTGGCTAGGCTCTCTTGTTAGACTACATAACCCATGACATACCAGGGACAGGGCCTCCCATAAACCCAAACCTTATTACCTTTAAGGTACACAGCAAAACCTTAGGCCTTCTCCCAACGAACTTTGAAAATCACCTCAGCAATTTCCCCATTTGATTCTAAGTATATTGTTTTTTGTTGGGTGTTTGGGACCACTTTTCATTTAAGATTAATGTTAAGACATGAATGAAATAATAGCAGTCTCCAAGCCTATAATAGGAATATGTGTCTGACAAAAAAAAAAAAGCAAATGCAAAGTTGCCCAGAAATTTAAATAACAAGGATGGAAGTTTACTTGTATTGCTGACCATATGTAACTCCATCAGAACTAGCATGGGTAAGTTTACCTGAGCTGAAAATTACATCTTCCAGCTCCAATGTAGTTGAACCCAGAGACAGCACACAGGAATCAGAGATACACAGCCTGGACAAGCACAGTGTTTGAACTTGAGAGAAGCATAGAGATAGGGCTTTTAGGTCTGGTGTTGGCTAATGAGGCTTAGGGCTGTAAACAAAGAAACCATCTTCTGTTCCTCCTGTGTTCAGGGAAACAGGACTTTGCACATTGCTTGTAAATAAAAAAATTGCAACAAAGACAACACCAGACTCATTAATTTCTCCTGCTAAACAGAACAAACCACAACAGCTTAAATTTGACTAATCACTTGTGTCAAAAGGAGTAACATTGTATAAAGATGTCAGTGTTAGAAAGGGATCAGCTATTTAGGTTTCAGGTCTGGCGGTCCTTAAGCAAAACTGGCACTGAAATAAATAGGTGTTTAGGTAGGAAACTTCAAAGGAGCCCAAGGAATTCTGGTCAGTGCCCAAATCCTATTGAAATCCAATGGGAGTAAGGCACTGAACTCCCTAAAACTCCTTTGAAAAGCTCAGCCTTAGGTTGAGTGACAACTGAAAAATTGGCTGTAAATGGTTAAGCTGACATTGTTAGGATATATTGATTCTTAAAAAAAAGTATTAAAACAAAATATGCACTATATAGAAAGGTTCACCCTTTGAAATGAAAAAGGATTCTTATTTCATATTGTGACAAAGTTCCTCCTCTACCTTGGTGAGTCCTGCGCTTATTGGCAGATTTGCACATCTCAGTGATCTTCCCCTCTGGTGGAACCCACAGTCTGGGTCAGCTCCTCCTGTGTCTGATCAGGAGTTGGGAGGTTTGGGGGGAACCCGGGCCCACCCTCTACTCCGAGTTCCAGCCCAGGGCCCTGTGGATTGCATCTGTCTGTAGTGCCTCTTGTAACAGCTGCATGACAGCTACAACTCCCTAGGCTACTTCCCCATGGCCTCCTCCGAACACCTTCTTTATCCTCACCACAGACTTTCCTTCTGGTATCTGATAACACTTTTACTCCTTAGTCCTCCAGCAGCATACCCTCCCTCCCTCCCGCTCAGCTTCTTGCGCCTCTTGCTCCCAGCTCCTCACATGCCCATGACAAACTGAAGTGAGCTCCTTTTTAAACCCAGATGCCCTGATTAGCCTGCCTTGATTGGCTGCAGGTGTTCTAATCAGCCTGTCTGCTTTAATTGGTTTTAGGAGGTTCCTGATTATTCTAGTGCAGCCCCTGCTCTGGTCACTCAGGGAACAGAAAACTCTCATCCAGTGACCAGTATATTTGCTCTCTACCAGACTCCTGTACCCCACTGGTCTGGGTCTGTCACAATATCAATTAAAATATCACATACGATTCTCATTAAAAGGCATAGGGTTAGAATTATTCAGCTACATGAAGGATCTAACTATCCATGTCTCAAGTTCTCTCTCTATAGTAGAGTATATTATTTGCTATTTCATTAATTTGTCAATACCACTTTGAAGATCTTACAAAATTGATTCCAAAGCCATTATCTTTATTTTATTGTGTCTATAGTTTTAGTATGGTTTGTTGTTTGCTTGTAGTTGTGTTACAGTAAATTTATATGGCAAAATAATAATTGGATGATTCTGACAAATAACTGAGGGAAAGCAACTCTAATTGTTGATAATGCATTACTCCTGTACGGTCAGGTTGCATTAGTGGCTCTGCTTAGTTAGTATGCTCCAGAATTGTGGCTGAAAGAAACATGCACACACAAGAGGTTAAAAACCAACATCCTTTACTGTCAAAAAGTACTTCAGACTGACTTACAGTAATGCTCATGTGCTTGTTCTATTCCCTACACAACGTGTCTCTTATCAGATTGCTTAAAATGAAGACAATAGATTTCCCAATACAAGTTGCTTGTATTCAGTACATATTTGTAAACAGTTAATGGAGTTATTAGTTCAACCATTTCCTATATAAATTGATGGAAGTACATACATATCACACAACAACTACATAGAAATCCATGTGCGTAACTGGGTTAGCTATTCTTGATATTGGTTAGTTAGTGAACTAATTGTTTTCAAAAGTTATGTGTTGGGTTTTGGATCCTGTTCACTTTTACAGAGCTGTGTTAGGAGCTGATTTTTCTTTATTCCTACAGGGATATGCTTGCTAAAAAGGGAATAAATCAGGGTTTACTCTACAATTACAGTTAGGATTGAATTAAGAATGGATCCTGATATTGAATGATGATTCAATAGCAGTGCTAATCTGAACAAAAAGATAATTGTAGGGGATGTCTTCCAAAAACACTTGGTAAATGTAAACAAAAAGCACAAGGATATTGATTCAAATATCTTCCATATATATGTATTCAGAGAAATTGGAAATACCATGTCACCATGAAGTTATGCTAATATGCTGCTTGGATGTAAAGAGAGAAACTAAACATTATTTAAATGGAGGAGGACTTTTAAAAAAATAATATTAAATGAGCTTTGAGACTGTGTATTAAATCTTAACATTGTAAAATATTTCTTCTTGAGGGCTAGATTCTGACACCCTTACCCAGATCGAGTAACACGGCATAAGTGGCCCCATAGCAATAAGTGTATGAGAAGTTGGACTTCAGCAGCTTATAAAGGTCAACAATTTAAAATGTGTGGAAACAAATTGAATCCTGTTTCAGATTCACAGGATTCAAAATGGACATCACTGAAGTCATTGCAACATCAGCTGAATAAGTATTTGTAGGATCAGAGCCTGATTAGTTAGTCTGTTGACTATTTTGAAGATGAGAAGTGTTACACCAGTGCTATCAATATTTGAATCCCATAGTCTTTAATGCAAGTTGGATCAAACCCTAGGATTTGCTGAGTTCCGTCTACATGAGAATATGGTTACACGGAGGTCAAAGTAGTAACAAAAATATAAGTGGCATACTAACATTTAGGCAAGATCATGGCAAGCCTTGCAACGGTGAATGGGAGATGAGAGAGTACAAGAAACCCTTCCTTCTTACATAGCGACCAGATACAAAATAGACTTTGTTCTGCCCTGAACATACAACAAGAATATAATGGCAGGGTGACCAGATGTCCTGATTTGATAGGGACAGTTTCAATTTTGGGGTCTTTTTCTTATATAAACTTCTATTACCCTCCCACCCTGTCTCAATTTTTCATATTTGCTGTCTGGTCACCCTGTATAACTGTGGTGCTTGCCTTTTGAAAATTACCTGAGAAGGGGGTCAATAGAGCTCACCAAGTGAATGCTATACCTTCTGCCATAGGGTCCACTCATCACAGGTAGCACCTCCTCCTGGTCACTTTGGTATGCACCCTGCTACCATTCTCTGTTTCATTTTCTGTGACTCAGGGTGCTCCCTCTTCATGATTTCACCCTCCAGCCAGGTCACTATGCATGTTTCCCCCTTCCAGGATGTCAGAGTCTTTCTTTAACATCAGTCCTCTCATTCACTGCCCCATGTGCCACTTCCCCAGTGAAACCCAGGCCCACTCTCTACTCTGGTTTCCAGCTTAGAGACCCTCTAATCAGTGGCCAAGGTTTGCACCCTCCTGAACCTTGCTGCCTTTTCCCTGAGCTTTCCCTACTCCTTCTGGCTCCCCAGTTTTGCCAGCCCAAACTCCCTCCTGCTAAGGAGTAACTGTTGCCTACTCTCTATAGCCTCAAAACACACTTCCATTCCCCCAGGGAATGACTGCCCACTATTTCCCTGCAACCCCCTTTCTGCTATCATCTCCCTGGCTTTATAGAAGCCCTTCTTGTTCCTGCATAGGTGAGCTTCTGCTAATTGGGGCTTTCCTCTCAGCTTTAATTCCCTCAATTTGCAGCTTAATGAGTTAATTGGCCCCTTTGCCCTATGTTAATCCCTTCAGGGTGAGCATGGGGCTCATACCCTATCACACCTTCTCAAAGGCCAAAATGCATCCCAAAGCTCCATATGGGGGAGGAGTGCATTGCCACATTACCCTTAGCAAAGGATGCCTTAAATTACAAAAAAAATATTAATGTGACCTACAATAATATACTATATATTTTCACATCCACAATATAGCCCCATAGATCATGTGCCCTCATTTTGGCTCTCCTACACTATTGTGTATTGTGAAACCTGGTAAGCAAACTTTTCCACACACATTGGACATTTTTATTAGTTTGTTAATTTTTCCATTGCTGAAACAACTTATAAGGTACCAAGTGACCACAGCTGATTGACTAATTTGCCACAGATAATTTATCCAAAAAAGATAGGGCTTTTATTGGTTCATGAAAAGATTGAAAAATTCTCAAATGTGTTTGTTAATCAAAAATCATTTGTGCATTTCCTCCTCAGATAGTTTTTGGTCTGCATGTCGTTCATTAACTTGGAAATTAGCAGTATTTCCAATTAAAAAATTGTGCTGTATTGGTTAGTTACTTTCATAAGTCACATGGTATTCCTGCTATTGTCTAACTTGATGATTTATGTAACTAAACTACATAGTGCATATTGCAATTACTTCTACTGAATATGTGATTCAAAATTAACTCTGAATCAGTGAACTACATTAATCACCCAGTCATGACCCGTGGGCCTTGGTTTATTTCTCATAACTTCCATAACCTATTTCCTTCTCAATTGCATATCTGTGGCCTAATGAAAGCACTCAAGGGTCCAGAATGAGAGAGCACAGTGTTTTTGGATGCAGACTCCCATCCATTCTGTCCCAGCCTCAGCATGAGGAGGGAGGGAAATCCACATGTTTCATCCCTCCTTGAGATTATCATGATTTTTATTTTATAGTAGGTAATGCCCATGAAAAAATGTGTAAAAACTGTAAAAGGCAACAAAAACAAATTAACGGAGCAAAATCTTCACTATGTCTTATAATGGCGAGTTCAATAGGATGTCTCTGAACTGCTTTCTTTATGCATTCTGGTATAATTATAGAGAGAAGATAAACACTACATTGATTTTATCCTTACCTGTGGATTACCACCTATCATGTTTTTTTTATTTTATTTTATTTTATTTTTATTTTGGTCATCAGAATCCTAATATTCTCTTATAGAGATTTACTTCTTTGTTTTGTTAGAACATTTTGTCACTCTCATACACCTTCAGCAGGCAGCTGTCACACGACACTATATAAGACAGATTTTTAAAATAATTTAGATCCAAATGTATATTATATTTTGAAAAGTAGAGCAATTTCAATGTTCTGTACCATTTCTTGCATTATGCACTTAGCAACATATGTCTATAGTTGACAAGTGCATCCTTCATAAATTTTTACATTGAAGACAGAATATTTCAAAAGAGGCTTTACCGATGTCTTTATTTACTGCAAGACACCTAAATAACAACACATTTTCAACAATACATTTCTTCTTTACTGCAACTGCACATTATTTGACATAAAGTGTTTCTGCAAGGTTGCAGAATCAAAAGCCTGCTTTTTCTAACCTTCAAATACATAAAGAAAAAAATGCTAAGAAATTCTCTAAAGAAAATAATTACTTTGATAAACAACCTGTTGAAAATACTTGGAGGAATTTTTCTTCAAGGTACATTGCATTTGAGGAATAATTCAATGAAATTCATTAAAGCCCTGCTCAAACCACCTTCCTTTATTCACTGAATCATTTGTTGGCCAAAATAAAATCAAATTGAGTGTAAAACAGAATCAATTTACCTGTCAATGAAATCGTGAAAAACATAATTAATTGAGGAAACTTATTTATTTATCTTGGATAAAGGACATGGTGGGTATGATGCAATAAATTGGCTAAGCGGAAAATATCTGAAAACTTTGGTTCAGATTTGAGCTAAACCACAATGAAATAGGTTGTTTTCATTTCCTTTGACATAGGTTAAAATATTTATGTCCCTTTGTGCACTCCATGCTCACATTAATTGCAACAGAAAGAATTGTTTGACCACAAATACTTGAACAGCATTGGTGCACAATATCAAGCAAAACAACGTCAACACCTTGGAATTTAAAATTCAGTTCAGTAGAGTTGCATATTAATATAGCTCTTTTACAATGAAATAACTGAAAACAAAAAAAATGTATATCATGTCATATTTGAATGCACTATATTTTATTAAACTGATATCAAAGTAATATGAACCTGGGAGAAAATATACTGGTTAACATAATATTTAACACACAGTATTCCAACTGCACATTTGAGGACAACCAAGTCCATAAAATTGATGAAGTTATAGACCTGCCAAAATAAATAGGATATTGAAAGAAAATAGTTGGATAGATACTAATGTAGCATTTATGTAGTAACATGCTTTATATGATGAAAATCAATGTAAAATAATTCAAAAATTTCAGCATTAAAGAGAATGGGTTCCAGAGCTATGCTCTAGTCACTTTGTCCCAGAAGATCATCAAAGCTTTGTTGGAGCTTAACTCTCAATGGGAGAATCTCAGCCAGTATCTTCCCCTGGCCATGACCTCAGGAGCAATGATAGCATAGAGCCACTATGCTGGCATTATACTGCCTAGGGATTTCCCTCATGCAAGGTAAATCTTCAGGAGGCTATTAAAATTGTTTTTGTTTTTGTTTTTGTTTTTGGCTGTTTGCCTCAAACTACTGCCATATTGAACAAAACAAAATTTTGATAAAAGGAACTTGGCTTTAGAAAAAACTCCATACCCAGGAAAGAAAGATTCCTCCCTCACAGGCCTGGCATAAAGCCATCCTACCTGGCTTTAGAGGACTCTCTACAAGCCCTGGCATAGGAAATGTTTGCTTGGATAGGAGGAGACGAGATGCATGCCTGTAACACATAACTCTACATTTCCAGCAGCATCACCATGTACAGTGCAACTTGGGTAGCCCCTCATGTCCATCACTGTCTAAATTATGCCAGGGGCCACTCCAGTCCTCAGAGCAGCCTAGAAACCTGGACACCTAAAGGTGGTTTAAAGGGCCCTTCCCTCGTGTCTTGACTGCAAGAGGCACATCCCAGAATCTATCACCTTATAATTTTCTGACATAGCATTTTCGCATGCATGGTCTCAGCTCACAGCTGAATTCTAGGGGGCAAAGTTTGGAAAAATTCCATTTGGTTGCTCTTGAGATATCCAAAAGTGACCAATCAATGTTTTCTATCTGCCAAGACATTTTTTTACACTCATCTTACTGGATCACTACATTGTCACAAGGTATTGTAATATATGTCCATAAAATATTTTTAAAAATGCAGTGTCCCTGGAAAGGCTATACTCCAAGTATTCTCAGACACCAGCACACACACATCTAGAGCATCTCTGGAATGAAAAAAAAATGCAAGATGACAGACATTTATATAGCACTTGCCAGCTGAGAATGTCAAAGCAATTTATAATAATTAATTTAGTCTCATAGCGCTGACATAAGGTAGGTAAGCAAATACTCATTTGAAGATGGATAAACTGAGGGTAAATGAATTGCCTAAAGTTTCATAGAGTTACTGGAAAATCCAAGATTAGAAGCTAGGCCTTTCACTCCCAAATCCTTGCCAGAAAATGCTTCCATTATGACCTGAGTATAGACTCAGTTTGCATTTTAGAAAACCATCTCATTCTTACACACACCTGAATTCCCTCTATCATCACATTAGCTGGATTTGTGACCACTGTATTCTATAGGTTCCAGATTATTTTTTTTTTATCCTGAAGTTTACTATTATAGGTAGTTAAGGATCCCCAACATTTCCCATTATAACATTCTATTTTCAATTCCTCATAACCTTGCCAGACTTTAATAATTTGAAGTGAAATTTTCTATTCCACCTGTCTGTCTCAGTCTGATTCCTGCCCCCACCCCCCACCTGTGGAAAATTTCAGCCAAAATGATTCAGTGGTTTCCAAGAACAAGTCTGGGGAAAAATACGTTGTTTTGCTCCTCTTAAAAAATAAAATCTGGTAACTTTTTCTTTTTTTTTTTTCTAACAGTGCTGGAGAACAGCACTATGCAGGGAGGGACAGTGTAGTGGTTTGAGCATTAGCCTACTAAATCTAGGGTTGTGAGTTCAATCCTTGAGGGGGCCACTTAGGGATCTGGGGTAAAAATCAGTACTTAGTCCTGCTAGTGAAGATAGTGGGCAGGAATCAATGACCCTTTGGGGTCTGTTCTAGGAGATAGGTACATCCCCATTAATTAACTAAAATTAATCCCAGGCTTTTGAGGAAAGATTCAACAAGGATGTGCATTTTGCAGTCCCCATGACAATCACAGAAACGCCCTTGGGAACTGCCAACTGATATGCCAAGACTACTTCTACCCCTGCTTTCCCTGCCAGCCTGGGACTCCAGCACCCTGTCTTGTTGAGCCAGACACGCCCATCTGTTCCAACATAGACCCAGGGTCTGAACCATGTGTTCCAAAGCTGCAGACTTAACTGAAAGCAACTTACAGAAGTGTTCCTGTCTTTAACACTCAGATGGCCAAATCTCAATGGGGTCTAAACCCCAGATAAATCCGTTTTACCCTGTATAAAGCTTATACAGCATAAAGTCATACATTTTTCACCCTCTATAACACTGATAGAGAGATATGCACAGCTGTTTGCCCCCACCAGTTATTAATATACACTCTGGGTTAATTAATAAGTAAAAAATGATTTTATTAAATACAGAAAGTAGGATTTAAGTGGTTCCAAGTAGTGACAGACAGAACAAAGTGAATTACCAAGTAAAATAAAATAGAACACGCAAATCTATGTCAAAGAAAACTGAATACAGATAAAACCTCACCAGTTCCAGTAAGCTTCCTTCTACAGACTAGTCTCCTCCTAGTCTGGGTCCAGCAATCACTCACCCCCCCTGTAGTTATTTTCCTTTGTTCCAGTCTCTTTCAGGTATCCTTGGAGATGGAGAGATTATCTCTTTAGCCAGCTGAAGACAAAATGGAGGGGCATCTCAGGGGTTTAAGTAAACTTTCTCTTCTGGGTAGAGACCGCCTCCTCTCCCCTTTGCAAAGTCCAGCTCCAAGATGGAGTTTAGGAGTCATATGGGCAAGTCACATGTCCATACATGACTCAGTTTTTTACAGGCAACAGCCATTGCTTACCTGCTCCCTTGAACGTCCTCATGTAGACTTTTTATGTGGATTGAAGCCTCCCAAAAGCCATTGTCCCTTAATTGCTTCTTGAATGGATACTTAATTTGCACAGTCCTTTCTCAAGAAGCTGACCAAATGCTTTACAAAGGCTATTTAGAAATCAAGCCAGTGCCCAGCCAATATTCATAACTTCGAATACAAAAATGATACATGCATATAAATAGGATGATTAGATTCAGTAGATCATAACCTTTACAGAGATATGTTACATGGCATATGTAGCATAAAACATGTTGCAGTTATATATACATTCATAAGCATATGCCCATGAAGCCTTATGGGGTACATAATCACATACTGTACAAACACATAACAAAAGGATGGACCCTATCGAAAAAGTCTGTGCTCTATCTAAGTTTAAGATGAAAGACCATAGGTGTATATGACAGACAGTGGAGAAAAGTGGGGCTTTTATGAACAATGGAAAAAAAAGAAGCAGTTACAACTCATCTGCTTCCCAGCCATATCAAATATTTTGTAGGCATCATGGCATGGGTGGATTACTCCCAAGCTCTGAAGATTGGATATAGCTCCAGAATTCACATTTAGAACTTCATCACTCTCTAAGAGACTTGTCTGTTACAGCTATCCCCCTATTCCATTTTGTTTCTTACAGCTGTCCCCATACTCCATTTTGTTTTTGTTCTTCTCCTGTGGCCACCCCTCCCTGGCTATTAAGTTGTTTACCAGGGCCACTGCCCTTCTCAAAGGGAGGGCCCCTTAAAGTTGTTTACCAAGAGCCATTGCCCTTCTCAAAGATGGCCACTTGTGCGTGCTAAGTGGGACCACTGCCCTGTTCAAAGGGTTAGTCCTGTTTATCACCTTGTTAAACCTGGGCTTTGGTGTAGGGTAGGCAAGTGTCCAGAGCTGCAAGACCTATTGTGTTTTTTTAAGATCTTGGGCATGAGTCATAGGCCTCATGTGCTTTTGAGTCACCTACTGCACAGGGACTCTGCCCAGACATGTCTCTGTGCTCACCTACAGTTTTTCCCTGTGCCTCTCCTCCCCTGTGAAGGAGGAGCCTATCAGATTACTGGCAGGAAACTGCCTGAGTTTTGCCTTTAAAAACAGACATTTTTAAACTAACATCAGAAAGGTTCCTGCATTGCTGCCTGGTCTGATCAGCCAGGGGTTCTGGGGGGGCCTTTCTCCGCTCTCCGTTTTATTTTTGAGCGTACCCCCGTTTTTTGAACCCCCCCCAAGAGAGAACGATTGCTGCCTGAGAGATCTCCTGATTATTGAGACCGTACCTAGCTTTCTGATGTTCTTGCTGCTTCTGCCTTCGCTGCTTCCTTTGGGGGGCTGGTAAGAATCCCTCTGTGAAACTCTCTATACTTTTATTTTATTATTTTAGCTGCTGGCTCTGTCTCCCCAGCACACAGACTCAAGCTAACCTTGGTCTGTGTCTTAAAACCTCTCCTAAACTCCGCGGCACTTTGCTGCTAAAAATAAGTTTGTGCCGCTGCTAAGCTCTGCTCCTGTGGGCTTTGCCTCGGGGCTCTCTGCTTGCAGCTCTATCCACTGCTGCAGCCACCATCCCTTGGCTTCCTTGGAAGCTGGATCCCTGGGCACATACCACTCTGCCCTCTGTACTTCCCCATAACATAAGTGCACCATAGGTTTTGTTTTTTAGTTTAATAAGTATATGTTTGTTAAGATTATAGAGCTTGTAAGTTTCACCTGCCTTGTTATAGTTTGCTGTTTTTGTTTGATCCTATAGTTGCTTGTTATAGTTTTGCTTAGAATTGTGATATTTGTTGTTTTGCTTAGTTGTGGTTACGTGTGCTTAGATAGATAAAGGTTTTTGCTGAATTGGTGTAAAATCGTTCTTCCTAACTGCTCTCCCTCTGTATAAAACTTTTCCGTGTCTGTTTTTCCCCCGCTCCAATCTCCCCTCCGTGTGTGCTTCTCCGTGTCTCCCTGTTACAACCTCTTGCTGCTTTTTTCACCCCGCATCTGCACTCTCTCAAACCCCTTGCGCTGTTCTCCCTTGTGAAACTTCCCAAAAACCTTTGTGGTCTGTTTTTCCTTGTGTTGGTTTCTGTTGTTGCTTTACCTCTCTCTAGCCATTCTCTTACCCTGCTGCCCCCCCAACCTCACGTCTCTAGCCGTTGTCCTTACCTTGCAGGGCTTCAAAGTCTCTCGCTGCTTCCAGCCACCGCACTCTCTCTCATCAGTTGCCGACTAATCATCGCTCCCCTCCCCCCTCCTGTTAGGATGGCCACTTGTGCTGCGTTGCTAGTGGCGAATCACTCCCTGTTCAAAGGGTGTCCTGTTTATCACCTTGGTTAAACCTGGGCTTGGTGTAGGGTAGGCAGTGGTCCAGAGGCTGCAAGACTATTGTGTTTCTATAAAGAACAAAAAGATCTTAGGGCATAGAAAGTCATAGGCTCGCATAGTGCTTTGAGCAACCAGGCTAAAAGAAGTGTAGGGGAACTCACACTGGGACTCTCTCCCATGAACATGTCTGCGTGCTCACGCTGCAGTTTTTCCTGTGCCCTCTCCTGTGACAGAGGGAGCCTAATCAGATTAACTGGCAGGAAAACTGCTGAGTTGCCATCTTGTAAAAAACAGACATTTTGGGAACGTTTTCGATAACGGCAAAACACCAGAAAAGGTTCCTGCATAATGACTGCACTTTGGTCTGGGATTCAGCCATGAGGTTCAGACACGGAGGTGGGAGAGTTTCTCTCTCCTCGTGGCCAGAACGAGATCATATTTCATTGTTAAATTCCCACCACTTCCTTTTTCCTTTAATAAAGAAATTAATTGGCACTCCATCTGTGTGGTAATTGCTCCCCAAGATCCCATATACCTGCAGGCAGGGACAAGACTAAATCAGACTACCCACAGTCTATGGGAAAAATCAATTCTTACAGGAATTACCACAGAAAAAATGTATATTTATGGTTTTGATTCTCTAGCATGGTCAGGCAGCATTACATTAATCCATTCTGGTTACATGAAAAAAAAATCCATTTTATTTCTAGATCTTATGCTACACTATCCCTTCTCATTAGGTGTAGGAAGCATGGCCAGTAATCCCCAGTCAGCAGGATGACACTGTTTCTACCAGTGTAACTTGCAGCTGCTCCAAGTTATGCCTGTGGAAAAATCTGCACCCCCAATCAGCCTTAGAATTTCAGGAGTGCCTTAGAACCACCTTCCACATACTTCTTCCCACTCCTAACCCAGGCTCCTGGGGTAAGCACAGCTCAGCCAGCTTTAGAGTGGAGGCATCACATACCAGAGCCAGGGTCTAATGGTTTTAATTCCTAATTTGTTTTGATTTATCATGGCATATGAAGCCAGTATCCCCCCAACCTGAGTCCCCCATCTCCAGGTGAATATCAACAAGAAAGTAGTAAGATAATATTGTCAGATTATGGTATAACATGAACCAAGGCCATAAAATCAAAGAACAAGCAACACTCATCTTAGCGTATCTCAGGACTCCTGGATGTTCAAGATTCATGGTTCTATTTCTGCATAAAGCTAGGGAATATACCTACTAGCTATAATATGCTGTATTTCACTTAAATTTTACACTTGCTCCATAATTTGAAAATTTCTTTAGCCAGGAACATTAAAGTGCCTTCATGTTAAAATCTTTTTCGCTGGCCCAGATATCCAATGATCCCAAAAGATAAGTGACCAGATACTCAAGTGATCTAGAAAGAGAAGATACTTATGATGGATGACATGATGGATATTATTTTGAAATATATATTCTTGAAATACGCATTTCTCATGTAGACCTGTGTTAAAAAGTTTGTGGGACGGTGATACTCTAGTTCCTCTCTTTCATGAGCACTGGTCAAATCATGTGAGCCATCCGAAATCGCTTCTATTTGGAGATGATCTCTTTGAGATACACTTCACATTGTTTTGGTTTTGTTTGTTTCTACCCACATAGTTCGATACACATAACTTACATCTAAATCCCTCATGCATTATTGCATGCTTCAGCTGTGAGAATCCTAAACAAAATTTGTTTTTATGCTTTATATATGGAGTTGATCAACATCCAGAGATATAGCAAAATTTGGATGAGTCTTAAGTGAATTCTTTTCTAATGATCAATACATTGTTACATGTCAGCACAAATGTACAGTCTGTATTTTTGATTGTAACACAGGTAATTACTCCATAGACACAATGTTCCAAATTTACGTCTGATGTATAACTATACTGAATTCAATGGAGGCACACCGAGAGTGCATTTTAACAACTGGACTATAACAACAGCTACCCACTGATTGTAGAGCATTGTGGAAAGAAGCATCCCCACAGAATGACTTTTTTTTTTTTTTTGGAATAGGAAATGGGAGAGACCTCTATTAGCAATGTTTGACTTAAATTGCTTAATTGCATTTTTTTGTCTTATTTCCATTATGTTCTGATTTCAGTGTAGATAATGGATTGACATTGCAGTTATAAAAATTTGCTGTTTTTTAGTAATTTCAGACTTGTGTTCTATAGAATTCAATTTCCAAATATGTTTTTTTTCATTTCCAGATTGCAGATTCAAATCCATGAAAAATTAGAAATCACCAAATTACTATAATCTGTTGGCCAACATTAAATTAAGTAATGGTGTCTGTCCATCAGCCAGTGAACAGGCATCTATATCACAAAACCATCACCACAAGTGGTGCATATATGGGAAGAGAGGACATGTACCCTCCTAGAAATGACACTGCTATGTCTGAGTTAAGGTAATTTGGATCTCCTTCTTATAATCCAGAAATGATTTTACAGTGTCCCTGCCGGCAGGTATATGGGATCTTGGGGAGCAATTACCACACAGGTGGGATGCCAATTAATTTCTTAATTAAAGGAAAAAGGAAGTGGTGGGAGTTTAACAATAATATACAAAGGGATGGGGTGTATAGGGTGTTTACAATAGACAATGATGGGGGGTGGTTTCTTATTGAACAGTGTAGGGAGTTCTAACAATGAGGTACAGCAAGTGGGGTTCAGCACAATGGGATACAGTACAGTCAATAAGCAACTCAACTTTATATAGGAACAATTCTAGATACAGTGTGAAATGGAAAACGTACCAAAAAGAAATGCAAAATAAAATGGTAGCTTCTATATTACAAAACTGTGTTAACAATCTTAGATAGGATGTATTGAGTTGTTGGTGGCCTTATATTACATGTAAACCATGATATTAATCAGATACAAAAGTATATCAGAAGTGGAGGCAGCCAATGGGGGATATTGATTTGTTGAGGCTGTGATTTAACAAGGTTGTACCTAATGGTGGGTCAAGGAACGGAGGGGGGGGGCGAGTGAAATTGATTAGAGTAAATGATAGTTGGCAAACTGATGAGAGGAGGTGACTGCAGCAGCGAGAGGCCTGGAGCCTGCGGAGGTAAAGGACAACGGGCTAGAGAGAGGTTTTAAGCACACCCAGAGGGGGAGATATGAGCGGGGGAAACAGACAGTTTATACAGGGGAGGAAACAGCAAGGGGTTTGGGAAGTTCGGAGGCTGATGCAGACGCCGGGGAGGGCAGCAGGAGTTGTAACAGGAGAGGGTGCAGATGCAAGGGAAAAAAATCAGCAAAAGAGTTGTAACAGGGAAAGACACGGAGAGCACCGGGTGGGGGGATTGGAGCGGGGGGAAAACAGTGCAAAGTATATACAGAGGGAGATCGGGCAGTGGAAGACGATTCAAGTGCAAAACCTTTATCTATCTTAACCATGACTGGCAAAACAACAAATATCACAATTCTAAGCAAAACTATAATAAGCAACTTACGGAGCAACAAAGCAGCAACTATAACAGGGCAGGTGAACTTACAAGCTCTTAATCTTAACAACTATGACTTATTTAATTAAGAAACAAAACCTATGGTGACCTTATGCTATGGGGAAGTTACAGAGGGTGGGGTATTGCAGCCCAGGCTGGTGTGCTGCAGTAGTGGACACAGCTGCAAGGCAGAGAGCCCGAGCAAGCCCACAGGAGCCAGGCTTAGCACGGCACAAACTTATTTTTAGCAAGCAAATGCTTGCAGAGTTTAGGAGAGGTTTAAGACACAGACCAGGTTTAGCTGAGTCGTGTGCTGGGAGACGGTCGGTTCCAGACAGCTAAAATAATAAAATAAAGTATTAGGAGAGTTTCACAAGGGATTCTTACCAGCCCAAGGAAGCCAGCACAGGCAAAGCAGCAAAGAAGACATCAGGAAGGCTAGTAACGGGTTCCAATAATCAGGAGATCTCTCAGGCAGCAATCATTCTTTGTGGGGGGCGGGGGGTTCAAAAATGGGGTACGCTCAAAAATAAAACGAGAGATGGGCAAGGACCCCCAGACCCTGGCTGATCAGACAGGCACAATGCAGGAACCTTTCTGATCTTAGTTTTAAAAATGTCTGTTTTAAGGCAAACTCAGGCGTTTCCCCGCCCCCCCAGGACTTCTGTATAGGTCCTCGGTCACAGGGGAGGGAGGGGCAGGGACAACTGTAGGTTGACACAGAGGACATGTCTGCGGCAGTAGTCCTGTGCCAGTAGGGTGACTCAAAGTACTAGGCCTATGGATTCATGCCCAAGATCTTAAAAACACAATAGGTCTTGCGCTCTGACATTGCCTTACCCCTACACCAAGCCCAGGTTAACAAGGGTGATAACAGGACTAACCCTTTGACAGGGAAGTGGTCACTTATGCACGCCAGCCAAGTGGCCATCCCTTTGAGGGGCAATGCTCTTGGTAAACAACTTTAGGGTGGCCTCCTTTGAGAGGGCAGTGGCCCTGAGTAAACAACTTAACGCAGGAGGGCAGCCACAGGAGGAGAACAAAAACAAAATGGAGTATGGGGTACAGCTGTACGCAACAAAAAATGATTGGGGGATAGCTGTAACAGACTACAGAACACTTCTCCCAGTGCGTCAGCCACTTTCTATGTGTTCCAGTCCTCCTGCCATCAAGGGCGTCATAACTTTTGAGGAAGTGGTTTGGGGGGGGGAGGGAGCAAAGCCAAAGTGCCCCCCTCCTCTCCATGTCTGGCTGCCTCTGCAGTGAGCAGATGCCCTCTCTCCTAGGCACGGCAGCCTCGATGGGAGAAAGTTATAATTGCAGCACTTCCCCAGCAGACTCTATTAATCTGCAGGGGGGAAAAATCTGCGGGGAGATCATGAATTACTGTGCTTATGTTTCTTTTGTTAAAAGCTTGGCAGGTTTAACAAGGTGATAACAGGACTAACCCTTTGAACAGGGCAGTGGTCTCACTTAGCACACAGCACAAGTGGCCCTCCCTTTGAGAAGGGCAGTGGCCCTGGTAAACAACTTAACAGCCAGGGAGGGGCAGCCACAGGAGGAGAACAAAAACAAAATGGAGTATGGGGACAGCTGTAAGAAACAAAATGGAATAGGGGGATAGCTGTAACAGACATACAGAACACATCTCCCGTGGTCAGCCACTTTCCTATGTGTCCAGTCCTCTCCTGCCAATCAAGGGCGTCAGAACTTTTGAGGAAGTGGTTGGGGGGGGGAGGGAGCAAAGCCAAAGTGCCCCCCTCCCTCTCCATGTCTGGCTGCTCTGGCAGTGAGCCAGATGCCCTCTCCTCTAGTGCAACGGCAGCCTCTGATGGGAGAAAGGTATAATTGCAGCACTTCCCCAGCAGACTCTATTAATCTGCCAGGGGGAAAAAATCTGCGGGGGATATGAATTCTGTGCTTATGTTTCTTTTGTTAAAAAGTGGGTTGGGGCATGTCCTTCCTACTTTTAAAAGTGGGGGGTATGGCCACGTAACTCCCCCAGTTTCAGCACAAGTGCTGCCAATTATATTCAAGAAATGGATTCCCAGAAAGCAGGCTGCAGATTTGTCACTGGGATGTCGTGTTGTGACACTGAGTCCATTGCAATGGAATGTGTAACAGGTCAGGATTGTTGATGACACCTGAAAACAGTTGGTATGGAGAAGATCCATTTCTGCTAGACCTGTCCACTTATGCCTATAGCAAAGAAACAGTCTTCTTCAGTAGCTCTATCCTGTCCCCACTCATGAAGGAGTTTCTTATGTGTTCTAAAGTGTACAAACCCAATTAATGAGACTGCAGCTGTGGTTTGCAAACCAAACCACCCACTATAATCTTTGTGCTGTCATCTAAAGAATAAGCAATTATATTGCTGTCACCTGGGATGAAAACTTTTGACAGCTGACCCAGCTTCATTTTTATTTTTTGTGGCTGCATTTTAAAACTTGCTTTCAATTCATTGATATTTCAGAATTATTCCAGTTTAGAATGCATTATAAAATAACAATCACAGTAAAATATTATATAGAGTTACCATGTAACTCAGTTTTTTCCTATTACTAATGTGATTGAAATTCTACAAAATTCACCATTAGAGGTGTGCTTTGCAGAAGGATCAAATCTTTACATGTGGACAAAATCTATTGTCTAGGTCCTAAAATTGCCAAGAGTTAACTCCAATGAGCAAATTATTCTGAACTTAAAAATTAGTAGAAACAGATGAAAAAGATTATACAAAATATCTCAATTAGAAAGACTACAATTATCACACAAAGCCCATATTTACCCAATTGCTTATTAGTTCATATTAAAGATTAAAAAATAAATGGAATCTATTCACTGCAGAAAGTTCTATCATTTTTGTTTTATTTTAAAGTGGCTTCAACAGACTGCAAGTGGTCCTCTGAAGTACACTATACTTTTAGCAGGTATTGGTGGTACTGGGAAAACATTAGGTGGGTTCTGATAAGTTACTGAGGCGGGTAACTCATTACACGTCCTGGATATGAGGGAGGAAGTTACTTTCTAGAGAGGCTCTACGATGAGGACTAAACATCGTCCTAAGGGAGGAATTGTAAGAACAACCAAGTCTGTGGAGAAGATCTGAACTGCTCTTTGTTAATAAATCCAAACCCAGGAAGGACTTGGATTTATTAACAAAGACATAACTAAAGAACAGAACTTGTGTGCGTTGTTTTAGTAGGGCAGTGGGAAAGGTGTCTGTGTGTACTTGTATTAATTTTCACTTTCCTGGAATAATTCTTAAGGTCATAGGAAAAATGCATTCATGCTAGGGGCCTGAAAAGGGCGTAGCTCCCATCTTTTGTATTCCCAGCAAAAACTAATTAGAGATAGCTATAAAATATTTGTCCCTTCTCATTTAAGGCCCATACCTGTTACCACTATTATTAAATACTAGGGTCTCTGTCAGAAATATGCCTTTATGGCTCCACAAAAAAAAATTCACTGTGACTAATTTAACATAGTTATTATTACATTAATTTTAAAGATGTGCATCACTTTACCATGTGGGCATCATTAATATAATTAAGAAGATTCAAAACGGGGGAAATTTTGTAACAATATTCTGCCTTTTCTTTCAAGCCGCATCAACTAATATTGCTTTCTTAAATACATCTTGGAGGGTTCACAAAGCATATGGCAGAGAGAAACAGATGATAAAGGCCTGCAATCATTTCTGTGTAAAGCTTTTAACATAAATTCCACATTGTGGAATAGTATTCTCCTCTTACCCCATGGTACCCGTGAGTCAGAAGGTGATTGAACATCATTGAGTTGATTGTACCCAGTAATGAAAATGCTGGGTTTAAACCAGTATTTCGCAAAGTGTGGGGCATACCCTAGTGGGGAGGCATATAGGACTAGCTAGAACTTTGTCCATACATACCCACAAATTGTTCTCCAAAGTCTCCACTTTTTTTTTTTTTTTGGTTAATGAAAGTCATGTTGTAGCCTCATAGACTTTAAGGCCAGAAGGGACCATCATGATAATCTAGTCTGGCCTCCCCCTCTTAAACATGGGAAACCAGAATTGGACACTATATTCCGGATAAGGTCTCACTAGAACCTTGTATAATGTTACTAACTCTTCCTTATCTCTATTGGAAATACCTAATCTGAGGCATCATAGAATTACGTTAGACTTGTGCATGGCCAGATCACATTGGCAGCTCATAGGCATTCTGTGATCAACCAATATACCCAGGTCTTTCTCCTCCTACTTCCTACTAAGCCCCCAGCTTATAGCAAAAATTCTTGCGTTTGTCCGTAAGTACACAACCTTGCATGTTGCACTATTACAGGGATAGGCAACCTATGGCACGGGTGTGGAAGGTGGGACGTGAGCTGATTTTCAATGGCACTCATACTGCTTGGGTCCTGGCCACTGGTCTCGGGGGCTCTGCATTTTAATTTAATTTTAAATGAAGGTTCTTAATCATTTTAAAACCCTTATTTACTTTACATACAACAATAGTTTAGTTATACATTAGAGACCTATAGAAAGAGACCTTCTAAGAACGTTACAATGTATTACTGGCATGCGGAACCTTAAATTAGAGTGACTAAATGAAAACTCGGCGCACCACTTCCGAAAGGTTGCTGACCCCTGCACTATTACATTCCATCCCATTTCTATTACTCCAGTTTTCAAGCATCCAGATCTTCTTGTAGGATATTCTGGTCCTCCTCCACTTGTCAGTACCACCCAACTTTGTGTCACCCACCAATTTTATTAGCACACTTCCACATCTTGTGCCAAGGTCATTAATGAAAATGTTAAATAAGATTGGTCCAGCCTGATGGTTCATTTTTCAGTATGACCCATTTTAGTCTCCCTTTAACCAGTTCCTTATTCATCTTTCAATTCTCATATTAATCTTTATTTTCTCCAATTTAACTAAAGTTTGCCACATGGAAATGTATCAAATGCCTTACTGAAATCCAGACAGGTCAGATATACTGCATTTCCTTTGTCTAAAAAAATCAAAGAAACAGATGGCACCATGTACCTTTTGTAAAACTATGTTCTATTTTATCCCAATTACCATTTACTTCTATGTCCTTATTTTCTTTCTCTTTCAATATTTGTTCCAAAAACCTTGCATACAATTGAGGTCAAACTGACAGGCCTGTGGTCTCCCAGATCACTTCCCCCCCACTTCTTAGAAATAGTATTTGTTGCAGCCCTAAAGCCTATGCTCAAACATGGCGTCTGTTTGGCCAATTGTCAGTCAAAAGGTCACATTGGTACCGTGTGCAACACTGTAGCGCCGTGTGCCTATTCCGGCTCTTTTCCCTGGTCACGTAAGGGTCAGGCTAGTGCCGTGTGCAAAAATACCAGTGTGCCTGTTCTCGAACCTTCTGTCGGTCAAAAGGTCAAGTTGGTGCTGTGTGCAAAAGCATAGGGCTGTGTGCAAGAATAGTGTGCTGGGTGCAGCTCCCATTGACGTAGAGGGCACCAGCTCGGAACCTGGTTGGTGAAAGAGCTAGGGACCAATCAGATGCTGACATGAGTAAGAGTGTCCAAATAAAACTGCATCTTGTGCCAAAATCTGCAGGAGTATCCGCATGTTAGCTGGAAGGCCTGATCACCCTTCCAGCCAGGGTCTCCTCCGGATTTAGCCAGCTCGTATCATGTCATTTTTTCTTTGGATTACTTCCCCTCCCCAATTTGCCATGTCCTCGGTGTCTGTACTGCTGATCAGCTGTGCCTGGAGTGTGGCATGTGCATTTTAATTTCTGTAAATACTCTGTTTAACTTCTCCCCTTTTTACGTTCCCTTACTTGGTACCAAGTTGTGTATATAGTATATGGGAGTCAAATTGTTGTATTAATTGCTATTGTGGTTAGTTGGTATATTTTTATAGTATTCAATTAATGCGTGTACAGTTTACTTGGTTTGTGTATTTGCCCTGGTTTTTAGTGAGCAGTTGATTATAGACTGCTTGGTTTCATGTTGTTGGATGTAACTAGACTGTTTCAAGTTGTGTGTATATTCTTGTTCTGATAGTATTGTTAGTTGGTAAAAGTGCTCCTCCCCAGCCCAAGTTGCAACTCATTCCCCATTAATAAATAACCACTTGGTTTTGAATTGCAATCTGTTTTCGTTTTGATTTTCCTCTCTCAATCAAATCCTTACTCAAACCTGCATTGGTCTCAGACAGTATTATGTTAGCAGTTCTCCAGTCATAGGGCAGGACCCCTACATTTATGGATTCAGTAAAAATCTTTGCTATTGGATTTGCAATTTCATGTGTCACTTCCTTTAATATTCCTGGATGGAGATTATCCACATTCCATGATTTGGTCCCATCAAGCTGTTTGAGTTTGACTTCCACCTCAGATGTTTATAAAAAAAAATCTTGTAAAACATGAAGCAAGAATGACCATTGTGCTGACATCTGCCTGAGTTTGCAGAGTGTTTAAAACAATAGCCCTGAGATACAACATGTTCCATTTATTTCAATGAGTGTTGACTCAGATGTCTTAAATTCTAAATGTTGTTAACTATTCCATGAAAACACTAGATCAAAGCATGAGCGAAAAGTGAGGAATTCTCATATTATGAAACTCCACAAAAGGTTATCAGAGTGGAAGGGTGTGTGATTGATTAACCATGGGTAGGGTATGGTGTGGCAATGCCAAAGGGATATACAGTAAAAGCTGTGTTGTCTGGCACTTTACTAACTGGAAAATTCTATTAACAAGCATTTCTGCTATCTCCCAATACAAATCTTCAGTCTAGTAACTGGGACTACTGTACTGCCCAGGAGGTTATGCAATTGCACATTCTGCATTCTACTTTTATGCAAAAGAGGCAGAAGACAAGTAAGCAAGCTGACATCAAGGATTTATTAAAAAAAATAAGCTTCCAGAGTGTGTCATAGGGTCATTACAGATTCAGCCCAATCTCTCACACCTTTTAGATCTACAATAATAATTGATGTTGCTAATGATGATCCTGAGGCACTGCAAGATCCAGAAGTGCCTTCTGAATCATCAGAGAGAGATTAAATTATGTTCGGTATAGTTTTAGTGTTAAGTGTAGATTTAGTGACTTGGGTGTATGTCATGCGCTGCCCATAATGATATGTAGTGTCACTGTATAGAAAACTTTACCTATATACACCTAAGTGCTTCAAGAAACCAACCACTCTGCAGTGCAGTACTGGATCGGTGAGTACTGGATTGGTGAGTATCTGTATACTATTTTATACTTCATTCATTTTATTGTATTCTAATTCTTTGAAAATTGGTATTCCATTGGTAAGTGTAACTCTTAATTAACTAAAAACAATGAGGAGACCTTGTGGCACCTTAGAGACTAACACATTTATTTGGGCAAAAGATTTCATGGGGTATAACCCACTTCATCAGATACATGGAGTGAAAAAAAATAGGCAGGTATAAATATACAGCACATGAAAAGATGAAAGTTGCCTTACCAAGTTGGGGGGTCAGTCTAACAAGGCCAATTCAATTAGGGTGAATGTGGCCCATTCTCAACAGTTGACAAGAAGGGATGAATATCAACTGTGAGGGAAAATGTGGTGGGCTTACAACTTTGGTCAGACTTTTAGGCCTAAACTTTGGATAAGCTCGTTTCTAGGCTGTGTTGAACTTTGGTTCAGCTTGTCTCTGTGTATAAGGGGCAGAGAGGATGGGGACAGAGTGATGAAAGAGTGATGGAAAGTTGCTTCTGTGTGTCAAAGGGTAAAAGGAGTCACAGTGGAAAGTTCCCAAAATGGAACAATGGCTTTGTGTGTACAAAGGGCATGAGGGGGCAGAGTGATAAAGTCCCCAAGTAGCATCATTTGCAATGGTCAGGCTTATGAAATATATAACCACAATAGTTCTGTTAGAAAGGTCGCTGAACACAAAAGAACAGACAGTGAGTAACGGGGGGTGGGGGGAGGGCTAGTGGGCAAGACGCTTGTTTTTGCTTTTGTCCTATATTAATTTTGTAATGTATTCCAAATAAGGTAATTAATAGGGAAGTATGTATAATTTGTCTGTGGTTTTAATTTTTATAAGCTAGCTAAAATTTAAGGAGGGCAGAGCAGCTTGCCACTTTGCATGGGGCCATGCTGACTCTCCTTGCATATATGCTCGTATTAAATAAAGGAGCCTCAGGCTGTCCGATCCAAAATCAACCATGTGGTCAATTTTCCACAACACAACAGAGGGAAAATTGCTTTTTGTCATGCGAATGAGGCCAATTCAATCATGGCGGATTCCCAACTTCCCAGCAGTTGACAAGAAGGTGTGAGTATCAATTAATTAACCAGAATATTTGATTAATCATCACCCCTCATTCCCCCAGCATGCCAGATAACAGAGCTTTTATTTTACATTAAGTTGTGATGGTCTTTAACATATAGTGGAATTAAAGAAACGGAGAGGATCCTGGGGCAAAAGGTTTCATTTTCCTGAAGCAGCATGCAACTTTCAAAAACTTGGTAAGTGCTTGTTGAAATGAATTCAGATACTCACAGCTGGAGGAAATGCAGGTTCCTTGAATGTACTTTACAAACATCTGGAGTCAAGTCCTGTAGGATATACCATAGGCGCCGACTTCTAATGGTGCCAATGGGTGCTCAACCTCACTCTGCCCCCACCCCGACTCCACTCCTTCCCCGCCCCCTCCTGCCCCCCATGCCAACCCCTTCCCCAAAGTCTCTGCCCCAACTCCGCCCCCTCCTGCCCCCATGCCAACCCTTCTCAAAGTCCCTGCTCCAACTCCTATTCGACTCCTTCCCCAAATCCCCGCCCTGGCCCCACTGGGAGGCGGAGGAGTGGGAACATGGCGCACTCAGGGGAGGAGGAAGTGAGGCAGGAGAGGTGGGGCAGGGAGCTTGGCTGCTGGTGGGTGCAGAGCACCCACTAATTTTTCCCTGTGGGTGCTCCAGCCCCAGGACACCCACGGAGTCGGCACCGATGTGATATACATGCAAATTCCTCACTGTGCAGGCCTTACTTGTTCCTTATGGTTCCTACTGTTATTTCCCTCACAAGGTAGCAAGAGGAGTCTGCATGTATGCAAGCACTACTGATTCCAACCTGTACCTCAGTTCAATATCTACGTCACAATATTTGCTTTATCGGGGCTGACCTCGTTCCACTAGGTGGAGTAACAGAGCTTAGCTTCCTTAAAGTCATGATGCCCTTCCTAAGGGAAAAAAGACTTGTCACAGTATGTGCATAACTTCCATTAGCATTAATGTGAGTAGCCCAGGCACACCAAAAGGACAATATACCCTTATACCCATATTAGCAAGCATCATCACTGCTCCATACAGATTGAGGCAATGCACCATAATGGCTTTGAAGGAGATGTTAAGATGAATCACATCAAATATTTTGTATTATTAATGCTTTCACTTTTTAAACACTGGCCAGTGATTCAAGGATATATTGAGGTGCCCTTTGCCACACATTGAAGCATCCTTGAAACCCCCATTTCATGGACTGACATGTACTATAGATGCCTGGAAGTAAAACAGAGTACAGAACAGCTATCAGTGGTCAGACTGTTTCCTTTTATATTAGACTTATGCATAAAAGGGAATTGCATACAAAATAGTGACTGTGATTTAATATAACAATGTTTCTGCCTGACACAAGCAACATGACAGAGTCAAGTAGGATTAATAGCATTCCTAACATTTTTATTAGTCTTTCTGGTAATTCCTTCCAATCTGCATCATTTATAGAAAACTAAACAGTAAATATAAAAAAATTGAGATAAAGAAATGTAATATGGCCAAGCTACATTTTTTTTGTAAATAACATATCCTCATATTTCAATACTTTATATTAGAAGATGTAACTATGCCTATATTTTCAGTTTGTTAATTTCTACAGTGGACCTAGTCAGCTAGACTATGGAACTTGAAGGAATACTGCAGTCTTCTGTGTGCTCATAATCTTGTACCCAGGTAGTAACCTATACCATTCTCAAAGCACTTCATTTTCTTGGAATTGCTTGGAATTACTTGAGTATGTTCTCTCATGCACTGCTAGAAGCTTACATATTAGCAGCAAGTTTAATTTAGCTATCAAAAAAAAAGGGGAAGAAGTGGAGATCCTTGAGACAAACATAAATAAATATAGGGTCAGATTGTGATACACCTACACACATTGAAAGGTACCTCTTACTTCCTGTGGGGTCCCATAGATTTCATTGTGGTTACTTATGGAATAAATTACTAATCAGTGTGAGTAAGGGTGTCACAATACAACCATAATCATTGGAAGTGTCAAGTATCAGGAAGTCCTTTGATGAATTAAGTCCATGCATTGCATACCAGAGATGAGTCAAGGTCCTTTAGGATGTAAGTTACCATTATTTCTTTATAATTAATGGTGTTCTAGTAATCTAGTCAGAATTTCTAATAAAATGATATAATTAAAATTTAAACAATTTAAAAGAGCAAAATACCTTGCTAGGAAGTAAGGATAAGCAGCTCAGTGCCGATAACCAGTCATAAACTGAGATAAAAAAATAAAATGAGGACCTTGGGAATATATTCGTAATTCTTTATATATAGTATCAGACCCATGTTAGTCTGTATCTGTAAAAAGCAGCATAAGAGTCCTGTGGCACCTTAAAGACTAAGGCCACGTCTAGACTACCCGCCGTATCGGCGGGTTAAAATCGATTGCTCGGGGATCGATATATCACGTCTCATCTAGATGCGATATATCGATCCCTGAGCGCGCTTATATCGATTCTGGAACTCCACCAACCCCAACGGAGTTCCGGAATCGACATGGCGAGCCGCGGACATCGATCCCGCGCGGTGAGGACGGGTGAGTAAATCGATTTTAGATATTTGACTTCAGCTACGTTATGCACGTAGCTGAAGTTGCGTATCTAAAATCAATTTTCCCCCATAGTGTAGACCAGCCCTAACAGATGTATTGGAGCATAAGCTTGTGTGTGTGAATACCACCTTACATGCGTCTGACAAAGTGGGTATTCACCGACAAAAGCTTATGCTCCAATACGTCTGTTAGTCTTTAAGGTGCCACAGGGCTCTTTGTTGCTCTTTATGTATATTATATATTATATAAATAAAAGCAGGAACTAATTACCTTAGAAAATAAAAATGGAACAGTGATTTTTAGGGCTAGCTTCAGTATTCACTACTACTCAACCATAAGGCTATCAGTCAGTGCAGAATAATACTCTCTTATATTACTATGCTCTGTTAATAAACCAATTATTTTATTCTAGATAATATAGTTATGGGGATTAAATAAGTTTATTTAATGAACAGTTAAGAAGTTAAACAAAAATTAAACATTCACATTATTCATCCCCTAGTGTGTGTGTTTAACTTTTCTTTCCCCTCCCCCCTTTAATTTTTTAAAAAGAAGCCTCCCTTGGGGATAACACATCAATATAAGTGATTTCTTTAAAATTCTGAGCTTAAGAGTGATAAGGTTATTAGGGCAGGGTACTGCAGGAGATGTAGGAAGAATTACATATCTGGGCAGCGTTTTGCTCTTTCACCAGGTCTTCTCAGCTCTGCTCCGTAGTACCAAATGGTGAATGCAATCATAGCCCCTCCTTGTGCCTCTCCCTACACCTTTTGCTGATGCTTAGCATTTCCAGTGGCACTAGCTCTACAAAGCTGCTGTGCATCTCTGCAAAAGGGACATAAAGGGAAGCAGGGGTAGTTGAAGCAAAGCCAAGGCCGCTGCAAAGTCATTTGTCTGTATTGCCAGTTGCAAACCTCAAGAGTTGGTTTTCAATCTTCTCATTCAACCTGCGATGCATTACTATTTGACAGGGGATAATCTAGTCCAATGGAGAATAGCATTAATGAGCATTGTACTCAGAAGGAATGAAAACAAATTTTGAAATGTTTAATTTCCCACACAATAGAAATTCTATTTTCCAAGCAGCTCTAATGAGCACTTATTTTCCATTTCATTCTTCTTGGAAACCAGGCACATTACAGCTGGCTAATTTAAAATAAATAAACAAATTGCCTTTTTTAAAGAAAGCAAAAACAATTGCTAAAAGCTTTCTGTTTTTCAAAATCTTTTTCCAACCAAAACTGAAAATTTCCAATTCCTGTGCTGCCATACTCTTCCCCTCTCTCTCCAACCCCCAAAAGATACAATAGAATGAATTGTGTCTGGTTCCCCCTCCCACACTTTCCTCTTTTTTTTCCTTTTTTTTACCTCTCATCTTTTCCAAATCCTCAGCTTTGCAAACATTACAGAGTGGCAAAAGAAAAGAAAAAAGAAGCTGGGACATGACTGAATGAACCTATTGGAAAGCGTGGGGGTGAGGGGGAAGGAGAAAGAGTTGTGAAACCTCTGACTCAAAATTTACAAAATGTGAAAATTTAAAAACAAATTTCATAAAACGTTTCTTTTTTTCACTTTGAACCTTATGAAAGAGAAAAAACATCAACATTTCTCAATACATTGTTTTCCGACTTTTTGATCAACTATAATGTGCATTGCCAACAACAAACAAACAAATCAATCAATGTTACTGTATGTGTATAAGGATCCCTAAAAAAATGGAGCATTTACTCCCACTCATTTAGAGTTGGCCAATCAAGTAGTTCTATGGTTAGTATTCTTTGCTACTGAAAACCTGGGTCCTGTAGCATGCATATGAAATATTAGCAGACTAGTTACTCCACTTCCTCTCTGTTTTAAAATGTGTTTCAGAATCTCATCTAGCATTGAGATAGTTTTAAGGAAATGAAAATAGGGATTTATCATGTTAACGCTGACATAGTATTAGGTCTATTTATGTTAGTAGGGGTCACTAGTCTTCCGATAGCTGAAGTCAGAAGAATAAAGTGTTCCCAGAATAGTAGCAGTGTTGAATTTATTTCAGTGAAATTGGTGCCAAGCATCGTAACAGAAATTGCACAGAAATTGTCTTGTGCTGTAGGACTGTTTATTTAACATATCGCCACAACAATATAAGAGAACAACTTTTCAATTTCCCCACAGTAGTCTCCTGGAAGGCTCTCACTACAGTACTTGGCTTAACAGCAGTTTAATTTAAAGTGGTAAGACGAGGGGTGTCAGGTGTTAGTCAAACATTATGGGTAAAATAGTGCTAGAAGCTACATGCAAAAGGAAGGGAGAGGGTACATAGTTCCCCTCATCTCTTTATTCCCTCAAACAGACAGGAGTTCAGGTCAGTAGGAGTATTTGCACTCAGAATAATGTTCCAGAGGGCTAAAACTGCTACTGGTGGTAGCACCTATGAACGGGATGCACCGGAGCCTGACTCTAGTCCCTCTGGCCATGGACCTTTCCACAGAGCTGGCAATCAGGAGAAACTATAATGTACATGCTGAACATGCTTATGGAAGATACAACAGCTGCACCTCCAGGATGTTCCAGAGGGTGTTGTGCTTCAGTAAGGTACAATGCTTCCTAGAGCTCCTGCTGGAGCCCTCTACCAGGGCAGAACAAAGATCATTCTGGGATATTTGCAACCAACTAGACATGCCCATTCTGACTCAAGACTTATAGGAGGATTACTATTTAATATGACTTTTTTAAGTTGTTTGATCTAAATTTGAGACATTAGATGCAGCCTTTTTAGTTTGCCAAAGTGAGAATAAGATTACCCATGACTAAATAAAATAAATAATAATAAAGTAAAATAATAATAAAATAATAATAATAATACCTCCATTAGGAAGTATTTTTATCCCAGTCACAATTCTAAATGCCTGCCAAATCTGTTGTACCTTCAAGATTTATTTCTCTTTATGTTGCAGGGCATTTTAAGAGCAGTAGGACATAATAGAATGAGACTTCCTGCTACTCAGCTGAATAAATAGGATTCTAACTTTACTTGATTGAGTATGTATCTGGCTTTGGAGAAAGTGATGTGTTTACTGTTCCCCTATCTGTCATAGCACACATACCTCTGCTGTCTGCAGCTTTACTAATGAATTACTAATTTTAGTAATACAATGCAATATGTTTTTAGTGCAGCCTCACATATTAATAACATACACTAATGATAAATCATAAGACTAAATTTGAAGAAATTAACCAGAAAAGTAAATGTCTGCTTCATTGCAGCTAGGATATGGTAAACTGGAAGGTCAAGCAAAGCAGATGTGCTTTAACCCTCTGGTCCTTAACACGTGTCTCTGGCTTGGGGTCACATCTGCCTGGTGAAGTCTACTGTCCTTTCACGAGTCCTTCTTTATGCTGCTATGCTACAGTGGAGTGCAGTTAATTCTAAGGCTGGTCAAGCTTGGAACTGTCTACACACATTACAGTGAAGAAGCAGGACAAAGAAATAAACAAAGACAAAGAAACTCCGACATTTGAGCACACCAGAATCCATCAGGATGCACCTCTGTGACATGTTTAGAAGGGACATAGCCAATTACCATTGTCACCATCTCTTTAAATCAATCAAGACCATTCCTGAGGATCTAAATAGAGGTATTTATTTCCATTTCAGGGAATTTATGGCCCATCATTATGTTTACTTGTAACCTAATGAGAGCCTTAGAGCGTTATTTCAGCATCACATTTTAGCCTAAATACATTAAATTCACCCAATTAATTTGACTCCATTTGGCTTCTTTGAGGTTGTGCTTATCAACAACTGTAAGTTATTCATTTATAGGTCAAAAGGAAACCCTGTAACTTTGCAGGCCTTTTACAAATTCTGTCTGCAAAATTTTTAAACCACAGGTCTTTGCTGAATGCATTCTTAGCTGGAACAGATTTGTGCTGATTTTGCTATCTCGTTAAGCACATTAGATATGTCTCCCTACACAAATAAACTTATCCCATGTTTTTTATGTATAGTCCTTTCTTAGGAACCAATTTTCATAACAGTTATATTTTCTAGAGCTGCTCAAAAATATCAATACTTTTTTACAGGAGACTTTTTTGAAAGACTTGTGGTTTTGTTTATTTGTCCCCCCCAAAAAAAAATTCCCACAAAAATTCTCCTGTTTAACCCAAATTAATATTGGTTTTCAAAAACTAGTTTTGGTAAAACTATTGAAAAAAAACTCCAAATGACATTACTGAAACCCAAACCAACCCCCAGCAATTTATACTATTTTTGTTTGGCTTTCAGTGTCCAGGTTTTTGTATAAAAATAAAAGTTTCAACCAGTAACAACATTTTCTACCAAAAAAAAATAAAAAAAAAAATTGTGAGGAAGAGATTCCTACCAGCTCTGATGTTTCCTTTTATATATTCACTGTTTCAGCATCTGATATACTTTGCCTTTCATCAGTTTCAGCCCCCATAACTGAAATGAGCAGTTTGTTCACAGAAGTATTAGCTCTATCCCTTGTGGAATGTTTGCTAGGCTATTGCACTGTATTCTGTTTAGTTTCTTTTAGCATGCTCATCACTGAATATCTAAGCATCTGTAGTAACTCTCAATTGCATATTTTTGCAGAATTAGAAAGCATTGATGTTTGCATTTCACTTTTACAACCCTAGTGGATTTAATTTTACAATATCAAGAAGACTGGAAATGTACAAACAGCAGAAATACATATTTTGTCCTTTTTTATTGCCTGAATAATGCCTACCAATGTAAAAAAGAAAAGGGAACAGAAGAAACATGCATTCTATTTTAATATATTCTATTTCCCTCCATTTTCCAGAACTCCTAATTTGCTGTGGTACCAAATATATTGTCATGGAATTTTCTCTATGTTTACGCATATCCTTGACCATGATAAAGTTGCTTTGGTGGTGCAAAGCAGCCTTGACGCTAGCAAAAGTGGCAGCTGGGGGATTCATATGGTATCAGGGAATCCCCAAGTGCCCTTCACTATGCCACTTCCCAGATTGGGGAGGTGTGCAGCAATGGGGTGCAGGGTCTGGTCAAAGCACAATACATTCCAGCAAACCCCAGCTGCCACTGCAGCTCCTGCAGCTTTGCTGCAGATAGCGCTAATTTAGAACAGCCTGGGTGCTGTGCTAATCCTTGACAGGAGCTACATTAGCCCTTAGGAATTAGATAAACCCGACAGTGGCATGTATCTATATTCTCTCTCTCACTCTTCACTCATGTGAAAAGGGCAATTTAGCTGGAACCAAGATCAAGGCTGTAAGCCAGTGATACTCAGACTGAGGCTTGCGAACCACAAGCGGCTCTTTAATGTGTCTCCTGCAGCTCATGATGTTAAAACACTGTCTGATGTAATTATTAGCCAATCTAAGTTATTAACCAATTAGAATACTTTCACTGTGTTATTAATCAATTGTAGTTGATAAAATAATAATACATTTTGCTGTGAGAATAATATATAAATAAACTAAATATTTCCTTCATACTGATTAAATATGAATATATAGTACTATAGTGAATGAAACAATGAATTCACACTACTGGGGCTCTTTTGCAGGGCTGGATTAATGCAGAGGCTTTAGGGTCTGCAGCCAAGGGCCTCAGGCTAGAGGGAGGGGCAAAAAATAAATCCATAATTATATACAATTCAGTGGTCACCACTGATCCATTGATCACGATCGACTGGTTGATCCAGGAACCTCTGCCAGTCAATCTGTTAAAAGTCCCAACAGCGCAGCAGGGCTCAGGCAGGCTGCCTTCATGCCATGGCCCCACACTGCTCTTGGAAGCGGCTGGCTGCTGGCACATCTCTGTGGCGCCTAGCCCCTGGGAGCTGCAGGGGCAGCGCTTGCTGGCACAGGCATTGCATGGAGACACGCTGTCCGCCTCCCCCCAGGGGCGCACAGAGATGTGCCAGCAGCCAGCCACTTCCAGCAGTGGCCTGGGGCTATGACAAGAAGGCAAGCAGCTTGCCTGAGTCTTGCTGTGCTGCCAGCCAGGAGCTGCCTGTGGTAAGCGTCTCCCGGCCAGAGCCTATACCTCACACCCCCTCCTGAACCCCAACCCCCTGCTCCAGGTCAGAATCCCCTTCCTGCAGCCAAATTCTCCCAGACAACACAACCCTTCCTGCACCCCAACCCTCTGCCCCAAGTCAGAATCTCCTCCTGCATCAAACTCCCTCCCAGAAAGAAACTAATATAACAGCTGTTCTAAGGTAAGAAGTAGGCTACTTTGAATTAACTTGACTATATTCTACATGTTTTAAGACTGAAATGTAACCACAGAATGGCTTTATGTTAATTAAAAGGCAAGCTTAGTATAGCATTAATAGCCTCAAAGCCATAATTGTGGTAATTTTGTTTTAAATTAGGAAAAAGACTTGTATACAGGTGCCCCACAAAATCTAATAGCTCTGAGCCCACAGGAGAGTTAATCTGGCTCTGCACTTTTGGGTAATGCTGATCACTAGTTAATGTTTTTGGCTGCTGAACCACTGAAGTCTGGTTACCAGTGCTCTAAGCTATAACATAAAGCAAGAGAATAGACTTAAATGTATAGTAATAGTAATTTTTTCTTGTGTAAGATATTTACTCTTTTTAGTAGACTAGGTATGACTTCAAGGCTAGAGCTGGGTGAAATTTTCTGGGCAAATAATCTATTTGCTGCAAAGATACAATTTCAGGTCTACCAAAACAGTTAGAGAACACAATATAAATTTGCTGAATAGTTTTAGTGGGGAAAATAACTGGGTGAGGTTCAGTTAGGTGTCATTTACAAAACCAGAGGATGAAGATGTAGTAGTGGTGGTGGTATCTTCCTTACCCTGCTTATATCCTATAGGGCTGTGGTTACCACACTCAGCAGAGTGCAAGTAGACCCAGATTTAAGTCCACGCCCCTGCCTAATTTGGAGCAGAGATTTGAGTAGCTGTGGCTATGCTGCTGTTTTTATCACGCTAGCTCAGATACTTCTACCTGGGCCTAAAATTACATCCCATGCTGCAGTGTAGATGTATCCATATTCATTCTCTATCTCTGCCCTAATAAATATTCAAGTATTTTATACAAAGTAGAACAGCCACTTCCAGGAGCGGCATGGGGCTATGACAGGAAGGCAAGCAGCTTGCCTGAGCCCTGCTGCGTCGCCAGCCGGGAGCTGCCTGTGGTAAGCACCTCCCGGCCAGAGCCTATACCTCACACCCCCTCCTGAACCCCAACCCCTTGCTCCAGGTCAGAATCCCCTTCCTGCAGCCAAATTCTCCCAGACCACACATCCCTTCCTGCACCCCAACCCTCTGCCCCAAGTCAGAATCTCCTCCTGCATCAAACTCCCTCCCAGAAAGAAACTAATATAACAGCTGTTCTAAGGTAAGAAGTAGGCTACTTTGAATTAACTTGACTGTATTCTACATGTTTTAAGACTGAAATGTAACCACAGAATGGCTTTATGTTAATTAAAAGGCAAGGGGATCTTGAGAAAAAAACCAATATACTCACCTGAAATGCACACAAGTCAAACATGTTGCCCAACACTTCCTAGGAACTTGTCTTGTCAACCAGGATATTTTTTTACTTCACAAATATAGTGAGATTTTTCTCCAAAATATTTGCAGACTCTCAAAACTCTTGAATTTGGATATCTTATGAAGTATCTGGAGACAGAAGACGTTTTACAGTGAAGTCTGTGACAATTTAAAAATCCTCTCTCATATCAAATTTTGATATGGAGAATTAATAAGGGAGATAACAAAGCACCCAGTTAAAGCCTGGTAGTCTGGCATGGAGAGTCAGCCATACTCCTTTGATGTTAAAGTAAAAAAAAAAGTGCCTGCCACTTGAAATCCATTTACATGTGTTTCCTGATAAATGCCAACTCTATGCTATGGTCCCTTCCTATATTAAGCCAGTGTCTAAATGAATCAGAGTGAACTGGTCTTCTTCCGTCTCATCACTGATCAGACCCTTTAACAAAATGAAACCTACATTTTGGTACTTCAGATTAACTAAAATATTCCAATCAGAGCATTGTTTGATAAGGGAAACAATGACAGGATGACATTCTGTCCTGCACTGTTGAGAAAATGTCACCTGGGTGGCAGGAGAAAATATAGAGATTTCTTTGGCACTGTCTAAAGAATAGGTACAGCAAACACTCTTCTGATGCCAGGAGTTCATTGCTTCTTCCTCCTTTGGGGTTCCATTCCCCGTTAGAGCTCTCATGCGACAAGACAAATTAGGGACACATAAGGTGCAGTGGAATATTCCAGTCCTTGCTGTTTGTGGTAACCGTGTGTCTATAGCAAGTGGAAGACTGTCAGTTTGAAAATGCTTTGTGAAGCACAGAAAGCATTTGGCTGAGTCATTTGGCTGAACTAATGACTACCTGAGATCATATTTACTTTAATATGTGCTTTGTTCTTCCAAACACAGGATCCCATTAAGATTTGGGGGAGTTTAATTTTTTCATCCAAGATTTTGTTAAACACATTTGGCTATGTTTGGTGATGATTCACTCGTACATCTTTTAGTTATCTGTTCAATCTGTGCTGTAATAGACTCCAGCTCTTCTGGAAAACTCAGAAAAAAGTGTGTGTGTGTGTGTGTGTGTGTGTGTGCCTCCTAAAGAGCAGCTTGCAGCCATCATCTGGTTCACTGTATCTCTGTGATATGGCCCTTAAAGACAATATCCATGTCTGTTGTTTTAAATCGCTCTGTGAATGATTTGTTTGTTTTTATGCAGGTCCTACTACAGGCAACTTCTTGCTCTGCAGGGCATATACCACTCAATACATGGAGTTGTCCCCCTCCCAAAGCTTTCTCTCATTCCCCTGCACCTCACCCAAAACAAACAAACCAAAACTCCTTACAGCAGAAGTGTAATTTTAAAGCTCCAAGATGGTGTATGGTAAACCTAGCCAATGAGTAGCATCTTATTCACCTATTCAGGGAGATATAAATATTGACTTATGCATACAGTAAAAGTGTGTATGAAAGTTTGGTGTGGCCCAGAGACACTTCAGTGATTAAACCTATTGTTGCAAAGTTTGCATAGACCAATTCAAATCAAAACCAATACTGACGATAGATTTGGAGAGTGAGCTGGGACAGTATTGCCAACTGCAAACATTCAAAAATCATTAATCAGCCCTCCCCCCACAATCATGGGATTTTATAGAATAATAAATGCAGGGTTCTTTTTATTTATCTTCTGGTTTCTGAGTGTTTAGTCGTCATGTTTCACGCTTTTCTCTGCAACTATGAACACTAGAAACATTTTTGAATGAAATCTGAGATTCATGACTCCAAGAGTTGAGGCTTTAAGACATTTTAGGACTTTAGACTTGTGATAAAACAATTTTGAGGGGAAAGCTTCTGACACAAAGCAGACCAAGTATATACTGCAGTGACTATATACATTGTACCAACTCAAACAAACAACAACATAACACCAGTAACAAGATAGCATAGATCAGAAAAGAGCATATGTGGGATATTTCTGTCAGCATTTAAAAAGTTATCCAGGGCACTATGTATATGTATGTATGTACCTACATGTGTGTTTGTGTAGATGTGTATTAGTGTCATGGCTCCCAGTATATGGAGCCTCAAGTGTGCATGGTATTCAGCAGGTTAATAGATTCACGGAACAATTACTGTTTAGCCAGATAAAATTGATATGTAGTACCACTAACTGATGTTGCATATTTGACGGAGAAAAAAAAAAAACCTCTCTCCAGTCCCTTGCCAAGCACTGCCTGTTCATTTGTTACCTAATCACTTCATTCCCCTCGCTGAATCTCTCATGGGTATTCTGGGTAAAAAGACCATGTTTTACTCATTTCTGAATCATATTTATCTTGCAATGATTTTCTATCCTTCCATACAAGTTGAAAGGATACAGGTGCTTCTGTGGATTAGAATATCACTGAGATTGTGTTCAAGTGTTGTGTCTAGTAATTAGACCAGTGGACTTGGAGGTAAGAGTCCTGGGCCTACTATTGTTTCCTTTGTGACCTTGAACAAGTCACTTTGGACAAGTTTTTCAGAAGCGAGACCTTAAAACTCCCACTGTAGTCTATTGGAAGTTGCAGCTACTCAGCACTTCTGAACGTGAAGTCCTTAGCCCATCTATTTCTCAGTTTACTTACATACCTTGCAGGGGCAATGTTTAATGTGTGTAAAGTTCTTTGAAACTTTATCTTTAAGGCACTATTATAAGGACTAAATCCTGCAAACTTAAGTTATCCTTTGCATAACTACTAATTTACTATTCCCATGGGTTTCAGTGGGCTACTGCCATGAGTAAAAGTAGGCAAGTATGCTCATGATTGCAGGATCAAGCCTTGAACACCAAGTATTATTTATATCACTATTGTAATTTATAATATTGTTAAATCATCAGAATTACGATTACTATTATGTTTTAGCTATGTGATTCCCATTGGCAAATTGTCTCCCTCTTCCTTTCAGCTCTGTGTATTTATTACCTAATTCAAAATATTTCACGTGAGTTTATGCAATTTAAGAGTGTGTATTCGGGGGAACACCATGTTTCTTTCGCTACATGTGCTCTCTCTCACCAGTCGCTCTTTCTGGAGAGGTACATGATTGTCAGTAGCATTACAATAGTTGATTTTCTTTTTTCTTAGCCTTCCTCCTTATTTCCTGCTTTGTTAATACTTGTGTTGTCATGATGTTTGTTTCCTTGAAGAGCTTAAAAGGATTTCACAACTCAGTTAAAAGAGTATTTTTCTCTGTCCACCCTTTGCAACAAAATACGTCTTGAAAGTATATATTCTTTTGTAAATGTAATTTAACTGGTGATGGGCCTCAGCTGCAAAGTTCAGAACTGATCCTGAATTTTCTCAAAGAATGTAAGACATAAGTTTCTCATCTGGGCCAAGCTCTAATTAAAACAAAATGTTGAATAGTGCTTGCTGAAATGAAATACACTGGAGTTACTTGATTAAAACCTCCAGGGTCAGAAAACAATTCATTGGACTATAAATTGTGTTCATGTTTACTCCTATATTTCATGCTCTTTAACGATCACCTGTCTGTAAAAAGCTGGGAAAATATTGTGTGAATAGTTTTATCCACTGAAAAATGCAGAAACAGGTCAACCAAAACTATTAATTATCTAATTGGCAAATCATTTTGGCCAAAAAAAAAAAAAAAAAAGGGAGGGGGAATACTTTTAAAAAAAAATGTTGAAACATTTTGTTTTGGCATTTCCAAAAGGAAATATTTTGACTTTTCATTTCAGAAAGTCTTTCTGTTACAGAATATTCCTATATTTAATTTTGAAAAGCCATTGAAAAACTATTTAAAACTTTCTGAAAAAATATTTCAAATTAAATACAATGTTTTGTTTGGGCTAAAAACATGTTTTCCAGTTTTTATTTAGTTGAAAAAAATAATTTTGGTTCAATCTAAGACAATTACCCCTACCCAATTTTTCAGCTTAACCACTAAACCACAAAACTTGTTATTCATCCTGCCCTATATATGTAAACAATCCATTGATATGCTGTCAAAATTTTAACAAGAGGTTTGTTCAGAACATTTCTGCCTCAGTCAGTGATTCATGCAACTTTCCGTAGATAAAATATTCTCCCCCAACCCACTCAAAAACAAATTAATCAGTTCCACAATCTCCCTTCTACGTCACTCCCAACTAAATGCATCAATCTCTTTATCCCACATGACTCCTCCCAGCTCAGTACCTCTCAACCCAGCATGCTTCTCCCCCATAGAAATTCCCCTAATAACCACTCCTTCTTGGGAGCTGCTTCCTAGAGCAGCAAAACAGGTAGGCTTATCCTAGGGTTTGTGTTGGCTAAATTAGTGGCAAGCTGGCCATTCTGTCGTCTTTGACTCCCAAACTGGTCTTGTCTAATTCCCTTCCAGTAGTGGGTGGTATCAAAGTTGGGGAAATGGGTTCGCTGTGGTTCTTGAGGTGGCAGGTCCTTCCTTATTGCTGGAGCTCTTACCTCGTTGGCATAGGGATAGACCTCCACAGGCTGATTGGAAAAGGGGATGAAGAGGTAGAAATTACCTGGCAGAGCATATTTGTCCTGGTTGGAAGGTGGAGGAACAGGACTCTGGGTTCCCTCCCAGTACCAGCTATTCAGTCTCTGGGAAGGCAGCCACTAGTAGAGAACTCCCACACATTACAGAAGCATCTTTATTCTGCATGCTCTACTTCTTCTCATACTCTGCTGGGAGGACGGGCAAGCAGAAGGCTTTGGGGATTACATAGTTAATACCATGTACACTTAGCAGCACTGTTGAGGGTATAAAGGGGGAACTGCCCTTGTACTAACTGTGATGGTTTTATCAGTAATGGATAGATTGAGAGAGGGATGACAGTGTTAATAACTAGACCTGGCCTTAGCATTTTTGGGTGGGTACAAAACTAAGGAATTTGTGGGGTATTTCTTTTGCCAATTTATGTCCACCATTAACACTTCATGATGCACATGACTAATCTATAGAATTTGAGGATGATCCTTTGGGATAAATCCCAGACTGTGTATATATCCCAGACTGTGTGCTCACGCTTTCTGTCCTCCCTTGCCTTCAGTCTCCTGCTGAAAAATACAAATATCAAGAGATTGACTATTTTGCTAAAGAATGTGTGCATCCCTTTAAAAGGCAGGGGGGTAAGTGGATAGAAGAGGATTGCCTTGTTACTTTAATCATTATCCCCTGGCTATTGTTAGCAACAAGAAAGGGAAGAATTTAGGTTTTTGTCCCTCAAACTCAATCTCTCTCACGATGATGGTTTATTTCACTCCAAGAAAAGATAGTCATTAGCTTCTATCTGTCCTCTGAAGCAGAATCTGTTCACAAAAGATAACAATATACTGATGAAAGCATCATCTCTATATGGAGATATATTTTTTCCTGTGGTGAAAAGCATTTTGCACCTGTGCACTCAAAGGCAGTAGTTTCTCCCATCTAAAATGGCACATTACATAATGATAATAGTGATGCTGCTATGTCTCAACTGCTGTAGTATTTCAATAGTGTGTGACTTATTGAGTTCCAGGTCAGTAAATTGCATTCCTGGTCTAGATTTATGAAATATGGAAGATATTAAGCACTGGAGAAATGCCTACTGAGTTACCTGTAAAATGAATTAAGAAAAAAAGAATAGGCTATAGTGTATGCATTTAAAGTAAAAGGCCTCAATATTTTGTGTTATTAAAAACACCTGGAATTTGGTCATTTGTTTTTCTTTCCTGCTGCAGATGGGCATCTCTTTGAAAAAAAAGTAACTCTTTCTAGTGTATAGTAAGTGATAAATTTACACATGCTTTAGCTCCAAATAGTCCTGAACAAGGACTCTGAAAGTTTGTGTACTTATATTTACTGTTATACTGCCCAGATATTGGCCCAGATCTTGAGCTATAGCCAAAGAGCACTCAGGAGATGGTAAAGGGTGCCCGTCTGGTCCCTAAAATAAATTAGAAGCCATGCACGCTCCTTTTGCTAGCAAGGTAGTCTTCAGCTAGCTTTGTGTTAGTGGATTAGTACTCAACTGCCTTCATGCATGACAGGATCTGGGTCAGTGTATTATCTACCTCAGCTATTTTTATAAGATGATTAAAGTGCATGATTTTGCACTTCCACATTATTTAGGAAACAAATTTAAAAGTCAGTTATGATCTTTTTGATTAATTCCCATTCAAAATCCATGTCACATGAGATTTGATCATTATAGAATTATCTCAACTAAAAGACAGAAAGACTATTTAAACTCTCCTTTATTACTACTTTCACACTACACATTGATAAAGGAAAATAACACCTTGGCCTTAAGTACACAATTTCTTTTTTTTTATAAAGTTATTTTTGAATTATTGTCAGTATAACTAGCTGCAAATCAAAGTAACAACGCTATATTTTTCTAGCTACTTATCACTTTTCTAAAATAAAACTCCGGATTTCCTGTAACAGAAGTATTGGTCTCTTGGTATTTGTATTCGTAGCAGACATGACTCAACGTCACTATAAACCTTTTGTTAGCTGTATGATTTAAAATGTAATAACAACAAAACACTGGGACTCTGAGTATGTTGTGCATGTGTTACAGAAAAGCAAATGGCATTGGTAAAACCCTCACAGTCGCACCCTCACAGTAATGGAATTGGCTGATTGCTTATTGTTATGCTCACAGCTGCACATGGTATCCAATTATCTGTACAGAGCTTTTGGGATTTGAAGGTGCAAGCAGAATAGCTAATATTTTATAGGAAAAAGTTATTGAACTCATTGGCAAAAAGTTTTAGGACCCACTTTTCAAGAGAGTTGGAGTTCACTTTCTAAAAGAAATCAGACTGGGTTAGCATTGTTTTTCTCTCTATTACAATCATAAGCCTCAGTAACAGAGAAAATAGGAAAAGGAAATTTAAGATTCTCCAACAAATGTTCAGCATTTATTTTGTCATAGCATATTAGGAAAGCACAACAAACCAGTGAGAGTAAAGAAATGAGAGATTCCCCTGTCCAGGTTTTTAGTTTATTCATCAATAGTTTGATCCAAAGTCCACTAAAGTCAAAGGGACTATTTCCACTGACTTCAGGGTGTTGGGATCAGGCCTCAGTAATGTGCAACTTGACACACTGAGGTTTGTCCAGCAGAGTGTGGACACTTACAATTTGTATACCCTAAAACTGCTTCTGCCCTACAAGGGATTTCACTCAACATGTAATTAGCCTACAGAACTTGCTGCCACAGAATGATGTTGAGCCAAGAAGCGTCAAAGTATAAACCACAGGTAGTATCTGGTATGGCAATTCCTATAAACCTATGATTTCTTGCTGTGCAGGGTTCTGTTTAAAAAGAGAAATAGAAAGAATAATTTTCTGCAGGACAGGAAGAAATGCATAGCTCCAGAACTGTATTTTCCTAAGTATCTCACTTTCCATTCTCTTCCTGTTCCCCAATATAATGTTCAACTCCCCTGTCCCTAACAGAAAAAGTGACCCCTGCCGCCTCCCAAGCACTAATGTAAGAACTAGAAGCAGCTCAGCTCTGGCCTATTAAGCGAGCAATCACCCTGTCTCTCTGCACAGAGCCTGACCCACTCAGTGTAGCCTACTGATCCATTACAGGTGGCCACTCCTTCAGGCAGGGCAATGTCAGAAGGATGTGGGTTTCTTAGATGTAGAGAAGGACCAGTCAAAACTTTATTTTGGATTGAAATCCTGACCTGCCACCATCCCACATAGACGTTCGTAGATCTTCTCTCCTTCAGGCCACAGTGCCCTCCCTTGTCCAACAATCTCCTTTCTGACCATTAACCACTACCTATGTGTTAAATATATACCAAAGAGTCAAAGGAATATTGTGCTATGAAAGCTATTATGATCACTGCCTCTAATGACAAGAGTAAATAACTAAAAATAAAATGTTAAAAATGTCTTACATATAATAAAAATGGCAATGAATAATAAAACAGAAAACTGTAGAAAATATAGCACAACATTTGGAAGCATGACAAAAGTAGAAGACCTGTAAAACTGTGGAAAAGTTTTATCATTTCAAACTATTTTTTAAAGAATGTAATTCTCATTTATACTAAGATCTCTTTACACAGTTCTTAAAATATACATAATTTCCTTTACACTCATATCAAAGACTCCTTTCACTTCCAGAATTGTGTAAAGTGACCTTACAATTTTATCTGTCTGTATAAGTTTTTATAATGGTACCCATCATCATACATCCTCTGAAAGTCTTTCAAATGCATCCAAATGTTATTCTACATTTTTGTTGTGTTTTAGAGGATCGGAGAGGACTCCTTATTGGGAGTATCAGTAAACTGACATTTCTCACTGAGTGAGACACAAGCACAATTCACACACATGGAGATAAACAATGAGAGATATTTCTAAAAATGCTTTCAAAATTCCAGACCTGAATGCTGCTTCTTCAACCCATCTCTACACAAAAATTCCAGACCTGAATGCTGCTTTTTCAGCCCATCTTTACACATAGTACAGCACAGAAAGGTCCATTGAGATTGGTTGTGGCAGTTAGAGACATTCAGTTAAAAAATAGTGCTGTTCATCCAAGCTTTTGGTGCTATATTACATTCTATCACTTACAGTATTGTACTGTCAAAACAAGTATATTGACAGGACCTGGTGTAACATGATAGGAAGAGCTGTGATAGATGCAGCGTGACACAACATAATTACAATGAAAGCCATCAAAAGAATATTACATTCCTGAAAACACCAGCCTCTCACACATACCGTCTCTAATCAGCTAAAAGCAGATATTTCAAACTCTCCAGATATTCTGAGTGCAGATAAATGAAAGTCTGCTGAATATTGCTCCAAAAGTACTAGCAACTGAAAACAGGGAAAATTTGCTAGTGGAATTGCTCATGTCAGGTAAACCTCACAGTTGAGAGGGTTTTTTTTTAATAAATTGAAAACTTTGGATGTTTAACCCTATCTATTTAGTTCAGAAAATCTCATTGGAACAACAAATCCTGTAGCATTTTGTAATTTTTCTTCCTAGTCCAGACGAACTGCAGAATCTGTAAATATCATATAAATGTGTTTTTTAAAGTTATCACATTTAATTTGAGCATAAAAAAAGGTTCAGTTTGGATTTCATTTGGGGTGGAAGTTTACTTCTTGTTGTATCAACATCAATTTATGAAGCCATAACACACTTGGCACTGTATAAAATCGCCATCGCTAATAGTTGTGTGTTCTCAGAACAACTACTAGAACAGTTTACTTGTCCATCCACAATATTCTAAATGCTTCATTTCACTGACAAGAAACAACAAAGATTTTAATTCCAGGTCAGATCATTAACAAGACTCTTCTTTCCAAAAAGACAGATGCCCTTGCACTGCTCCTCAAAAAAAAACATCTATAACAACTGGATGCTTTTCAGTGCTGCCTTTTTATGATGAAGAAATCTATAGCTAAAATTATAGAGAATTCTATTGCTCAACTTCTAATTTTCAAAGATTAAGGTCCCCCTTGAAGTGGAGTTTTGATATTAATGAAAGATCACATCTTTTAGGGTCTCTATTTTGGATACCAGGCTATACACTAGTTAGCCATATGGTTAAAATATTTTTATTAGTTATAAATAGATATTGTTATCTAGTTAACTATCCCAGTGCAATTACAACTGCAGAACCTTCCAGCTGCAGTTCTATACTTGGATCCAGTTTAATAATCTGATCATCCCATTATGTTTATTCTGAACCAAAATGGCAATGGAGGTTTGCAGCTGGAACCAGGTGTACAGGAACCTGTACAGCAACATTGTCCAATGTAGTGCTTAGCCATCTGTTTGTGTTTATTACCTGATGAATGAGTTTACCACTGGCTATTTCAGCAAGTATTAGCAGATTTTTTTTATACCTAGTGAATGCATACTGTGACAAAGTTTCTCCTCTGCCTTGGTGGGTCCTGTGCTTATTGGAGGATTTGCTTGCCTCGGAGATTCATGGCAGCCCTCAGTTTGGCCATGGCTCAAACCTGCCATCCACTTAACTAACCTCATCACTGGCCACCATGGGGGAAACTGAATACAGTCCCCGCAGTCTTCGTGTCTCACCTAGAGGGTCAGGAACAGGCCAGATCCCTTTCCAATTTCGACCTTCCCTTCTGATGTTTCTCACAGGCCAGGTCAACTCCTCCTGTATCCGATCAGGAGTTGGAGGGATGAGGGAAACACAGGCCTACCCTTTACAGTGGGTTCTAGCCCAGGGCCCTGTGGATAGCAGCTGTCTACAATGTTCCCTGTATCAGCTGCATGACAGCTACAACTCCCTGGGCTACTTCCCCATGGCCTTCCCCCAACACCTTCTTTATCTTTAGTGCAGGATCTTTCTCGTGAAGACTGATCATGCTTGAACTCTTCACTCCTCCAGCAGCACGCCTTCTCACTCCCTGCTCCTTGCACACACCCCTTACTAACTGGTGGGAGGTTCTTTTTAAACCAGGTGTCCTGATTAGCCTGCCTGCCATAATTGATTCTAGAAAGTTCTTAATTGGCTCCAGATGTCTTGATTAGCTTGCCTGTCTTAATTGGTTCTAGCAGGTTCCTGATTGCTCTAGGGCAGCCCCTGCTCTCATCACTCAGGGAACAGAAAACTGTTCATCCAGTGGCCAGTATATTTGGCTTCTACCGGACTTCTGTACTCCACTCGTCTGGATCTGTCAAAATACTAAACAAATGAATAGAAAAACAAATTTAAAATAGTCTAAAATGTCAGATTTTCCAATTTGTTAATCTATTTAGAACCTCCTTTCTCCTTAGTATCTTTCTACTGAATAATTGGGGCCACCATACTGTTAATCATAAGAACATAACATAAGAACGGCCATACCGGGTCAGACCAAAGGTCCATCTAGCCCAGTATCCTGTCTACCAAGAGTGGCCAATGCCGGCTGCCCCAGAGGAAGTGAACCTAATAGGCAATGATCAAGTGATCTCTCTCGTGCCATCCATCTCCATCTCTATCTCCATCTTCTGACAAACAGAGGCTAGGGACACCATTCCTTACCCGTCCTGGCTAATAGCCATTTATGGACTGAATTTATCTTTTAAATCCAATCTGAGATATTAACACATCTGAAAGTTAGCAATAAAAATAGTGCAATGTTATATCTGGAATGACCACATATTTCATTAACTACATAAAAAAAGGTTTGATACTTTGATGTCTTATCTATGGATTTCCAAATACAGAACAACCACATTTGTGCAAAACGAAGTATTATTTAGAAAACAATATACAGTTACATTCTAACTTATAGCAACCTGATCTACCTGTGTAAATTCATATACCATGTCCATAATATTACTATATATCTGAGCATATCACAATTCATTTTATCTGCAAGAACTAGATTTAGTTCATAGATTAGATTATTTGACTATAAATCTAGATAGGATCACTGTGTTTATCTAGTCTGGTCTCTTGTATAACACAGGGCACAGGATTTTCCTGAATTAATTCCTGTTTGGAGTAGAACAGATCTTTTAGAAAAATATCCAAACTTCATTTAAAAATTGCCAGTGATGGGGAATCTACCACAATCCTTGCTAAATTATTCCAATGATTAATTACCTTCACTATTAAAAAATTGCCTAATTGCCAGTCTGAATTTGTCTAGCTTCAACTTCCAGCTATTAGATCTGTTATACCTTTGTCTGCTGGACTGAAGAGCCCTGTATTATAAAATGTGTTTGCACGTTTGATTAGAGGAATTTTTTTACAGGTGAAAGACTGGGTCATAAAGGTAGGGTTTCCTTGGGTTTTTTTTTTCTTTTTTGTTTTTGGAGGTGCTGTGGTCTGTGATCATCTTGAATTTCAATTTGTGGAGTAGAGATGGAGAAATCATCATCTCTTGACCAGCTTTTTGTGCAAAGTTCTGATTTTGTCCAGTCAGACTGTCCCCTAGACATGGACTGATAAATTGATCCCTTTGAGAATAAGGTCCAAAACCTTCAGTTTGATCTGCTGCGCAACAGAGAACCAGTGGAAAGAGTGGAGCATTGAGGTGATGTGCTTTTCACAGTCCATGTTGCTGAGCAGATGAGCTGCTGTACTGACAGCTAATCAGACCTTTTTGTAAAGTTGGTAGCTTCATTTTGAGGACCACATGATTATAATAATCAAACTTGTAGGCCATAAGTGGGTAGATCGCTGGGGAAACTGATTCCAACAAGAAGGATGCTTTTCAGAGCTAGTCAGACATTTTCCAACAAATGTTTTCCCACTGGAGAATGCAAGTTGTTGAAAGCTACACATTTTTTGGAAATCAGTCACTTGACCAAAAATTGTTTAGAAAGAAAAATAAAGAATGTTTCAGCATTTTAAAAACAGAATGTTTTGATTTTCCAATGCGAAATAACTTTTTCAATGTTTTAAATTATGATATATGTATTTTCTTAAAAAAGCAGAAATCAGAATGAAACATTTTGATTTTGTTCAAGCAAAAAGTTTCAAATAAACTCAAACCATTTATTTTTCAGAATTTTGTTTCACAGGGAATTTCCAAAGATTTTGAAGTGAAAGAAATTTAAGATTACAGAATTTCCCATGAAATAGAAAATCCAGCTCTTGGACAGCTCTAATGCTTCACATTCTTATGGATATTTGGTATCCAGAAACAGTGAAAAGTCTAGAAAAGAACGGAGGCCGTGGATAATTTGAACAATATAAGGCTATATAACCTCAATGTAAGGCAATGAAGATGGTGGGGTTTTTTTTCCAATACATCCCCCATAATCAGTTTTGGTCATCTGCTCTTCATCCAGCTGATCTGTCAGCCAAATTTCTAGATAACTGGGAGATGATGTAGTTTGAATCTGATGTGAAGGTCACATAATGCTGGGTGTCTTCTAATTTATTGTTGACATTTGAGTCCCTATTGTTTTGAAATCTATCCTGATTGCTTCATATAAAAATTTGAACCAAGATGGAGACTTTAAGGAAGGGGGCTGTAGCTACTTAGGCCTGGTCTACACTGGGAGAGGGGGGAAATCGATCTAAGTTATGCAACTTCAGCTACGTGAATAACGTGGCTGAAGTCAACGTACTTAGATCGACTTACTGCGGTGTCTTCACTGTGGTAAGTCAATGGCTGACACCCTCCCATCGACTCAGCCTGAGCCTCTCGCCCCGGAGGAGTACTGGAGTTGATGGCGAGAGTTCGGCAGTTGATTTATCGTGTCTAGACTAGACACAATAAATTGCCCCCGCTGGATTGAAGAGCAGCGATGGATCCATATAGACAGGCCCTTAGGATTCCCAGCTGTCTGGGTGTAGTCAGAAAGGGCTAACTGGAGCCCTCTGTACCATCTTACTAATCCTCTGATGTCTCTGAAGTGGGACAGCAGCATTCTGTGACCAGCTATATCAAATGCTGTGAAATAACCCTTGTCTATATCCAGGAAGAAATCGGTCAGTCAGTCAGTCCTGTCTAGGCCTCATGTGCTGGAGCAGTCACAGGTGGTGACAGAGTTTTCTTATGGAACTGCTGCTATCAAATTTCTAAGATCTACTGCCTGACATACCTGGTTCAAGGAGAAAGAAATAATCTCTGTAGTAAAAAGCTATGACACTCTATGCCATTCTCTATGCCACATCAGAAGGAATAATATGCCATGGAATATCAACAGTTAAAATAATAGTGCACAGAAGCTGCAGCGGTGTGTGGCAAAGGAGTTAGACAGTACTCATTGCTGAATGTATTATTGACTCTTTTTGAATCCACTTACATGCTGTGAATTGGAATATTTACTTTAACATTGAATATAATTGGGTTTACTTTCCACTCAGGCACAGGGAGAAAAAAGGAGGGATAGAGAAAAATTTAAATGCCAAAAAAAAAAAAAGTAATATAGTCCTTAAAGTGCATAAAGGGAGCTTACCTTCTGAGAGTTGTTCATGTATTTTTAATAGGTAGCACAGTTTCCCTCGCTCCTTATTCTACTAAGGTCAGGTAACAATCTGATTCTTGTTTTGAGTGGCTGCTTATGTCTACATGAGATACACACACAACTGAAGTTGAAATGCCTTGACTGCAACACGAGAAGGCACAGTAAGTATCCATAATAACAGTGCCACTCTACTTGAACTACAGCTTCTGTACGGGCTTGTAACCATTGTTTTGGTAGTAACTTGACCTATTATTTTTGTAAGGCATATTGTTTCTGGAAATACTAGCTTTGTTATGTAAGTGTACATTGGAAACACCAATAAACTCTGATATTTAGACTCTGGTTAAGTTACTCCAGGAAAGGTAGATTCTTTAATATAATTTAAATTTCTGCTGGATAAAATACAATGATAATCCTTGGATAGGAGTGATTCTGGTTTAGGCTTTTTTCCAGACTACTCTGAAATTGCCTCTACCACAATCAAACTAGTTCCAGATATGATCCAAGTACATAGTTTGCATTTCATAATATTGCTAAATGATTGGTAGGTTATCAATTGACTAAGGAAGATTTTCAGAAGATTCATAGGTGGGCTGAGTACAGTAGGCAACATTATTCACGTTCAACTACATAGCAAACATGAATGGGACTTAAATATTTTGGTTTAAAGAGTGAGGGCTTATTAATAAGACAAAATGCTGGCCATCTCTCTCTGGCTGTGACAATGACGTTTAAGGTACATTTTCTGTTTGTTTTGGGATATGGGTATTCATTTTAAACTTTACATCCAGACAGCCTAAAACTGAAGCCATTTGTTAAAACATCCATTTGCATAGTTATTTATAAGAAACTACAAGTTATGAGTACCACAGAAGTGCTTGCATGTATTTATTTCTATGTACACAATGTTGCTTTGTATATACACAATGTTCAGGTCTAGGCCCCTTTGACAAATATTTTTTAAACGACAGTTTTTATAAGTTATAAATCCAGCAATTCAACCTAACACAATTTGCCCCTGACCTGTCAACACCAAGCAATGAAGAACTCTTTTCTTCCCTTCTCATCACCTACACAGAATATATGGGCTTTGGAAAAGGACCTTAAAGTCAACCTCATTTCAGATGAAATGAGTGAATGACAAGGTTCCCACAGAGAGAATGCCCTCTTATTAGCTCCCTCTCTATTAATCCAAAGGAGCTCCAGCTCAGGCATCATTGCAGGTCACAGTTCTATATTATTGCACGAAGAGATAGGTAGAGTCACAAGCAAGTGGGTCCAAAGACACTTAGTCGAGATTTTTAAAGGCACAAAGGGCAATTATACACCCAATTTCCACTGAAAGTCAATGGGTACCTAATTCACATTGGTGGTTTTGAAAATATCACCCATTTGGGTCTTTGAAGGTGAAAAACAATTATTTTAATTCAATGTAGAAACAAAAGAATGTGTGTGGAACATGGAGTGCAGGTGTAATATGCCACTGTCAAATAAAGCACTTAATAAGCCAGATGTAGAATTCTGCACATGTTGTATTTTCTAGATAGATTTAAGAAGTAACCCCATCTGGGGTGCATCATAGCAGTAGAACGTAGAGGTGACAAAGGCATGCAAATTTAAGGAATAAACTGACCCTCTGCCAGCTCTAGTTATCATTCATGCCTCTGTCTCTACCAGATGATAGGTAAGGTGGTCAGATGAAATTGAAATATCTCAACCATATCAGAATCGACATCTCCCCACCTATTCCCCAGAAGCCAAGACACAGTGGAATCCCACATGAGAGGACCCTTAGAGGGGGAAAGTATTTGCCATTGTATATGCCTATGACGAATTCCCACTTTTAAAGTAAATAAATGTAGTGCAGAGCAAAGCTTTTGAATCTTGGTTATGCAGAAGTGAGATGGAAAGATAAATGCTATTTCCCCTGTCATGGGCATTGCTGAATCATTCTCACTGTCTATTATTAGTTAAATGTAAAATATCAGGGTTTTCCCATTGGCCAAAATTCTGACAACCAATGAGTCATCTGCCATGAATTTTAACTATGATCAGTGTCAAAGGACCAAAATTCAAATGATCATTTAATGTTGTCTGACATGAGAGAAAACATAATTGAATTCCGTACAAGTAATGTCAGATTCTGCAAAATGATGATGTCTGCCTGCTTGGCAGCAATAACCCCCCAAAGAGCTGCTGGATTTCACATAGAGAAAGGGTTTGAAGAATAAATCAGCAGCAGTTTTGTGTAAATATTGCATAAAGCCTCCCCATTCCCACTCTCACCCCCATGGCAAAAATATAGGTTGCAGGCAAGGGAGAAAACAAACAAACATAAAGACTTCTGAAATACCACGAAGTAAAGAATGTGCTACCAGGAGGATAAGAATTTTAATTTACACTGGGACTTCAGCTAATAGCAATATCTTTTCTCATGCTGCATTGTAGTATTACATAAAGTGACTGATAATGTGCAAGTCTGAATGAATATGAAAAGTAACATCAACTGAGAGCTTGATGGCTTGAAGGTAAACAGACTATTGTGGCCTTTTGCTCTATTCCATCACTGCTAAAATACAGTAATTTATACTGAACTCCCTATTGCTTATGGTTGAGTCTTTATACATAAATACTATATTCAGTTTTTCTGATTAGCTGCTGATTTTGGAATCGTTCATTTTTGCTTGAGACAGCTGGTGCCTAGTTTTTAGATTTGCTGAGCACCCACAACTCCAACTGAGGAAATGAGAGGTTCAGGGAACGTTTGAAAAAAATAAAGCCCTAAGTGGGGTATTTGAAAATAAAGTCATTCACATTAGACCACACAAGAGATCACTTTTGAATATTTCAGCCTTAATTACTGAGACCCTCAATTTTTCCTGCTGTAAAATGGGCACAAACATATTCACCTGCCTCATAAGGGTGTTCATTAAACAATGTATGGAAATACTATATACAAAGTATTAAGACTACTCAGAAATGGGAACAGAACTCAGGAATTCCCAACTCCGTGCTCAGTCCACTATGCTAGTCTACCCATGTGACTGTAGAGATATATATAAATTACAAACATTTTGCATATTTCAGATTCTCCCTATAATCTGGATCTGATTGACTATTACAAAGTTATCAGGCCACAGTCTCAGCATAGGTCTATTAAAGTCAGGTCTGTTAAAGCTATGCTGATTTACACCAGGTACGGATCTGTCCCAGAATGTTTCTTGACCCTTGCATAGTACCCTGCCATGATTTATACTGTATTTTTACATGCTTATTTATGCGTGGCTAATAAGACCATATGAAATACAATCTAAATAACTCAAAATATTGCCAGTGGATTATTGTTCAATCCAATCTTAACTGGGTATTTGTCACTTCCTTATATCAATCATAAGGCGTATATCTGATCAAATATAATTTCAGTCACTATTAAGTTCTTTGATTAACCCAGTCTATTAGGACATTTGATATTACAATGCCATAACATGCCATAGGATGTTCTGTTCTTTATAACAGATTTAAAAGGATATTTCGGGTGAATGCGACAGAATATATTTTAAAGTATTATCCTCATTTTATTTTTAGATGTATACAGACAGGACTGCTTGTATGACAGCAAATCTTTACAACTGAGGTTTTTCTGTCACTCATCATTCTTTGACCCTTGAATTTGAACATTGGGATTCTGTGTCAATACATCTTAGTATTGATCTCAATTAAAGTTAATATGTCCTTATTACGCTTAGAACAGAGGTGTCGCAAACAATTTGTTGTATACAAAGACAGAATGAATTTAAGCATTTTGCCTGATACAGAAGTTAGTTGCCATCTATGTCAGATCGTACATTTGCTGCTTATTTGAAGCCATAGTATTGTCTCCAGCTAAATTAGAGGAGAATGCTTTGTATTTCATCTGAAGATTTGAAAGCATTGTGGTCCTGAGTCAGGAAAGCACTCAAACAGTGTATAAATCCATCCCTAGTCCAGACAGAACTTAAGCACGTGCCTAACAGCCAGAGCCCAAATCAGGAGCCAAGTTACCAAGCCCAGGTAGTGAGCCAGGGCCAAGATCCAGGAGGTCAGAGCATCAGCTATACGGGGAGATCTTGGCAAAGCAGTAAAGGGCCCAAATCACTACTGCTTATTGCTAAAATTAGCCAAGCTAGCAGGCAGTGGGCTTATGCAGCGGCCATTGCATGACCGAGTCAAGAAGTCAGGGGTTTGGGTGCCACAGAGAGGGCAGCTTGACCCCACATCCTTCCTGATGAGATCTCTGTTGAAATTGCTGAGGTATGCATTAGAAAAAACAGGAAGCTTGTCTATATGTGCCCACAGTCCTGGACCACCCACAGAAAAAAAGCATGTGTGCTGAATACCCGCTGACGGCCCCACCGATCAGTTCCTCCCTCTCATCCCCAGCGCCTCCTGATGACTGCTGTTCAGCTGTTTAGCAACAGGCAGGAGGTGCTGGAGCTGGGGAGAGGAGCAGGGACAGGAAAAGATGGGGTGGGGGCAGGTCAGGAAGATCTGAGGTGGAGACTTGGGGGAAGGTGTGGGGTGGGGGCAGAGCATGGGGTCAAGGATCCCTGAGGAAATCAGAAGTCGGTGCCTCTGTAACACCCCATCCCCAGGCCCTATGGCCAGCGCCCCCTCGACCCTCACATAAATGCACAACATCCTGCAAACACACCCCTGCTCAGCACCCCCCGACCACAGCTCCACCACTACTTCCTAGAACCCCATACAGAACCCTGACTCCCAACCCACACAGATCTTCTCTGCCCCACCTCACAGCCCAGCACCCACCGCAGACCCTATGGAGACCCACTCCCCCATGCCCTGCCTCCCAACTACACTTACTAGCCCTGCGGGGAGGCGACTGTGTCGGTCGGGCTGAGCCGGCAGTGCAGCCAGGACTGGTCCTGGAGCAGGGAATTGCTCCAGCCTCTTGGGAGTGGCACAATCAGCCAGACCAGAGTGTGCCCTGGTCAGGTTCCCTCAGGACTCACTTGCCTGGAGGGGTTCAGCCAAGCCCCCCAGATTGTCATCCCCCACAATTGGCCAAGACTGGCCAGGCGTCTGCACCGGTCCCAGATGGCTCAGCTCCAGGGAGACAGGCGGGGGCCTACAGCTGGTGGGCAGCTGAGACTTCCTAGTGCCAGAGGTGTGCTGGGATCCAGCCAGGGGGCAGAGAGGAGCTGGTGGGTGGAGCCAGGGAGTGGACAGGAGCCTTTGGCCAGCTGGCAGGCCCAGAGGAGTAAGTGGTGGGCAGGAGGGGAGCCAGTGGGCTGGTGGGGTCTCGGGGCACAGTGCAAGCAGAGTAGACCAGGGCCCCTTCTGAGTATGGGCCCAGGTCCATAGCATCATTGTACACCCTGTACTGCCAGAAACACAGCTGCAAACATGGAACACTATTGAGAAGGCAGAGACCTAAGCCTGCTGTAAGGTTTAAGAATCTTCAGCCAATCAAGAGGCCAGGTTTATTAGCTGAATCATCTGAGGGCAATGAGATGGGTCTGCGTTCAGCTGTGGGTCCCTGATAATAAGGATGTGTTTCTGAACCAGGATATATATTAATATGAACTTATTTGAGTCTCATAAGAACCCTTTTGAGGTAAGTCAGGATGAAAGTGGAGGGGGGAGGGATAGCTCAGTGGTTTGAGCATTAGCCTGTTAAACTCACAGCTGTGAGTTCAATCCTTAAGGGGGCAATTTAGGGAGATGGGGCAAAAATTGGTTGGATGATTTAATTGGGGATTGGTCCTGCTTTGAGCAGCAGGTTGGACTACATGGTGTTCTGAGGTCCCTTCCAACCCTGATATTCTATGAGCCAGTACAGCATGCTGGTAAGAACTTATACAGCCCACATTAAAGCATTGCTACAGCAGCACTTACAACGTGAGTGCCTCTTTAGGGTCCATACCAGCAGGGCTGCCAATGGGGGGACACAGCAACATTAAAGCACTGCTGCAACAAAGGACCCTGCAGCTCTTTAACATCCCTGCCCCTTTTGCCCACCTTCAGCTGCCAACAGACAGGAGAGGCAAAGGGAGCAACTGCCCCAGGGCCAGTTGTTTAAAAGGGCCCAGGGCACCAGACACCACAGCCACAGTCTGGACCCCTGGGCCCTTTAAATCATCACTGGAGCCTCAGGTGGTGCAAGCCAGGCAGCCTGAAAGGGCTGGCTGGGGGATGCTGACCCCCACCAGCCCTTCCCCTTCCGCCTGAGGCTCCACCCTTTCCAGGGGCCAGAACCAGCCCTGGTCCCATACCTATAACTGTCCAGAAATACTTTCACCCCTGAGATAAGCCAGGAAATTACTATGAGCTTTGCTATGTCTACAGGCTCAGGCTAAGGCCTGAGTCTTTGACTTCAGTGGAACTACTCACTTGCATAAAACTAAACACATTACTAAATGTTTGCAATGACTGGGCCCTGGTGAGTGATTTGTTGTGTGCCCTTATAAGCATTAGAAATCTCATTTTGAGTGTGTTTTTGCATATAGGCACTCTGTCATACCCTGCTCCAAATTATTTAAAATGTCTGCCTTATTACTGAGAAACGTAAAGCTTGGTCTTTTCTTTTTACATCACTTTTTCCTAACTTTTTACAAAGATGCCAAACCCAGTAGAAAATTTTTGGCTTTTCATAAAATGTTGGATGCATGTAGATTTTTGTATAAAAGAGAATGGAATTTGTTTGATCTCTGTATATTTGATCATCTTCACCTTTGGAATTCTCAATATACTTCTGTTGCATTTACATGGCTAATTTTCCATGTGTAAACTCCAACAGATTATAAACAAAACCTTTCAGTATATTGGATAAAGCGTGCGCCTCTTATTTCAAAGATAGGAGTTGAAGGCAGTGATATGTTATACATTTATTAACATACCCATTTGTTATTTTTGCCTACTGAAATTGACCAATTGATTCTTACGACTTTACTAAAGCAAATGTATGATCCAAAATATCGTTTCAGGTGAGACAAAGAACACAGAAAAAGTCTGAAAGCTCACAGGTGGTAGGACCACAAACATGATTAAGATAATCTTTTACTCTCTCAAACATAAAAAAAATGAATAGAATATCTTTCTGTCTAACATGGGAGGGTTTTTTTTATAATAAAAATAAACTCCTCAGTTTCACCTACACCCACCACCCGCTGCTTTCTCAGCAGTTCACAGATACAATGAATGAAACTCCTAAAAGCAAGAAGAGGGTGAAGCCCCAGCTGTATATCATTTATTTCAAACATTCAATTAGTGACCCGGTCAGCTTTATTTAAAGCAAAATACAAACTGTTGCATACCCAATTAATGTTTGCCATGGCAAATATAAGTCCACTCAGTCCCATCTTATTGAAAAAGATACGGCATTTGCTAACAGTATTTCTCTAATGATGTTATCCAGGCTGTCCAGTGCCAGATATCTAATTTTCTGAAACATCAGGTGCTAAATATTTATCCTCATAAAAGAACACAAACATTCACATCGTACAGAAATACCTCCCTTTACATATCACCATCCTAGTTTATTCAGGTTGTACACTCAGTAATTTTTAATCCCAGAGGTCTGGTTAGGAAGTGAAGTGGGTCCTGGATCATGAGACTTTTCATGAGACTGTTTTTAATGGCCATGTAGAATTTCATTTTAAAAAACGGTGGTTTCATACCATATTTTGAAGCTTGCCCTTAAAAATTCTGTCTCCCTCTACTGCTTGATAGTTTCACTGCTCCAGTAGAATGTAGCTGTACATGGCAGATCATGGTGGAAAATATGATCTCTGAGGTATCTTGGGCTAAACCATGGAGGTTATGGAGTATCGGGTCAATCATGAAATGGACTCTGTATTCAATAGGGACTAAATAATATATACAGAAATATAACTAAGACTAGGACCTAATGAGAGAATTCTAATCTGATTAAAACAAAGAAATATTATTTGATTTCAGGACACTTTATAATATATAGTAGAAGCTGTCTGTTTGCAAAATAATTTTAGACCAGCCAAAAAAAAAAAAATTCAAAAACACCTACACTAAAAATACAAAAGCTCAGAGGGGATACAGACATAGCTAGTTCAGAGAAGCTGAGAAATCAGTTGTCACTATCATCATTCTCAACATAAAATTCCGTAAGGCTTTACTTTTGGATTTTCTGACACATGTGTGCATCAATGATGGCTTCCTTCAGTGATATCCTGCAGTATAATGAATCAGATTATTTTTTAAATAAATGAAACTAATTTAGCTTGCAGTAACTTATACAACACCAGCTGTTATAGTTATTATCACCATCATCAACATAAACATAATTACATTTACAAAGACAAATCAGAGGAAATGTGGCAGAAATAGGCTCTAGTGCTAGAGTTTGGTGGTGTTCTTTGTCTCTGACTCTTGATACCACTGCTCTAATGTAGGAGGAGCCCTACCAAATTCACGGTTGTGAAAAACGTGTCATAGACCATGAAATCTGATCTTTTGTGCCAGTGTTTCTCATACTGAGGATCCCAACCCAAAACTGGGTCTCAAGGCTACTGTAGGGGAGTAGCAGTATTGTCTTCCTTACTTCTGTACTGCGGCTGGTGGCAGTGTTGACTTCAGAGACAGGCATCTGGAGAATGGTGGTTGCTTGCTGGGCACCCAGCTCTGAAGGCAGTGCTGCTGCCAGCGGCAGCACAACAGTAAGGGTGGACATAGCGCTATCTCCCTACAATAGCCTTGTGCCCCTTCCATGACTCCTTTTTGGGTCCGGACCCCAGAAACTCCAGATTTAAATATCTGAAATCATTAAATAATTTTTCATGATTTTTTTGTAACCTATGACTGTGAAATTTACCAAAATGGACTATAAATGTGGTAATCTGTATTGCGTGTTGTTTAATTTTTTTTTTTGGTCATTAGAAAATGTAGTGACAAATCATAATCCTCCTATAAAGGTATAAGCAGACAAACAATATTAAATTACTTGGTGATATTTTTTACATTAAGTATAGGCTATATAAATTACATGAAACATGCTTTATTGAACCATCTTCTATAATTAAATATAGACCACCTGTATTTAACAGCTACTTGTATTACCATGTACACACTATTTGCCTGAACAAGAAACAAAACAGGAAATGGAGAAAACCTAACACTACCTATTTATTTGAATAGTATTTGGCTGGATATTCCTGAAATGCTCTATTCATCAATTAATAGAACCAAAGTTAATTTATGTGATTAATTGCTCACCAATTTTTCACAAAGTGGTATTATTTTTATGATTATAATGGACTTCACAGAAAACATGATCTTGACTATTTGCAACAAAATTCATTAAAAACAGCATAAAATTCACAAAATTCAGTATTACTGTTGGGTTTTTTCTTACTGTGAACACTCATTAAGATTTGGTTCCTACAGAGCTATTAAATAACAGGAGGCACATCAGCTTTGCAAAGTAAAACAAAAAACAAACAAAAACCTGTTCAAACAATTTGCAAAAGCTCAGATTCTACAAAATCCTACCATCTCTAATGAAAATCATTTCTAATAAGATTAGTTTGTTACAAATCTCACCTGCCATTACCATATACAGTACTTTTAACAAAATCAAGAGAGGAGCCTAAAATACTTAACAGATCCTTTATTATAGGCTAGATTGTACCTTGGACTATGTGCTTCCTTTACACAGGCTACTCGTATCTTGGGTCTGTCCATACAGGAGTCAATAGAGCCTCTTACATGCTTACTCCATCTCTGGGGCAAGTGTTTGAGGAGTGGGTGGAAAACAATAAATTAAGGATGGAGAATGTTCATACTTTTGGTTCTAAAGCCATCTACTACTCAGATTAGAATAGCTCCGTTAGCCAAGTGAATAGGGAGTAATTTGCTACTGGTATAGGTCAGCAACATGTTCTTATCATTCTACCCTTTCCCCAAGAACAAGAAGGACCACAAGTATGTCTGTAAGTCACAATGCCTCTCAGAGATACTCCTGGGAGATCTTGTGACTCAGTCATAACTCTGAATCCAAATTCTTCCCTTATTCAGAGCTGTGCCTAAAACTACATTCTGAGCTATAAGGGATTTAAAAAAAAAATCCCCTCCAGAGGTAAATATTTTACTCCTCTCCTGAAAAATCATCAATTTTAAGTGATGTAATGTATTTATGTAGTATGAATAATGTGTCAGTGAAGTTACTTGTGAGCAGAAACATTGTAACTACTGAGTCTTAGACATATTTGGATCATTTAATTGTAAAATAATGGTTACTCATCCATAACATTATTGTGAAAATTGAACCTGCAATTTTCTGATCCAGTTACCCACTGAGGTGTTATAAATGTGCAACAGAGTTGCCATAGGTACAGAATGAGCATAGTTTCCCCATAACAAAAATAACTTTTTAACCAGTGAGGTGTGGTACAATAACGGTAACCACTTATTTTAATTTATTTTTTCCACTGTCTGACACAGCAGCAGTTGCATGGCTATTAGAATCTGAATTGTGACAAAAACCATAGACACCTGCTTTGTGAATTAGGTTAACAAAGTTGCAAGATGCTATTTTTGTTAAAGCCATGTGCATCCAACTGTGACTCAATGATGGCAAACATTTTGCATAGTTAGGCTTCAGTTCAACAGAGCACTGAAGTATGTGCCTAACTTTATCCATGTGGTTAAATGCCAGTGGGACATTAGCATATGATTAAAAGTGAGAACCATGCAGATACTTAGGTGCCTAAATCCTGTTTTTCCCATTTTTCTTCCATGTCCATTTCACAATTTAGACAGTTGAGCACCTATCTTGCCCCAGTTCATGCATCATTAGCAGAGCTAGGTACCTCCTTGCAGATTGGATTTAGGTACCTATCTCAGAGAGGAGTGGGGCTTATCACAGACACTTCTGGTTGGCAGCTCACATAGTCTAGTTGAGGCAGCTGTTCACTTAGCATGCTGGCTATGTTCAGTGGTTCTCAACCAAGAGTCCAGGGTCCCCTGGGGAACCGCGAGCAGATTTCAGGGGGTCTGCCAAGCCAGAACAGTGTTAGACTTGCTGGGGCCCAGGGCAAAAAACCTAAGCCCTGCTGTGCATGGTTTAAGCCCAGGGCCCTGAGCCTCACCATCTGGTGCTGAAGTGGAACTTGCCTGAGCAACTTGGGTCGTGACCCCCCAGGCAATTGCGCAGCTTGCTACTCCATAACATCAGCCCTGGTTTTTATATGCAGACAACCAGGTGTTGTGCCACAGGTGGGCCGTGGAGTTATTATACAGAGGGTGTGTGTATGTGTGTGTGCGTGTGTGTGTGTGTGGTGGGGGAGGGCAGAGCGGCTCAGAAAGAAAAAGGTTGAGAACCCCTGATATAGGGAACCTAGGTGCCTCACTCAGGCTTTATGCAACTCTGAGCATCATGGTGTTCCAACACTTAAAGACCCGTTGTGGATCACACCTGTCAAGGTTTTTCCCCCACTTTGAACTTTAGAGTACAAATGTGGGGGACCTGCATAGACCCTTTTAAGCTTAATTCCTAGCTTAGATCTGGTAACGCTGCCACCAGCCAGAATATAGTGTCTGGCACACTTTCTGTTCCCCTAAAACCTTCCCTGGGGAATACCAATCCAAACCCCTTGGGTCTTAAAACAAGGAGAAATTAACCATCCTCCTCCTTACCCCCAGACTTTCCCCTCCCTGGGTTGCCTTGAGAGGCTTCACACCAATCCAAACTCCTTGGATCTTAAAACAAGGAGGAATTAACCATCCCCCCTTCTTTCCCCCACCAGTCCCTGGTGAGTCCAGATCCAGTCCCCTTGGATCTTAAAACAAGGAAAAATCAATCAGGTTCTTAAAAAGAAAGCTTTAATTTAAAAAAGAAAGGTAAAAATCATCTCTGTAAAATCAGGATGGAAAATACTTTACAGGGTAATCAGATTCATATAGCCCAGAGGAACCCCCTCTAGCCTTAGGTTCAAAGTTACAGCAAACAGAGGTAAAATCCTCTCAGCAAAAAAGGAACATTTACAAGTTGAGAAAACAAAAATAAGACTAATCCGCCTTGCCTGGCTATTACTTACAATTTTGAAACATGAGAGACTGATTCAGAAAGATTTGGAGAGCCTGGAATGATATCCCGTCCCCCTTCAGTCCTGACAGTGAACAACGAACAAAACAGCACGCACAAAGACTTCCCTCCACCAAGATTTGAAAGTATCTTGTCCCCCGATTGGTCCTCTGGTCAGGTGTCAGCCAGGTTCACTGAGCTTCTTAACCCTTTACAGATAAAAGAAACATTAACCCTTAACCATGTGTTTATGACAACATCCTAAGTGCTTTGCTGAAAAGAGATGGACTTGAGTATTTGCTTAAGTAATTCATGTAGTCATGGTGGTGAGCCTGTTCCCTGTTCCTGGCATACCATGAAGAACTACCATTAGAAACTATCTTACTCTATTTAGAGAAGAGTGATATTACAACAGTGCACAGCCTATACTCTGGTTATGAGATGTTTTGTGAAACTTAAAAGTTATCTGTTACTATCTGAAGCATAATAAATGAAAAATGCTCAAGGTTCTTCTCACTGACTATCAGGAAAGTCCTCCTCCAGTTCTTTTTAATTTCTTCCTTGCCCTTTTTCATTATCTCCTCACAGCCATTAGGGCTTTTCCTGCTATGGAAAAATTAAAATATATCAGTATTTATAGCACTGAAAAAAATGAGACAGGACTGCTGAGCATATAAACACATTTTCTCTTTTTGTTTAAGCCTGTTTAGACCATTCCCTGAAATCAAATTTAGCTACATGAGTTCATGTCTCAGTTATATGAAAAATGTCTTCTACATCACTATGACCTCAGCCCATGGCAATTTGTCCAGGCTTTGGGGGGAATTTTTTGAGGACCCTTTTCATTGTGTGGTTAGTTGATGAGTTAATGTTGATAGGCACTTAAATCACTTAAATATGACTTACAAATAATGCTGGCAGAATTTACTTTAAAGGAACTAAATGGAAAGGTGTGTTTTTGTTGTTGTTTGTTTTGTGTTTTTTTTTTGTTTTTTTGTTTTTTTAGTAATCAATAGAAGGTGGCTGGCCTGAGAGGATCATTCATATATTAACATCTGGAAAATGTCAAAAATGGGTCCACAAATTGATTTGCCAGCAATGACTTCCCAAAGTAGTCTGACTGAATTGAAAGATGGAAAAATTAAAATGAAGGAAGGAAGAAGTGAACTATCTGTGTTTAATCTCCAATTTCATCAGAAATCGATTAACTTGCTGAATTTGGGTCCAAAAGAATTAATTATACTCAGTCTCTGGCATAATTAACAACACTATAGCCATCTCCCAAAATATTCATTAAACAGTCAGGAACAATATGAAATTCAAATTAAAATTGGAAAAGAGATTAAATAGAAGTAGTCATCTCTAAAAAGAATCATACTACATCTGAGATGAAATCATTTGAGCAATACAAAATATGGAAATACATTTTGTGTTACATTTAATTATCATTAATTCCAGCACTGCAAGCTGGCAGCTATTTTAGGTTCATTACAAAGACTAAAATGGGCTGGAATTTTAATATGAATCAATTCTCACTGGAATAATGGGAACATGATTCAGACTTTCAGGAAGTTTAGTCTTAAAAATCCAAGTTTCTATTTTCAGTTCCTAAGTTCAGCTGAGGGGATCTGCATTCTGTAGCATGCCTGCCTGAGCATTTTTCATTACTGCAGGAAAACACTGAAAAATAGAGACTTAACAGGGTGGTGAGTAGGGGGAAGATAGATGAAGCCCGAATGCACTTCATGGAATCCTCAATTTCAGGTTTCCCAATTAAATGTGTGTTTCTGTGGAGCAGGAGAAAAACAAATAAAACAAATGTCTACAACATTTACTGAACGGGACAAACATATATGTCATATAAGCTGATATTGTATTTTTACCTATACATTTCCACAGAGCTACATTTAGGAATTAGACTGTGGAATTGGATTTCCATGTCATTCACTAAGTAAAATGCAAGTTTGCTGTTTAAATACAAGTATCATAAACCCCTTTGTATGAAGTGGGTCTTTTATCCCTTTCTGCAGCAATTATTTTGCTGCACAACAAGGGTAAATGTAAATTCGAAATTAATCATCTCAGGGTTTCTTTTAATGTCTTACAACATTGATTGCATAGAATGCACAACATCAAATCAACTAGGAAACAAAATATCCAACTATGCAGCTCATTAATGATCAGAATTGGGTCATTTATTCACTCGTCATTTTTATTTCTAAATTATAAAATTGAGGGGTTTTGTTTGTGTGTTTTCAAACACAACATCCCAAATTTTAGAATTTTTGACTGGTCAAAATAAAAATACTTCAGTTTCCTAAACTGTATTCAATTCTCTTGATTTCTCCTCTAGTTCTAATTATATCTCCACTCAGTTATATACTTCAGGAAGGATAGGTGAGAAAGACGTTTCTTTGTTAGCGTTTCGTGAGTAGACTTCAGCCTGGTTTGCACAAGGAAGTTACATCAACATAGCTACATCAGTCAGGGCTGTGAAAAAACACATTTGACTGACATAGCTGTGCCTAACACCCAGCTTAGACATAGCTATGCTTATGGACGAGGGCTTCCATTGACACAATTAACAGTTCGGGAAGGAGGTATTCTTACACCAACATAAAACTCCCTTCTGTTGGTGTAGGCTTCATCTACACTACGGTACTATGCCAGCATACCTGTTGCTGACAGCTATGCTGGTATAGTCTTTGTAGTTTAGACATACCCTTATAAAGCCTGAATATCCCAAGGACTTAAATATGGAGGAAGCTTGGAATTTCTTCAAATCAATTATGCAAAAACTATCTGAAATTTGCATTCCAAATAAGGGGGGAAAGTTAGGCAAGAAAGGCTTTAGACCCAGCTGGATGAATGATCACCCAAAAAATGTTATTACGAGAAAGTAGAGAGCATACAAGGAATGGGAAAAATTGACTAATCAGCATGGAAACATAGATCTTGGAGGTTAGAAAATGTGGGAGTAAAGTGAGAATTAAGTCAAGCTGAATTAGCTCTGTCATAAACAGATAAGAAAAGTTAATAGCACAGAAGTACTTTATATCTCTTTGACTGTAAAGGGTTAACAAGTTCAGTAAGCCTGGCTGTCACCTGACCAGAG